>NC_072427.2:30552115-30862307 GCF_028878055.3 Symphalangus syndactylus | reverse complement strand
AGCTGCCTGAGCCAATATGTCTGTCTTTGGTAACTGAGTGAACCATAATAAAGGGGAACATTTGGCCCTGTGTGTTCTGCTGTGTATGTGTCTTCCTGTGGGCTTGCGTGGAGCCTCACAGCGGGCTGTGGGGCAGGGGCATGAAAGTATGGGGGCCGGGTGGATCTGTGGTCTGTCATTCCCCGAGACCTAGAGCCATACGACCCTGTGTGGCTCTTTCTCTGAGGCAGTAGGTGGTGAAATTGCCACCTAGGCCCCCTGCCTTGGGAGGAGGAAGTGGAAGAAACAGGCTGGATCGGCCGGGCGCAGTGGCTCAGGCCTGTAATCCCAGCACTTTGGGAGGCCAAGGCAGGCGGATCACGAGGTCAGGAGATCGAGACCATCCTGGCTAACACGGTGAAACTCCGTCTCTACTAAAAATACAAAAAATTAGCCGGGCAAGGTGACAGGCGCCTGTAGTCCCAGCTACTTGGGAGGCTGAGGCGGGAGAATGGCATGAACACAGGAGGCGGAGCTTGCAGTGAGCCAAGATCGTGCCGCTGCACTCCAGCCTGGGTGACACAGCAAGATTCCATCTAAAAAAAGAAAAGACACAGGTTGGATCCCTGCGTAAGGGATGGTTTGGCCCAGATGGTCCGCTGCGGCCAAGGGCAGGGGTAGAGCAGAGGCCCCACCTCAGCTCAGGGCGGGGGACCCGCAGCTGGTTCAGCCACCTCAATGAATACAGAGGTTCCTGGGGCCTGTGAAGGCTAGAAAATGAAGGGGGCAGGAAAGCATGCCAGTGTGTGTTCTCCTGCTGCCTTCCCTTTGCCCATTTGATGCTCTCCACCTGGATCACTATTGGGATCCTGTATCTAACCTCCTCGCTGTCCTTCAAGACTCATTTCAAGTCACTCCTTCAAGAAGGCTTTCCTGCCTAGAGGTGTTGCTTCCTCATGGAGGATCTTACCCTGTCATTTTCTGTGTCCCTGTTTGTCTCAAGAACAAGGACCCATCTGATTTATCTCTGTATCCTGTGCATCTAAAATAGAAGAGGCTTGGTAAATATTAAGTATTAAGTGCCCCGAGCCCTCTTTTACTAAGGACCTGCCAACATGGGCCCCATTCGCACTAATACTATGAAGATAGCCCTTTTCTATACTTCGTCATAAAAAAGTACTACACTCACCTGGGTAGCAACTTCCACACAAACAAGCACATGTGCAAGGAGATCACCATTATTTCCAGCAAAAACTCCCCAGGGCCGGGCGTGGTGGCTCACTCCTGTGATCCCAGGACTTTGGGAAGCCAAGGTGGGCGGGTTGCTTGAGCCTAGGAGTTTGAGACCAGCCTGGGCAATACAGTGAGAACCCGTCTCTACAAAAAATACAAACATTAGTCTGGCATGATGGTGCACCCCTGTAGTCCCGGCTACTCCATAGGCTGAGATAGGAGGATGGCTTGAGCCCAAAAATTGGAGGTTGCAGTGAGTGGAGATAGCACCACTGCACACTCCAGTCTGGGTGACAGAGCCAGACCCTGTCTCAAAAAACAAACAAACAAACAAAAAAACTCCCCAACAAGATAGCAGGCTACAACATGCATGTGATGAAGCTGATTTGAAGCGCTCAGTGAAAGGTGTCTCCATCAAGTTGCAGGAGGAGAAGAGAGAAAGGAGAGATAATCATGTTCCTGAGGTCTCAGCCCTGGATCAGGAGATCATTGAAGTATTAACAGATCCTGACATTAAGGCTGACGTTTTTGGACTTTGGCAGTCTGTCCAACCTGCAGGTCACTCAGTCGACAGTGGGGATGAATTTCAAAACGCCACGTGGAAGCTGTTTGAATCTTTTTGAGATACTGTAATATTTTCAATAAACCTAGGACAACAGCAAAAAAAAAAAAAAAGCCTCAAGCAACGAGCAGTGTGTGTGGGGCTGATAGGAGTGAGGAGAAGAGGTCGGACAGTTATGCCAGCGCCTATCGAGAGTCCCAGCAATACAAAGAACAGGGAGCCAGGGTTTGCTCCAGGATCTCGCCAGTGGACTACAACTCCCGGAAGGCAGAGAAGTGGACTACAGCTCCCAGAAGGCTGCGCGACACACAGCCAGCCAGGTGCTCTCGTGAGGCGTGCCAGTCAGATTCCGCGGGAGGGCGGCAGAGATACCGCGATATTTGGGAGCGGCCCCGAGACGCGCCTGGCGCGGGTGAGCAGTGGAAGGGGGCTGGGAAGCTGGGTTCTGGCGGCGGCGCGGGAGGGGAGGTTCGGGGAATTGTGTCTGCGAGCGTGGGTCCGCGGCTGTCTGTGTGTGTCCTTACTTTCCCCTCTGTGCCCATGAAGCTCTGCTTGAGACTGTGCGTGGGTAGGCGGCCGTGCATTTGTGCGACCTCACTTTCCCGGCTGTACGGGTGGGGCCGCCTGGAGCAGGAGGGACCCCCGAGTCCTGAGTGGAGGGTTTGCATCTGTGCCCGTCCAGCCCGACTTTGTGCTGCTCTGCGATTATTTGTCCAGTGTCGTTTAATCTAGTTTAAATGATGGCCGTGTCAGCTTCTCACACTGAGCGCTTACCCGGGCTGCCTAAAGTACAAAGTGTATTTAAAAAGTTGGTAAAATTAAAAAAGGAAAGCCATGGGATGTTGGAGGTAGCCCTAGGCCTGCCAAAAAGTGCTGAGTGCTATTTAAAAATTAGGCCAAATCTTGTCAGAAAAGAACTTCCTGCTGTCCTTGAAGTATTTGGAAGCAGGTGCTAGATGGTGAGCAGGAGAGATTGCCAAGTTGGGGAAGTGGTGGGTGTCCTGGAGCAGGGGTTTCCACATCTCTCACAGTGGCTGGGAAGTAGCAATACGCAGTCACTGCCTTCCTAGTAGCCCACGTGTGTGAGTGTGTGTTAGATACATGCATCCCTCTATCCGCAGGGGATTGCTGTATACTTTTTTTTTTTTTTTGAGACAAGGTCTCATTCTGTGACCCAGGCTGGAGTGCAGTGGTAGGAACATGGCTCACTGCAGCCTCGACCTCCTGGGCTCAAGGTATCCTCCCGTCTCAGCCTCCTGTGTAGCTGGAACCACAGGCATAAGCCACCACACCCGGCTATTTTTTATTTTATTTTATTTTTGTAGAGACAGGGTCTCACCATGTTGCCCAGGCTGGTCTCAAACTCCTGGCTCAAGCAATCCTCCTTCCTCGGCCTCTCAAAATGCTGGGATTACTGGTGTGAGCCACCACATCAGCCCTCCCGTATATCGTTTTTCTTTTCTTTTCTTTTTTTTTTTTTTTTTTTTTTTGAGTCAGGGTCTCACTGTGTCTCCCAGGCTGGAGTGTAGTGGTGCAATCATAGCTCACTGCCTCCTCGAACTTCCTGGGCTCAGATAATCCTCCCACCTCAGCCTCCCAAGTAGCTGGGACTGCAGGCACGTGCCACCACGCCCTCTGTATAATTTAAATAATCTCTAGATTACTTATAAAACCTGATACAGTGTAAATGCTATGTAAATAGTTATACACTTTTTTTTATTGTGGTACTATTATTATATTTTGAAATGGTCTCTCTCTGTCACCTAGGCTGGAGTGCAGTGGCACAAACATGGCTCACTGCAGCCTTCTAGGCTCAAGCGATCCTTCTGCCTCAGCCTCCCAAGTAGCTGAGACCACAGGCATGTGCCACCACACCTGACTAATTTTTAAATTTTTTGTAGAGCTGGGGTCTTGCTATGTTGCCCAGGCTAGTCTCGAGTGCCTGGGCTCACGCAATCCTCCCACCTTGCCCTCTTAAATTGCTGGGATTACAAGTGTAAGCTGGAGCAGAAGCCTGGGCAGCCGGTAGTGAGGGGATTTGATGTTAGGCTAAAGGATTCAGGCTCATAATGGATCTTGGATCCCTGCCTACCCACCACCCACTTCCCTTGTTTGGTTCTGCTTTGTCTTAGGTCAGTTCTCATCCTTCCTGTATTGAGCTTGAACCGATACCCTGTCTGGCCTTGCTTTCCTTGCTCTGTCTTTAGTCTGGTTCTGTGCCAGCTCCACCTTTGCCCATATAGGGACTGGCAGGTATCCCTGAAACCTAAAACTCTGCCCTGAATTAAACTCATCAGAGGAGACTTAGACATCACAAGCTGAGGCTCTTTGCTCTGTCTGTCCTTGTCTTTCTAGAGGATAGAGAAGCTGCCATTTTTCTGGCTGTGGCTTACCTGCTTGGCTAGTGCCCTGGGATCTTGAGGCTCAGTAATCAAAGCCTGTAGCCCTATAACCTGCCTGCTTGCCAACTCTTTTTGCTGCTCAGGAGTTCCTGTGAGTTCAGCAGAGCCCGGGGAAGTCAGGTACTGTCTGCAGCTACCCTTCCTGTGCAAATAGGTGACTCCAACAGGTTCTGGTTAGAGTAATAGACTTACTGGTTTGGAATTTGATCCTCTTTGCAAGCAAACAAAGGAATCCTGCCAGCTGTCACCCTTCCTGGAATTCTCAGGTTGAACTGATTGGACCTCGCCTCCAAATGTTGGTTAAATGATCCACTTTCTATTCCTCAAGTATATTAAGCACACACATACACACACACACCCTCTTTTTTAGGAAGGTAGGTAAGTTTGATCCTTAGCACAGCTTTGCTAAGCAGGCTAAGTACTGTATTTCGGACTATAGTGCCTGCTGTGGGGAAGCAGTTGAAGTCACTAATACAGATTCCTGCCCCAAGTTTAACTGATTGCTTTCTGTAACCTGTGTCCTAGGAGTGAGATCAGCTTGATGTGGAGGAGGTTCAGGGGCCTCAGAGATAAAATTTGGCTTCTGGTTTTGCAGGAATCTACCTATCCTAGCACCAGTTGGCTAGGGTGGGATAGGGTCAGGGTTTGAGATCTGGCAGGTAGGTTTCCCTGGAGAATAAATAATGTGCCTCCATCACCTACCGATGATGCGTTCTGGGAAGAAGCTGGCTAGTAGGCCCTCTGTACCTTGTCAGATTCTAACAGGGCTCCCCACTCCCTGGGATAAACTCAGTTCTCCAACTCTGGCCAAGCATTGCCCTGGTTGGGGCCCTGCAGTGGAGCAGACATTGAGATTACTGGCAAATCAAACTTTAGGTGATCTTGCCCTAGGGAACCAGCCTGTGCTTAACCCCTGCTGAGAAGTGGGATAATGCAGCCAAACATGATCCTCAGCCCACGTGGGTTGTGCCCAAGTGCTGAAGGCAAATCCTGGGCAGAGAGGCTAGAGAGCCAGGGGGCCTGTGAGTGAAGAGGAGACAGGCCCCTGTGGATGCTCAGCCATGGAGGTAGCCATTGGATGACTCACCAGCACTGCTTCCTGGGCAGCTGCCTGAGTTTCCCTTGCCCTGCTGATTGTTTTTTGAGTGCATCTTCTAGGACCTTCTGTCTTGTACGGAGAGCCCCTTGCTGCTCTCTTTCATGTATTGACTCAAAGTTTCTGCTGGAAGGAGCTTCAGAAATCATCTGGTCCTACCTCTGCATTTTTCAGATGAAGGGACAGGTCCAGGGAGGGAATGACCCTGGACCAGGGTCACTCCAGGTCAGGAGCACACCATGGTCAGGGCCCAGGGCTTCTGATTCACAGGCTGGGTATCTGTCTTCTGCCCCACGCTGCCTTGGAGGGTATAGTTATTCATTCAGCACATGTTCAGGACCGCCGGCTAGTGGACTGCTGTTTGGCCGTTGGACCCGGTCACACATTCAGGGAGCTTGCTGGTGGAGGGAGAGGCAAGGAAACTGATGTGTTAATTGAGTCTGTGATCACCAAAAAGGTGCATCCCAGGGAAGGACTGATCTCAAATAATTTCAGACAGGTGTCATTCCTGTCTTCTCAAACTCAACCTACAGATTCCCCAGAGGCAGCTACTGTGTTTTCCACAATTCCTTTGCATAGTGTTCAATGTGATCGGTCCTCAGCGATGGTTGCTGATGAAGCACGTTCTGCTGGCCCAACCTGCCA
Source organism: Symphalangus syndactylus (assembly GCF_028878055.3). NCBI lineage: Eukaryota > Metazoa > Chordata > Mammalia > Primates > Hylobatidae > Symphalangus > Symphalangus syndactylus. The sequence goes on along the minus strand of NC_072427.2, from coordinate 30,856,390 downwards.
CATGTAGGGTTTGGTGTCCATGAGCCATATTATCACGAGCACTCACTTCTAGCAACGTCTGAGAGCCAGAGGAAGAAGCAAACCAGCTAATCTCCTGGGGTGGCCCGCATCCCCTTTATGCTGGTTTCTTCCTGGGCTTTGATTTGTACGGTGGTGCCCATCTTGATTAACAGGGACAGGGACAGAGAGGCAAATCTCTTGGCTCCCTGGAGCACCCAAACCTCCTTGTTGCCCAGGGTTCCACCTCACGAGCATCTTTGGAACCCATCCCTTCCTGCCACTTCCTTTCACCAGTCAGCCCAGTCCACCGCAGCCGCTCCTCTCGCCCTCCAGTCTCTCCACTAGCAGGGTCCCTTTGACAGTATCACCAGGTGTCAGCACCATCTTTCTAAAACCAAAACTCCTCACCCTGGCCCTCGCTGCCCATGGCATTCTGGCCTCACCCTGACTTTCAGCCTCACTTCCTGCCCCTCCACTACCCCCCATCACACTCTGGCTTCACTAGTAAGCCACTCCCTGTTCCCCAACCTGCCACCCTCCTTCAGGACCTTCACCTTTGCAAGATTGTTCTTTCCTTTGAAGTGATTTCTTCCTGTCTCTGAAAAACTAACTCGTCCTTCAGGACTCAACCCCAACGTCATCTTTTCTGGGATGCAGTCTCTGACTTCTAGAGATGGTCACCCTGATCAGCCACGCACCCGGTACAGCCCTTCCCCACAGCACTGCATCATTATCTTGTGACTGGCCCGTGTGTAGGGAAGGTGTCTCACTTTCTTATCAAACTGTGTGCTCCGTGAAGCCAGGACTGCTGATCCCTTCCGCTGCCTCAGCCTCTGGCCTGGGGCCTAATACATGGTGCTCCATACATTCTGGTCGACTGTATGAATGAAGGAGGTGGCCCTTGTTCTGCTTTTAGATCCTAAATCCCGACAGCTTTATGGAGCCCAGGCCTGGCAGGCTCCCAGAACTTGAAGCCACCAGACCCCACATGGAACCAAAGGCCTCCTGTCCAGCTGCTGCACCCTTGATGGAGAGAAAATTCCATGTTCTTGTGGGTGTCACAGGGAGTGTCGCGGCCCTGAAGTTGCCTCTTCTGTTGTCAAAGCTTTTGGACATTCCTGGGGTGAGTATCCTCACCAGATAAGCATGGCAGCCTCTGGCATGGGAGTCCAGTGCTCCCGGGGACGGCCCATTGCTCTGCAGTACACGCAATTTTCTTTTTCTTTATCATGTTAATCCTGCTTGTGGAGGTCCTGTGTGTGTGGTGCTCTGTGGAGGATTCAGGAGACAGAGACCAGTGCCCAGTGTAACCAGGGGCTAGATTAGATAGTACAGACAGAGCATGAGGGGAGGCTGGGAAAGGACCCGGTGAATGGAGGGTTTGGGCTCCCATACATTGACCCTGAGAATCTGTGAAGTCCTGTGTGGGAGGAGGGCTGGCTGGAGAAGTGCAGCAAGTTCTCAGTACCCCCTCCTGCCTTGGGCTCCCATACCCCTGCTTTCATTCCACCTTGAACACTGCGGCTGTGTTCTCCCTCCTCGTGAGACCCCATGGTTATCTTGTCAGTCAAATGCTCTGAAGCCCCATTGCCTGAAGCTCTAGGTTCAAACTTTGCTTCTTCAGGTATTCAGAGCCGCCCCAGGGGCCCCTGACTGTGTGCTGGGGTCAGGGACTATAGCCCCCATCCTTGGCCAGATCATCAACTTAGATCTATTTTCTATATTGGGGTTCTGGTGCAGAAGTTCAAGGCTTTAAACAGCCTGCAATCTAACAGGCAGTGGCCCCACTTCCTAGTTCCGCCTCCGGGGCCCTTTGTTGGTCTGTCTTATCCCCCTTGGTCTTTGCGTGGCTGGGCCCTGCTGGGCTGGCTGTCCTCTCTGCTCCTCTCTTGCCTTTTCACATTCTGTGCAAAACCTTCCCTGTCTGCCCCAGCCCAGCCCCTATGGTTTTGGCCCCTTCTTTTAAACTTATTTGACATAGAACTATAGGTTGCCTTAGACACTGCTGGTGTTACTGGCCCCTAGTTTTGGTGGGGTCTTGTGAAGTTGCTGGGCCCCAGGCCTGGATTTTGCCTCTCTTGTATCAGCTGAGCACCCAAGGTGCGGTGGCCCCGGCAGCCGTATCTGGCATGTCCAGCAGGGGGCGGTGCTTACTCACAGATGATCACGTGGTCCCATCAGCTGGGGCTGGGCTGGGAAGTGTTTCACTTTTTTACTTTCCACCAACTTCCACCCAGAAAGTCACCCCATCACCCCACCCCCAGGGCTGGGATAAGCCATGAAGCTGCCAGCCAGGGATGACAGCCAGGCCGGAGTGGGGGAGCGGGGAGAGTCTCGTGGCACTCTGAGACTGGGTGCTAGACTTTTACGGCAGTGCTGTTTAGGCCCAGCCACCCACTGTGTACCCAGAAGCATTGGTAGGAGCTGGCCAGCTAGAGCCATGAGGGTGGGAGGCCTCTGCCACCACCCCCTGGGGAGGGAGGGAGCCATGCAGTTCCCTTTTCCCATAGCCCCAGAGCAAGTGAGTTTCCGGACTAGGGGTGGATAGGGGCGGGGAGTCCTATCCCAGGAAACAGATGGGCAGCCTCAGAGCGGAGGGAAATGGCAACCCTACTGCTTCCTCCCATCCCACGCAGCCAGCGTTTGGCGGGGGTGGGGGCGGGGGGTGAGGAAAGGGTTGCCTGGAGCAGGCAGGCGCTCCAGCCCACCCCAGGGCCTTTTAGCCTGGGCCTCATGGGATGGCAGGCCATGTCTGGAACAGGACTTGGCTTCCCCTCTCTGGTTGGAGTTGATGCCAAAAGTGAGGCAGCCAGAGGGCACTGAACTGGGAGGGAGGGCTCCCCGACTCAGCCTCTTGGAGCCTGCCTTTCCCATTTGAAAATACGGCTGATTCCTGCTGCCCATCCCCCAGACTCTTGTCAGGCTCCCTGAGATGTTGGCTGGGGTGGGAGGGGTCACAGATGAAAATGGTCTTGTGCCAGTGACTCAGCACAGAGCCTGGCATGTTGAAGCACTCGGTTGTGTGTGTTTCCTGGCCATCACCCTGTCCTTTCCCCTTGTTCATATCCTTTGGGCCAGCCACATGGTGTGGGGCAACCCCACTGGGAAGAGCCACGGACGCCACAGTTCACCTGCTCTTGTGGGTGGCCCATGCCTTTCATCTGCAGGGAGACAGCTCTCCAAGCCTGGCCTTGCTTATTAGGGCCCTCGTGAGGTGTTGGGATCCAGAGGTAATCCCTGGATTGCCTTGTGTTGGCCCCAGTAGTGGCGTCTATCCCTGCACACTCCCCTTCACTCCCTGATGGCCCTGATCTCCGCATTGCCTCCTGCTGGATCTCCTGCAGGAGCATCATTGTCCCTTGCAGCAGTCACTTTCAGCTCTCCGCCTGCTGAGTCGTGGGTTCATGTGCTCAAGGCTTTCCGGAACTTCCTTAGGTACATCCAGATTTTGTCTAGCACATGAACAGCTGGGGTGTGGGCTGCAGGGAGCTGGGGGATTCTACAGATCTGGCCCATCACTGTTCCTGATTGACCAGTATGTCCAGACATCCCAGGAAAGCCGCTAACATCAAGGTAGCCAAATCAGGGAGACTGTGAGGGGTGGTGGAGAGACATGGATTAGCCACAAGCCACACACACCAGCAGTCGGGGAGAATAGTCACTAGCAGAGATGACCTTGAGTATGTTGGGGCAGGTGGGCAACCGTGTCACAAGAGAGGCAGCTGAGCACATTTCTGATGCTGGGACCCTGGGCAAGTCAGTTCTTTTTGGCCATAATTTTCTTATCCACACAGTGAAGGAGGGGCAGGTTCTCAAATGATCCATCTCCAGGGCCTCTTCTGGTACTGGTGTTAGAAGATTCTAGATGTGAGGGCAAAAAGGACTAGGACCCAAAGGCAGCCTGAGAGAAGGTCCTGGGGCTCAGGAGCTTCAGGGAGCCAGGGGGTTTTGTAGTTCCATAGTTGTCATGTAATTGAGTGGCAGTAAAATCCGGGTTGTCAGCTCAGGCAGTTTCTTCCCTGGGGTTGGCAGCCTGGCCCATGCAGGGGAGCAAAAATGGCTTTCCTCCATCTTGCTAGGCTGCTTGGCTGGGCTATGAGTTCAACTGACTTATAAACAAAATTAACAGGGCCGGGCACGGTGGCTCACTTTGGGAGGCTGAGGCGGGCGGATCACTTGAGGCCAGTTCGAGACCAGCCTAGCCAACATGGTAAAACCCCAGCTCTACTAAAAATACAAAAATTACCCGGGTGTGGTGGGCGCCTGTAATCCCAGCTACTCAGGAGGCGGAGGCATGAGAATCGCTTGAACCGGGAAGGCAGAGGTTGCAGTGAGCTGAGATCGTGCCACTGCACTCCAGTCTGGGTCACAGAGCAAGACTCCATCTCAAAACAATAACAACAACAAAAAACAAGATCAACAGGAGAAAACCATATTTAGTTACATATCTGCACATGGGTGTACCATAAAATGTGAGATTCCCAGAAGGGTGAGATGGCTGAAGCCTGTATAGCAGCCTGAGCTACAGAAGGAAATAGGGGCTTGGGGCTTCTGGGGGTGGTGGCGACACAAGTTATGGGAGGGTGAGGGGAGGAATTATACGGTGAATAAACGTTGTCTTGTTAGGCAGATTAAAACTTCTCAGATAATAAAAGATGCCTCAGCAGATTGTCAATAACTCAGCCTTCCTTTCTCAGGGTGGGGGACTCAGGATAAGGGGAATCCCTCTTTACGCAGATAAGAGAAGTTCAGAGAAAGTTCCTCCCTGCATTTGTTTTTTCCCCAGTGCCTTCAGGTTTGAAATAATCAGCATACCAAAGCCGCATATTATGGGGTGGCATTTCCTGAACTCCTTTGTCCACACCCTTCAAACTTGGGAGGAGAAGACAGACATCGCCCTAGCTTTTGCCAGGGCAGGTGTCAGCAGAATTCAGAGCCAAAAGGGGATTTCTAAAGATAGAGAAAACCCCCGACTCAGGGAGTCAGCAGGCCTCGGGCTCAGAGAAGGATACATTTCTAGGGTGTCCATCAGGACATCCAGGTCTGTCGAGGGTGAGGAAAAGAAGACTCTGCTCATATGTAGTGTGGAGTAAATTCTGACTTTCTGGAGGACCACTTGACAATACTGAGAGAAATTAAAACATGTTCATAGCCCTTGATTTACCCACAGGATTAAACTCTGTGGGGTGTATTTACAAAGTAAAAGGATGTCCACTATAACATTATTTATAATTTCAAAGCACAACTGGAAGCAAACAAAATATCCAGCAGTAGAGAGCTGTGGTGCCCTTAGGATTTATGGGACAATCTCTCAGTGGATTACTTGGCAATGATTCAGAAAAATGGGGTGGCTCTCTCTGTGCGGAAGGGAGCAGTCATCAAGATGGAAGCAGAATAAGCAAGGTTTAGGAGCTAGCAAACTGGACCCCCCAGGCCAAATTCGGCTCAGTGCCTGTTTTTGTATAGCCTACAGCTAAGAATGATTTTTACATTTTAACTTTTATTATTTATTTTTGAGACAGGGTCTTGTTCTGTTGCTCAGGCTGGAGTGCAGTGGTGTGATCACCGCTCACTGCAGCCTCGACCTCCCAGGCTTAAGCAGTCCTCCCACCTCAGCCTCCCAAATAGCTGGGACTGCAGGCGTGCCATCACACTCTGCTAATTTTTTTGCATTTTTTTTTGTAGATACAGGATTTCGCTATGTTGCCCAGGCTGGTCTCAAACTCCTGGGCTCAAGTGATCTGTCTACCTCCACCTCCCAAAGTGCTGGGATTACAAGCATGTGCCACTGTGCCTGGCTTGATGTTTACATTTTTTTTTTTTTTTTTTTTTTTTTTTTTTTTTTGAGACGGAGTCTTTCTTTGTCCCCCAGGCTGGAGTGCAGTGGCGCGATCTCGGCTCACTGCAAGCTCCGCCTCCCGGGTTCACGCCATTCTCCCGCCTCAGCCTCCCGAGTAGCTGGGACTACAGGCGCCCGCCAACACGCCCGGCTAATTTTTTGTATTTTTAGTAGAGACGGGGTTTCACCGTGTTAGCCAGGAGGGTCTCGATCTCCTGACCTCGTGATCCGCCCGCCTCGGCCTCCCAAAGTGCTGGGATTACAGGCTTGAGCCACCGCGCCCGGCCTGATGTTTACATTTTTAAATGGTTAAATCAAAAGAAAAATAGTATTTTGTCACTCATAAAAAAAGTGATATGAAATTGAGATTTCAGATCCAAGACGATTTATTGGAACACAGCCATACCCATTCATTTACGTATTGCCTATGGCTGCATTTGTGCTACTACAGAGTTGAATCATTACGACAAAGCCTAAAATATCATCTGGCCCTTTATAGAGAAGGTTTGCCGACCCCTGGTATGCAGTCTGATTCCTTCTGTGTGTTCTTATACTGAGTTACTGTGCACAGTTTTTTCCTCTGGTGGTGGAGGGACCGGTGGAGGAAGGGAAACTTGCGTTTTTCATTTTTGTATCATTCTGTTCAGTTTTAATTTTCTAACCTATGTGTATATTTGTATTTTTTTTTTAAGTCAGTCGGGCTTTTGGTGGGAATATTGTGGAACATTCTTGGTAACTTTGTGCTTTTTTTTTTTTTTTTTTTTTTGAAGTGCTCACTGAGGAAAGAGGAGAAGACATAAGGCCCGGTTTGAAGATTTCCTTTTTTTTCTGGGTGGGGGCCACCTGCCCACTCTGTGTCCTGATGTGGAAACTCTGAGACCTTTATTTGTGCCTCTGCCTGCTTGGCTGGCCCCTTCCTCCTCTGGCCTGCAGCCCTGTTGCCTGCTCCCCTAGGGACAGAGCTCTGTCGGCCCCTGGTCAGAGGGTCCCGCACCCCAGGGTCCTTCCCTCATTGCCCAGAACAATGTTCCTGTGCAGAGCCTCCATAGACCACCTCCCTGGTTTCCTTCTTGAGAATTTTCTGAAGTTGGGGAAGCACACAGAAGGGTTGGCATAAGGAGCTGACACAACCAAACACCAGCTCCCCCAGGGGCAGATGAGAGCGCGACTGTTTCCTGCAGAGCCAGGTGGGAAAGGGTCAGGGTCACAGAAGGGCTGGGGTGGCATGGTGAGCTGGATGGACCCCTACCATGTGGTCTGAATGGCCCATGCGTGGGTCATACGGGGAAACCAGGGACAGAGGAAGAGGGGCTTGCCCACGGCCTTCCAGGGAGTGAGTGAGTTAGCAGAACTGGGGGCTTGACGCCAGGTTTCCTGGGTCCTATCAGTGAGTGAATTGAAGAGCTCAGACCTGGAGCTCATTCTCTGCTCAAGCTCGCCAGTGCTTGAGGATGGTGGAATTTGTGGATTCCTATCTTGGTCTGCCTTGCAGTTAGGGGTTACCTGTACCCCACCTATCTGTTAGACTGAGCCCTAGCAGAGGGCAGAGCTTGGATCTTATCAGCCGTGCCCCCACCATGTAAGAGGCTTAGTAAATGTTTGCCGAATAGAGGCATCATCATGAGCCATGGAACCCACTGAGCCAACCGGAACTCCCTTGGGGGTTTTGTTAAGGAGGCCACCTCCTTCATAGCTCCTGCGCCTCATGTGCCAACCGCACTGGGCCCCAAGAATCCTTTGTCCTAGAATGTACCCACCACTCCCCTGCTCAGGTTAGTGTCAGCTTCTTAGCTGGCTGCTAGGACCTGGGCACAGATCTGGAGCATGCCAGCGTCAACACTGGTAGACCCAACGTCAGGGTCCTCTGCTGTGCGTCCTGGCCCAGAGGACTGGGCCACCAAAGCCCTGGGTTCCTTGTCTTGTCACAGGTTAAGTGCAGGGCTACCACTTCCTCTTTAGAATCCTCCTTGGTCTCCAGTGGAGGCATCATCACGCCCTGCTAGAAACACCTGCTCTCCAGCCACTTAGCTGCTAGTTCCAGCTGGGCTCTTCTCCTTTTCTTCTATATGCCAGAGCTGTGCTATCTGATATATTTAAATTTTCTTGTATATTCCAGAGCTGTGCTATCCGATAAATGTAAATTTGCATGTGGCAGCCGCTTGCCACATTCAAATTTAAATTTAAATTAATTAGAATTTAATAAAAAATTCAGTTCTTCAGTCACAGCAGTCACACCTCAGATGCTCAGTGGCCACATGTGGCCAGTGCTGCCACACCCTACGGCACAGGTAGGGCCGTTCCTATCATTGCAGAGATGGAAATGCTCTTCACGGATAATGCTGTAGAGTTGTGGTTCTCAACGGGGGCGATTTTCCCTCCCAGGGGACATTGGATAATGTCCAGAGACGTTTTTGGTTGTCCTAACTTAGGGGTGGTGGTGCTACTGGCTCTTGGTTCTGGTAGGTAGAGGCCAGGAATGGGCTTGGCAGTGGAGACTCAGACCATGGGATTTGTTTCATCCTGTGGCTGCGAAGTGCCTCTTCACGGGTTCCTTTGATAATCTGCCCCAGAAGTAGCCTGGCCACACTAGGGGCCTGAAGTAGAAACGGGAGGTATCACCCTGATGTCTCTTCAGCAAAGAAAAGGAAACTAGACTTGCCAACTGGTTTCAGGAAGGAATCTCTATACATGCTAGATAAAATGCAGGCAGCTTATGTAATGGGGTCTGTCCATGCCTCAGTCACATACACAAAGAGATTCAGCTTAAAAATATTAGCTGTAAAAACTTTTCTCAGGTAGGCCGAGCGTGGTGGTTCACACCTGTAATCCCAGCACTTTGGGAGGCTGAGGTGGGCGGATCACCTGAGGCCAGGACTTTGAGACCAGCCTGGCCAACATGGTGAAGCACTGTTTCTACTAGAAATACAAAAATTAGCTGGGCATGGTGGCGCACAACTGTAATCCCAGCTACTCTGGAGGCTAAGGCAGGAGAATCTCTGGAACCCAGGAGGCGAAGGCTGCAGTGAGCCGAGATAGTGCCATTGCACTCCAGCCTGGGCAACAGAGCAAGACTCTGTCTCAAGAAAAAAAAAAAAAAAAAAAGGAAAAAAATTTTTTTCTAAGTGGTGTCAGCAGGGGACCAAGCCTAGCCGGGAGCTGCCTTTCAGGAATTCGGTAGCATATGGGAAATTCTTTTTTAATGCCCAGCGCTGCTTCTACCAACCCACAAAGGTGTAAGAGAAAGCCAAGGAAGGCTCTTGCCCTCAGGGAGTTTCTGCCCTGCCAGGGCTCCTTGGCATTTGCTGGGAAAAGGTCAAGGTAAATGAGTAAATGGTCAGAATTATTTAGTATCACAGAAGATAACAGATGCTTTTTTTTTTTTTTTTTTTTAATGTGTACAGACCCAGGGCCTAGCCCTTGGCTCCCACGACCTTTTGGTGGAGTGAATGAAAATAAAAGAACAAAGCCCATAGGGCTGATGAATCACATCAAGTGACATCCCTCTAAAACCAGAAAAACTAGTCTGGGCCTGCTAGACAGCACTAGGGTCAGTCAGGGTCACCTCCAAGGAGAGTCAGCTGCTTCAGTGGGTCAGAGGTGGGGCATCAGGAAGGACCCGCCTATCACATACTCTTTGCATTACTTCTTAGTGAAGACCTTGACCCCAGGAGGCTCCCTAAGAATGTGACTGTAACCTGGGAGGGTGGCTAGAGAGTGGAGCCTCTGAGAGGTTAGGCAGAGAGCTTAGAGGGAAGATCTCAAGCAGGGTGAGAGGCTTAACAGGACCCCGGTTGGAGCTCCCCAGGGGACAGTGGGGGCCTAAAGGCTCTGAGACCTTGAGTAACGGTGTAGGGAAGGAAGAAAGAGTAGAGCTGAGAGGGAGGAGAGAACCCCTGAGTCAAGGGCATTACCAATTTGGGGACAATTCTTTTTATTTTTTTATTGATTGATGATTGATTATTTTTGTTTGTAGAGGAGTTTTGCCCTGTTGCCCAGGCTCATCCCAAACTTCTGAGCTCAAGCAGTCCGCCCGTCTCTACCTCCTAAAGTGCTGGGATGACAGGCATGAGCCACCATGCCTGGCGCCCAATTTGGGGCTGATTCTGAAGGCCAGCACTAGGCAAGGTCCTCCGCTTTGCAAACTGGAAGATGGTTTTGGGAGCTGGGGAGAGTGGAGGACCTAGACCTTCAGGAAGTAGCTTTCCAAATTTCAGAATAGAGGTGATGAACCTAGGACATTTTTTTTTTTTTTAATTAATTTTTTTTTGCACACAAAACAATAAACATTTTCTAAAAATACATACAAACAAAAAGATGCATATCAAACATATTAGGAAGGTTGCACATGGGAAGACAGGGAATAGAAATGGGGAGTGGGAATTAAAATGAATGAGAGAGGGACTTTGTATGGATCAATGATAATAACTCAATCCTCTATTTGACAAAGAAGAAGGAGAAGGAAGAGGAAGAAAAAGAAAGTGGGATAAAGGATCAGAAAGGGAGGAAAATAGAAAAAATTAGAGTATGACTCCAGGGTAGACCTGTTTTGTTGTTGCTGGGTTGGTTGGTTGGTTTGTCTGTTGTATTTTTCATGTTTCGCCATGTTGGCCAGGCTGGTCTCGAACTCCTAGCCTGAAGTGATCAACCCGCCTCGGCCTCCCAGAGCGCTGGGACTACAGGCGTGAGCCACCACGTCCAGCCCCCACATTGCTTCTGGCCTCCGTGGTAGACCTCCCAGACGGGGCGGTCGGGCAGAGGCGCTCCTCACTTCCCAGACGGGGCGGCTGGGCAGGGGCGATCCTCGCTTCTTCCCAGATGGGGCGGCCGGGCAGAGGCACTCCTCACTTCGAACCTGGGACATTCTTAATTAGCAAATGGTTCAGGATGGTTGGGAGGCTCTTAGAAATGAAAGATGGTGGTCCCATGAGCAGAAGTAGGCAGTGTATCAGCAGAGATGTGGTCTCTGGCTACCTGAAGCCTTCTGTTGAAGGAGCTGGAAAACACTTAAGTGGAAGGGAGGACATGTAACCAGAGATGAAACAATGAAGCAGTGTCTGGTGCTGGAGGCCAGTGGTAACAATAGCAGAAGATAAGAAGAAATGGGAGGGCCTGGACGCGCTGGCTCACGCCTGTAATCCCAGGCATGTGGATTGCCCTGGCTCAGGAGTTCGAGACCAGCATGGCCAACATGGTGAAATCCTGTCTCTAGTAAAAATACAAAAATTATTCGGGCATGGTGGTGCATGCCTGTAATCCCAGCTACTTGGGAGGCTGAAGCAGGAGAATCCCTTGAACCTGGGAGGTTGCAGTGAGCCGAGATTGTACTACTGCACTCCAGCCTAGATGACAAAGTGAGACTCTGTTTTTTTGTTTTTTTTTTTTTTAACAAAGAAATGGGGGGATTCTTTGATCTCATTTTGTTCATCTTCTCTTTGGAGCTTGTGGTGGTAGGAGGGACCTGAACCGAGGCTGGGTGATTCATCTCCTGTCCTGAGAAAGTTCTCTCCTGGGGCGCTAGGGTACTGTGGTTGGTGACCTACAGGAATTGTGGGAAACGTCAAAGGGGCCAGGGGCAGGAGATGGCTAATGTCCATTGATCAAAAAGGTAAAGGAGGTGAGCTCCACAAATTGCTACAGATGAGGCTTGTAAGTGCTAAGAAAAGCTAGATTGGGATAACTAGGAACAAGGCATATTGATTTTAGTTCATGTTTTGGATAGTAGACAAAGTATTTTTCGATTTAGATGAGGCCTTTGATGGAATCGTAGGACCTCTCCCTAGACCACCTGGGGATGTTGTCAGCATGTTATAACCAGTGAAAGATCCAACTTGGAAAGAGTTTCTTCTTGGTTCTTTCTCACCCCTTGCTCTGCTGCCACACCCACGCCTGTGGACCTTGTGGGTGACCTCTGCCCTTGACTTTGTTCTGTTCATAATTTGGATTAGTGTCTCTGGGGGCTACTGATGGTGCTGGCTGAGAGGAGGAGCAACAGGATTGAGCTCTCAGGAGTTCTCCGTAGGCTGAGCAAACAGCAGACCAACTCTGGTGAGGGGAAGTTTACCAGGGACATGTGAGGGACTGCATTTGGGACCAGAAAAATAACTACTCAGATACAGCCTGGCGCTTGTGGCTTAGTAGCAGCATGAATGAGAAGAATTTTTTTGAGTTTTTGCTGATTGCAAACTCCATACATCAGCAGAGGGATGTGGCCACCAGAAGAGCTGCTATGGGCTCAGGCTGCACCGATAGACATGATGCTCTGGTTTCTTCATGAAACTAACAGTGGGGATGCCTTCTCCGACCCCTGGAGGCAGAGTAAATGGCTCTCACCTGTGGGTTCTTCACTTCTGGGAAATTTAATTTTTTTTTTTGTAGTTTTCTCCTCTCTATTTTTCTGTTCTCTCTGGAACTCTTTAATCGTCAGATTTTTTTTTTTTAATTTTTTTTGCATACAAAAACAATAAACATTTTCTAAAAATACATACAAACAAAAAGATGCGTATCAAACATATTAGGAAGGTTGCACATGGGAAGTTGGGGAATAGAAATGGGGGGTGGGAGTTAAAATAAATGAGAGAGGGACTTTATATGGATCAGTGATAATAACTCAATCCTCTATTTGACAAAGAAGAGGGAGAAGGAAGAGGAAGAAAAAGAAAGTGGGATAAAGGATCAGAAAGGGAGGAAAATAGAAAAAATTAGAGTATGACTCCAGGGAAGACCTGTTTTGTTGTCACTGAGTTGGTTGGTTGGTTTGTCTGTTGTATTCTTCATGTTTCGCCAAGTTGGCCAGACTGGTCTTGAACTCCTAGCCCGAAGTGATCAACCCGCCTCGCCCCCCAGAGTGCCGGGACCACAGGCGTGAGCCACCACGTCCAGCCCCCACATTGCTTCTGGCCTCCGTGGTAGACCTCCCAGACGGAGTGGCCAGGCAGAGGAGCTCCTCACTTCTACCCAGACACGGGGCGGCCGGGCAGAGGAGCTCCTCACTTCCCAGACGGGGCGGCCAGGCAGAGACGCTCCTCACTTCTTCCCAGACGATAGGTGGCCGGGCAGAGGCGCTCCTCACTTCCCAGACGATGGGTGGCCGGGCAGAGGCGCTCCTCACTTCTTCCCGGACGGGGCGGCCGGGCAGAGGCGCTCCTCACTTCCCAGACGGGGCGGCCGGGCAGAGGCGCTCCTCACTTCCCAGACGATGGGTGGCCGGGCAGAGGCGCTCCTCACTTCCCAGATGGGGCAGCCGGGCAGAGGCTCTCCTCACTTTCCAGACGATGGGTGGCCGGGCATAGGCGCTCCTCACCTCCCAGACGATGGGTGGCCGGGCAGAGGCGCTCCTCACCTCCCAGACGATGGGTAGCTGGGCAGAGGCGCTCCTCACCTCCCAGATGGGGCGGCCGGGCAGAGGCGCTCCTCACTTCTTCCCGGACGGGGCGCCCGGGCAGAGGCGCTCCTCACTTCTTCCCGGACGGGGCGGCCGGGCAGAGGCGCTCCTCACTTCTTCCCGGACGGGGCGGCCGGGCAGAGGCGCTCCTCACTTCTTCCCGGACGGGGCGGCCGGGCAGAGGCGCTCCTCACTTCTTCCCGGACGGGGCGCCCGGGCAGAGGCGCTCCTCACTTCTTCCCGGACGGGGCGCCCGGGCAGAGGCGCTCCTCACTTCTTCCCGGACGGGGCGCCCCGGCAGAGGCGCTCCTCACTTCTTTCCGGACGGGGCGCCCCGGCAGAGGCGCTCCTCACTTCTTTCCGGACGGGGCGGCCGGGCAGAGGCGCTCCTCACTTCTTCCCGGACGGGGCGGCCGGGCAGAGGCGCTGCTCACTTCCCAGACGATGGGTGGCCGGGCAGAGGCACTCCTCACTTCCCAGACGGGGCGGCCGGGCAGAGGCGCTCCTCACTTCCCAGACGGGGCGGCCGGGCAGAGGCGCTCCTCACTTCCCAGACGGTGGGTGGCCGGGCAGAGGCGCTCCTCACTTCCCAGACGATGGGTGGCCGGGCAGAGGCGCTCCTCACCTCCCAGATGGGGCGGCCGGGCAGAGGCGCTCCTCATTTCTTCCCGGACGGAGCGGCCGGGCAGAGGCGCTCCTCACTTCCCAATTCGTCAGATTTTTTAACTTACTGAATTGATTCGATTTTCTCATCCTTTTCTACTATTATCCATTTCTTTATCTTTTTTTTTTTCTCGTTTCTGGAAGATTTAAACTTGTGTTGAATTTTTTTATTTCACTGTTTATAATGTTAATTTCTAAGAGTTCTTTTTTGTTCCTTGAATACTCATTTTAAAAAGTGTTATGTTCTTGTTTCTTGGGTGTAATCTCTCGTCTTTAAGTTTTCTTCTCCCTCCATTGCCACTGGGTTTCTATTTTCTGTTTGTTTGCGTAATCTCTTTCTTGCTAGAGGACTCTCCTCAAATATCTGATACCCCTTGGCTGTTCTTATTTGGGTGCCAAAAGCTGATTGGAAACTCTGTCTTCACTGCCAGGGACTTGGTACTCATCTGGTACTGAAATGTTTTGTTCGTGGACCTCTGAATTCCATATCTGAAGGTTTCCTTCCCTACCACATCTCCCTACTCCCAGGGTTATTTGGTTTTTCCAGAAAGACCCTATCAGTAGTCTCCTGCCTGGTTGACCTTGCGTTCTTAGGGTCAAGTAGGGGAAGCAGGCCTGGGTCTCCCTGTTTGGTCTGTAGATACTCACTTCTGCTCCAGGACTCCTTTGACTTCTGTTGTGCTAACTCTGCAAGGGTAGTATGTCTGGCTGCCTGGGGTGGGAAGAAGACCTGGGGGGACTTTAGCTGTTCCTTCTACAGGTCAGGAACCAGTCCTCCTGTATTCAGCTGTCTGCCTCACGCTCACCTTTGTGGTACTCACTGCCTCAAGTCCTAGGCTCCTGGGCTCTAATTGGCTTGTGTCTCAGTTACTGTGTAGGCTTTGGATATTTTCTTTTCTCATCTAATCTAATCTGATCTTGCAGGATCCGCTCTGCTAGTGCTTCCTTTCGCTTCCATCTTCTGAAAGCGCATTGGCACGTCTTAACTGCTGTTGGTGGTTGTTCCTCTTCTTTTTGTTCTTGAGAATTTACTTCTTTTTTTCTTTCTTTTTTTTTTGAGATGGAGTTTCACTTTTGTTGTCCAGGCCAGAGTGCAATGGTGCAATCTCAGCTCACTGCAACCTCCACCTCCCAGGTTCAAGTGATTCTCCTGCCTCAGCCCTCCGAGTAGCTGGGATTACAGGCATGCGCCACCACACCCGGCTAATTTTGTATTTTTAGTAGAGATGGAGTTTCTCCTTGTTGGTCAGGCTGATCTCGACCTCCCCACCTCAGGTGATCTGCCCACCTCGGCCTCCCAAAGTGGGATTACAGGCGTGAGACACCGTGCCCGGCTCTTCTCTTCTCTTCCCTTCTCTTCTCTTCTCTGACAAGGTCTCACTTTGTCACCCAGGCTGGAGTGCAGTGGCGTGATCTTGGCTCACTGCAGCCTTGACTTCCTGGGCTCAACTGATCCTCCCACCTTGGACTCCAGAGTAGCTGGGACTATAGGTGTGTGCCATGATGCCAGCTAATTTTTCTGTATTAGAGATGTGGTTTCACCATGTTGCCCAGGCTGGTCTTGAACTCCTGGCCTCAAGCAATCTGCCTGCCTCAGTCTCCCAAAGTGCTGGGATTACAGGCGTCAGCCACTGAGTTTAGATCTTTTTAAAAAAATTACTTTACTTTTATTTTAGTGAGCTTCTGGGAGGGAGCAGAGTTTACCTTATTTAACTAAAAGCTTTTTCTTCTATTTAATCTTTATGTGTTCTTTTGCTTTAAATGTATCTTTTTATACAACATATTGATGGGTTAAACAACATCCGAGATGAGAATCTGAATTTTAATCAAGAAGATGAGCCTGTTATATATTTACTATAATTATTATTATATTAGGATTTACCTATGCTGTCTTATTTAATGCTTGCTTGCTTTTTATTTTTTTATCTTTTTTTGGAGATAGGGTCTCACCCTGTCACCCAGGCTGGAGTGCAGTAACTTGATCTCTGCTCACTGCAGCCTCTGCCTTCCCGGGCTCAAGGGCTCTGCCCACTTCAGCTTCCCCAGTGTAGCTGGGACTACAGGCGCACACCACCATGCCTGGCTAATTTTTGTATTTTTTGTAGAGATGGGGGTCTCACCATGTTGCCCAGGCTGGTGTTGAACTCCTGGGCTCAAGCAGTCTGCCTGTCTCTGCCTTCCAAAGTGCTGGGATTACAGGCATGTGCGTAATCCCATTACTGCTCCCGGCCAAATGCTTTATCATATGTTCTCTCTGCTTCTTTTTCTCCTTTCGTATCCTTTATGTGTAGATTGAATTTCCTTCTGTGGGTTTGAAAGGTAAAGGTTATTCTTCTTATGGTTACCCTAACTTATTATGCCCTCTCCTTTACCTTATCACTATCTTGTGTCTTCCCCACAAAAGAGACAGGGCCTTCAGCATGGCCCCACCCTGCCCTGCTCTCCCAACCTGTGCTGGCCCAGTGGCATCTCCAGGACTGGGTTCCAGGGAGGGATAATGCAGCCCTGCTCATTTGCCATCTTACTCAGAACGGGGCAAGGCTTATTCAGGGCCATCCTAGGGAGACTCCAGCATTCAGTGGGGGTTTGGTTTAAATGACCTCTAGGCGGGGCATGGTGGTTCATGCTTGTAATCCTAGCACTTTGAGAGGCCAAGGTGGGTGGATTGCTTGAGCCTAGGAGTTTGAGATAATTCTGGGCAACATGGTGAAACACTGTCTCTACCGAAAATATAAAAAATTAGCTGGGCATGGTGACATGCACCTGTAGTCCCAGCTACTCAAGAGGCTGAGATGGGAGGATCACCTGAGCCCAGGGAGATTGAGGCTGCAATGAGCCATGATCATGCAACTGCACTCTATCCTGGGCAATGGAGTAAGACCTTGTCTGTAAATAAATAAATAAGTGACGGACCTCTGAAAAGGTCCCTGAGGTTTTTTAGCAGGTTCTGGGCATGGTAGATCCTAAGGGGGAGTGAGATGGAGAATGGACAAGTCAATAGAACTCGGAACCCCAGACTTTCTGAAGTTCTTCCTCAGTCTTCTTCTCTGAGACTTCTACTCCTTGGTCCTAGCTTTGTTCCTAGGTGCTGTGCCGCTGTGTCACCCACTCTGCCCTGTACAATATGCAGGAAGCAAGCGAGGAGGGGGTGCCTCAGAGAGACAGTAGGGAGGAATGAGGACAAGGTGGAATTGGCATGGGCACGTCCTACAGAGTGAGAGGCAGGCCTTAGGGCACCACGTCACTGTCACGTAGGAATGTGTGTCCAGCAGCACCGAGCCTTCAGCGTTTCACAAGAACTCAGAAAATTGAATTTTCTATGTGAAATCTTCCAACTTGCACATGTTGGCTCAAGAATGTTAATAATCTTGTGTAGGCCAAACAGCGTGTCTATAGGCTGGATCTGGCCTAGACATGGCCCATGACTATAGCTCTGGCTGGTTGATGGTGCTGTCCTTGTCACCCTTGACTTTTCTTTCTTCTGGATAAATGTCCAGAGAAACAAATGTCCTCTTCCGACTCATTGGTTTCCCCCAAAGATGTGGTTCCCTACACCCCCCTCTCCCCACCAGCTACTTCCTCTGGGCACGTGTACTTTGCCAGTTTGTTAGTCTAAAATCTTGTTTTACAGGCTGGGTGCGGTGGCTCACACCTGTAATCCTAGCACTTTGGGAGACTGGGATGGGTGGATCACCTGAGGTCAGGAGTTTGAGACCAGCTTGGCCAACATGGTGAAAAACCTCGTCTCTACTAAAAACACAAAAATTAGCCAGGTGTGGTGGCGTGCACCTGTAATCCCAGCTACTTGGGAGGCTGAGGCAGGAGAATTGCTTGAACCTGGGAGGCGGAGGTTGCGGTGAGCTGAGATCATACCACTGCACTCCAGCCTGGGCAACAGAGTGAGACTCCATCTCAAAAAAAAAAAAAAAAAATCTTGTTTTACAAATGATAGCCAACCCATCTAGTGCCCTTCACACTCCTGGGTGCTGTTTCTCACAGCCATGTGTTCTGTTAAGCAGATTGCAGGCAGCCCTGGTTTGCATTAGTAATTTCTTAGTGAATGGGTAGTGTGCGGGTAAACCTCATTCTCACCCCATGAGTGTGGGGCACACACAGGCTGGGTTTTCCAGGAGCCTGTCTGCAGCCTGTGCCCACGAGGCCTCGTTCCTAGAAGTACGTGAAAGGATACTGTCTGCTTTCTCTTGGAGGCATGCATGCACAGAGGACATGCCGCACCCCAGCCCCCAGCACCTTGGCCTGCAGAGGGCAGAGCTGCTGTGTGGCACAGAACTCAGGACCTATGAGCCTCCTTGGGTGGCCCCTCCTGCCTGCTGTGGCCTCTGCGGCCCTGGCCTTGACTTCCTTTCCTGTCGCTTGCATGCCTCTCCCACTGGGCCTACCTCTGCCCAAGTGGCAGAAGCTTGCAGCTTTGTATATACGGGCAGTTGGTGACTCATTCCTCAGCAGCCCCTCAGATAGGGAAGTGAAACAGCCACACCTGGTAGGGCCTGACGTTTGGGTGACAGCAGAAGTAGCTAAGCAGACATGGGGCTTGCAGCTAAGGAGGGAAGTCCTCTCTAAAGCCAGCCTGTGAAGACAGCACTTGCCTGCCCTGACCCTCCTGTGGCCTCTAGGCCTGTGGCTCTGGTAACAGTTTCTTCCTGCCTCCCCGCCACCCCCTTTTTCTTGGTGACAGCTGGAAGTAGCAGTGGTCACAACTGAGAGAGCCAAACATTTCTACAGCCCCCAGGACATTCCTGTCACCCTCTACAGCGACGCTGATGAATGGGAGGTCAGTGCTGGGGCCCCCTGGGCTGAGTTCCATTGAGTTTCCACCAGCAGGACAGAGCAGTCCTTCCTGCGGTCTGTGTCTGGCAGCTGGAACAGACAGGCTGGGCTCAAGTCCGTGGTCAGGGCCCTCTGGGCAGAGGCAATGAAGAAAACATCTGTCTAGCTTCTGGCCTGCAGGAGGCCTTAGTCTCCTCCCGGCCCAGGCGGAGCTGAGCTTTGGCCTGGTGCCTGAGGTTGAGTGTCCTTGTACTTATCTGGGCTGATGAAACCACAGAGGAGCTCTGTTCCCACCACCCTTGTCCACGTGGCTCCTGGCGTCAGGGCTGAAGAGAACGCCTCACTTCCCACGGCCACCAGGCTCTGCTGCATCTCCCCTGCGGATGGGTGGGCAGTGGCTGATTCACCAGACACTGAGTGTGGGCCTCACAGGGGTTCCCTGCCAGACATTTTCAAACATTCTTAGCCTAGAACATTTCCGGCTGGCCTGTCTTCCCCTCCCCCACCCCCTCCATTTCTCACTGCCTCGGAGCCTTCCACTGGCTTGGACAACCCAAGCATCCGCCTCAAGCAGACAGGCCAGGAGCTCCCTGCCAGATGTCAGTTCTCTTGAAAGCCAAACCATGAAGGGAATAGCTCAGAGAGACAAGGGGCACTTGTTTCCTCAGGCCTGGTTCTCTCGGCTGCTGGCTCCATGGCTAGCGCTCACCAGCTTAGCTGCAGGAGGGAACGGCGGTTGGCCTGGGCAGGGCAGGTCAGTGGGCTCCTTAGTCTCCTGACTTACCGTACCTGGCCTGCCTTGGTGCTGCATCCCACTTCCTCCACACTGACCCCTTTTTCTTCCCTCTGCCAGATGTGGAAGAGCCGCTCTGACCCAGTTCTGCACATTGACCTGCGGAGGTGGGCAGACCTCCTGCTGGTGGCTCCTCTTGATGCCAACACTCTGGGGAAGGTGGCCAGTGGCATCTGTGACAACTTGATTGTGAGTGATGTCCTGGGGCCCTCGTCCCTCCCTGGGCCTCACACCCAGTTTGCTGAGCTGCAGATATCCTTGTATAAGGAGACCTGCTGCTGTGGGTCCCCGGTCTGCCCAGGGAGATCGTGCTCCACCATTCCCCCCATCGCCCCCAGTGCTCTCACCTTCTCTCTAGCACATGGGCACAGCCCTGGTCCTGATGGGTCAGCATGACCTGCCACTGCTCCCCAGGAGTATCCCCCTCTCCCCTGCCCTTGGCACCCAGCCAGGTGCCCACAGGTGGACCCTTGTTCCTTGCTCTTTGTCCCTCCCTGTGGGCTGCCTGGTGTGCCCTTCCACTGTCCCTGCTCAGCCCCATCGCCGCCTGCTTCAGCTCTGCCTACTCCGCAGATCTGGGCAATGTGATTGGGGGTTAACTTCTTCATAGATGGCTCATATACACTTTATCACCCTTGTAGCTTTCCTATATATTAGGGGAAGCTTAGAGGGGAAGAGGGGAGAAAGACAAGGCAGTGGCAAGGGCCGATGGGTGGTAGGGAGAAATGGAAGTCCAGCTGTCCAAAGTGGGCACTGTCCTAGGCCTAAGATGCCTCCAGGGAGCTGTTGCCATTAAAGGGGAGCTGCCTTTGTTTATATGATTGTCCTAGGAAGATTTGGGTGTGATTTCTCTCCTCCCTCTCCCTAATTGCCACCCCCCACCTCATTTATTGAGCTTTCGCCTACCACATACTGGGTGTATGCTGAGAGCCTCACAGGACACAGGGGGTGCCAGGCTTGATCACCCATGCCGTTGGGAAGGGAGTATCCTCTGGTGAGGGGTACAGTCCTGAATGACCCCAGTCAGTCCTTTGACTATGGAGTCACCACCTTGCATAGTCCTGGGCCTGTGGTAGATAGACATCCAATAAATACTTACTGCATGTATGCGGTAACTAGCAGTTTTACTTTTGCGAGTAGCTGGGAGTTTTTCAGTTTCGTGTGGTGAAGAAGGTGGATGATGAAGCTGGGACAGGATGTTTTTTGGGGTCACAGATTAGTGTTCTTGTATACTTGTCAATGGGCTCCTAAGGCACTCCTCAAAGAATCTGCCAGTGATTTAAGCATAATTTGAATAAGAGCACAGGGTGAGCAGAAGAACAACTTGCATGGCCAGGAGCAGGGCTAGGGAGTGCAGAGAAGAGAGAGCCTGGGCGCAATGTCATCAAGCAGGCTTTCCCTATAGTCCCAGCTACTTGGGAGGCCAAGGTGGGAGGGTCGCTTAAGCCCAGGAGTTCTAGGCTGCAGTGCCCCTTGATCATGCCTGTGAGTAGCCAGAATAGCCAGTGTGCTCCAGCCTGGGCAACATAGCAAGACCCTGTCTCTATTTAAAAAAAAAAAAAAAAAAAAAAGGAAAAGGCCAGATGTGGTGGCTCATGCCTATAACCCCAGCACTTTGGGAGGCTGAGGCAGGAAAATTGCTTGAGCCCAGGAGTTTGAGACCAGCCTGAGCAACATGGTGAAACTCCATCTCTATAAAACATACAAAAAAATTAGCCAGGTGTGGTAGTGCATGCCTGTGATCCCCAGCTACTTGGGAGGCTGAGGTGGGAGGATTGCTTGAGCCCAGGAGGTCAAGGCTGCAGTGAGCTGTGATTGTGCCAGTGTACTCCAGCCTGTGCTACAGAGGTGAGACGCTGTCTCAAACAAACAAACAAAAAGGCTTCCCAGCAGCACTGGTGCCACAACTGACATGGCAGCTGCAGCTAGAATAGTTGAGTTTCCTGGCTGCTCTCATCAAATTGGGTCAGAGTTGTGTGTGGCCAGCACCATCTCACCAAATCTCCAGGCTCCCCGCTGGCGGGTCAGCAGCAGCTGATGTGACAAAGTACTGGCCTCTGGGAGCTAAGCCCCGGCCTGGGCCAGCTCTGCAAGGGTGCTTTCCTTCTTCCTGCAAGCTCTGCTTCCCCTTTTCCTTCTAAGCTGCCATCACGTCATGAAATCCCTGGGCTTCCCTCCTCCAGAGTTGGCTGGGAAGTGAAACATGTTCCCAAGACCAGCCCCCAGATCATTTGTCTCAAAGGTTTTCCCTCGAAGTCACAAACGTTTCAAGGAATCTCAAATTTTACAAAGTTTGAAGTGTGGGCATTGGTGGCCTGTGGCTGTGTCCTCTCTCTCCAGCTATTTTCTCCCTACATCCCTGAAAAGAAGTTGAGCCTGCTCCTCCCTCCACAGACCTCCTTTTCCAGCGCCCAGGGCATGGAGTGCTGTGAGGGCAGCATGCTAGGTGTGACCGTGCTTCTGGCCTCCAGGCCCATCTCCCTCTGTCCTCTAGCCCACTGAGGCACTGGCCTATTTGTGCTAAACAGGCAGTCAGACCTAGAAAAAACAGACAATCTCTCTGGGTCACCAGTCTGGCTAGGAGCCGGTCTCCTGACTGGGATCCAGGCCTTCTACCCTGCCCACGTGAATTCCCAGGGGCAGAGCCTGAAATGTTGAACACAGCACTGGCCAAAGAGATGTCACCGTGGGAACCGAGGCCCTCTTCTCCTCCTGCCTGCTTTCATGGGTTCAGAGGAGCTGAGGCTTGTCTGAGAGGAGGTGGAGTGCTGGTTTTCACCCTGGTTGGTGTGCTTTGCTTTGAGGGCACTTAGAAAGCCCAGCCCAGCCCAGCCCTTGCTCCCGCCCTGCACACAGTGGAGCGACTCTTCTAGGTATGCTCTTGATTTCTGCAGAAGCAGCAGGTGGCATGGAGCCAAGAGGAAGTGTGACTGAAACTGTCCACTCATAGCCCAGCTGTGGTATTGAGAGAGCTTGGTGGGAAACTAATGCTGGTGGCTGATGCAAGCAGCCAGGTCCCAGGGCTGTTTGCTGTCCTGCTTCCTCCCTGTCCCTGGGACATGGGGGAGGTGCTGGTCCTGGCCTGTCGGGGCATTGTTCTCTGGACTCCTTTGCTCTTTTCCCAGATGAGCTTCCCTTCAGGGCAGGGGTTTCCAGCCTGTTACCCTGAGGGGCTCACAGCCCTGGAAGAGGTGTCTGGAGCAGTCAGAGCCCTGGGAGCTTCTCTGTCCTCCAGGCGGCCCCCAGCCCAGGGAGCCTACGCCTGTGGGAAGCCCAGGAGTCACTACCCTGGAGCTTGTGCTTTGTGCCTGGCCCTGCACTCAGAGCTTTGTAGCTATTCTCACCTCAGTCCTCACAGCTGCCCAGGGAGGGACCTTTCTAGAGAGGAAGCCAGGCCCTGGCCTTCAGTCCCATGTCCAGGTTCTCAAACAGCTAGTAATACAGAGCACAGCCAGGATTTGAACTCAGGGCTACGTAATTTCAAAGTCTGTGGCACAAAGGACTCTGTGAGCTGGATGGCTCCTTTCACAACTGCTCAGGTCTGTGGCTTGGTGGGGTGGCCTGGATTTGGGAGATGGTGAGGCTGTGCAGTGGAACATTGCCTGGGTGGCGCCCATTGTCCGGGTGTGGGCTTGAATGACTGCTTACCTTTCAGGGAGCAGCTCCCACTCTGAAATGGGACAGCACCTTCTTTATAAGGTCTCAGTGAGGGTTAATGAGATCCTATACGTGAGAAGGTTTTGGTAACGGCAGATGTTTTCATTGCCAGACTTTAGTTGGCCTCGGAGAGCTGATGTCAGGTAGATGGGCCCCACCTGAGGAGCAGCCTGGTCCTTTGCTTTCTGGTGTAACCAAAAAAGCCTGCCTTCTGCTCCCCAGGGTTGCTTTTCCCAGGAGGTGTGAGCCTACCTGGGGGAGGCTGAGGCACAGGGATACCTGCTGGAGGTCTGAGCATTGGTTGAGTACCTCCTGTTTGTAGGATCCTGTGCCAGAGCCTGTGGGGAGGTGGAGAGAGGCGAGGAGACACAGCCCCCACCCCTGAGGGATGAGACAGCTCCCTGCAGGCAGGCAGGCTGTGCCCAGTCATCTCAAGCCTACGGCTGGGCTGCTGGCTACAGGGTCTGGAGGGTGGCGGGGAAGGTGGCAGACAGAGTAGCAAGACCCCGGCCTTCTTCACAGACCTGCATCATCCGGGCCTGGGACTGCAGCAAGCCCCTGCTCTTCTGCCCGGCCATGAACACCGCCATGTGGGAGCACCCGATCACAGGGCAGCAGGTAGACCAGCTCAAGGCCTTCGGCTATGTTGAGATCCCCTGTGTGGCCAAGAAGCTGGTGTGCGGAGACGAAGGTGGGTGTCTTGCCAGGCTTATAGCCCAGGGCTGTAGAAAGGGCTTAGCTTCCTGGTCTGTTATGACCTTAGCAAACCATTCTCTGAGCTTAGCTTTTTCAGCTGGAAAATGGGAATCATAATTCTTGCCTCCAGATGGGTAGGGTAAAATGGGATGGCATGTGTAAAGTACCTGGTAGAGTCCCTGGCACGCAGCCCACATGCAGTTAAGGATGGCTACTGGAACAATTCCCAGGGTCTCGCCAGGGGTCTTGGGAGAGATATGATGTGTCTGGCTCAGGCAAAGACAGACCTTGCCCTCTCAGGCCTTGGGCTCTGGGTGGAGCACTCAGGGAGCAATGGGCAGGGGTCTGCAGGCCTACAGGCACTGTTGGCCTTTCTGGCCACAGCGGAATTTTGCTCCCAGGTCTGGGGGCCATGGCTGAAGTGGGGACCATCGTGGACAAAGTGAAAGAAGTCCTCTTCCAGCATAGTGGCTTCCAGCAGAGTTGACCTGGGATTTCTGCCATGGGTGTCCCTCTGTACTCAGAATGGGTTCAGGCCAAGTCGGTGAAGATGGATGTTGGCAAAATAGGAGGATACCCTCATTTGCTGAATAGGGGGCCTGCTCTGAGCCTGCCCAGGGGCCGGTCCTGCTCCAGGTTAAACTGGACGGTAAACTGGACGGAAGGCCCAGGTCTCAGCTTCTTTCAACCAGGAGAGGCCGCTGCCTGGAGCCCCTCCCCACCTTTTCCTGGATGGGCGAAGCAAGCCAGGAGAGCAAGCAGTGTTGTCCTCACGGGAGGAGGACCGAGTGACTGGGAAAACTCGGCTCTACATCTCACCCAGAACGACTTTTAGAAACACCACAGCTGGAGAGTCCTGGCTGAGCCTTGGGAGTTTCAGCTCTTTGGCGGGGTGCCCAGGTGCCATGCGATCAGCGAAGCCTGCGAGTTGGCAGGACTCTGAGGTTTCCTGCAGACCATGCCATGAGATTGAAGGTGTGGGGAAATAAAGAAAAATCACCATTTAGGAGACTCCATTCTTTCCCTACAACCCAACTGTGGTCCCAGAGATCAGGGGGTGTTGCCAGGTATGGCTAGGGAAGGGTCTGGGTTGACAACTCACCGGCGCTGTTTAGTCCCTGTATAACATGGTGGTTAAGGATAAAGATCTGAAGCCAGACAGCCCCTAGTTCCAATCCTGGCTTTGCCGCTTACTAGCAATGGCAGTTTGGTTCAGGACTTAGCCTTCCTGACTTTCACTTTCCTCAGCTATCTTTTTATCCTACCCTCAGGGAGTTGTTGAGAGGATTCAATGAAATTATGTGTGCAAAATACCCATGCCACTGAGTGCCTGGAACATAGTAAATGTCAAATCAATGGAAGTTAAAACTAGGCACGCATATATGCCAGAGAGCTTTCCTAGCATTTGCTGCAATGCCCCGTCTCATTTTGGGAAAAAGGAAATCCTGGATGCTAAGTTGACACGTCCCTTTATGCAAGTGACAGGTAAGCAGCCAGGAGGGTTGACCCTGCCCTGGGTCCCAGGCCTCTTGCCTGCTTCTTGGTTTTCTCTGTTCTCAGCCTTTCAGCTTTGCTGGACCTGAGGCAGGGGCCTGGGTGTCTGTGCCTCCCCAACCCCCAGTACACATGAGCAAGGGAAGTAGATCCAGGGACACCATGCACTCTGGCCCAGAAACCCTCTGCTACCCAGCTTTTGACCTAATTGCCATTTGGTGTGGCTGCAGCGGGGAGGGCTTGTCTGTGTATTTGGAGCTGAGGCTGAGGCTGGCTTCCTGCCGTCTGGCTTCCAGGCCAGGTGTGAGGGACATCCCATGTGGGCTCTGAGAGCACTGAGAGTAGAGGTGCCTTGAGGGGACCACGAAGCCTGCTGGCTGGAATCAATGCTCCAGCAGCCTCTACAGCCTTTATCTCAACAGCACTTGACTTCACCAGGTGACCCTTTGGGATAAAATTGCCTTAGGGCACGAGATAAACTATAACTAAAATGGTAGCATCAAGAACCAACTTCTTTGGCTGGTTTGGGGATGAGGCTTGGGGAGAACCTGGGTAACTGAAACCCGGAGACAGTCCCAAAAGTCCATTTCCAGGGTTTCCAACTTCCTTCTTGTCCACATTGCCCTTCCTCTCCCTCAGCAACCCACTAGTAAATGGTGAGGCTTCCCAATTTTATTTTTATTTATTTTTTGAGACGGAGTCTCGCTCTGCCCCCTAGGCTGGAGTGCAGTGGTGTGATCATGGCTCAAGCCATTCTCCCTCCTCAGCCTCCTGAGTAGCTGGAATTACAGGTGCCCGCCACCACGCCCAGCTTATTTTTGTATTATTTGTAGAGATGGGTTTTGCCATGTTGGTCAGACTGATGTCGAACTCCTGACCTCAAGTGATCCATTGGCCATGGCCTTCCAAAGTGCTGGGATTACAGGCGTGAGCCACCGTGCCCAGCCGATTCTCAATTTTAACAGAAACTGATACCACTTTCTGAGTATTCATCATGTGTGAGGATCTATGTCAGGCATTTTAGGGAAGGCAGCCATCCAGGGAGATCAACCACAAAGTGCCTGTGTGAAAAGGCCATGGGAGCAGGGAAGTTCATAGGCCACTGTCCCAGAGTTCTGAAAACAGCTGTGGCTGCTCAGCAGGACTGCGCCTTGTTGGCTAGAAGGGAACATATATCCCTGTGGACTCAGGCCAGCTGGAGGCCCCTGTCCCTGGGGGTTCGCCTCTCCATCTCCCACCCACAGCAGTCCTGCATCCCTGCTGCCCATTTTGAAGGGGGGTTCTGGATGAATGGGTCTGGGCTGGGCCTAAAGAGCCCAGCTGTTCCCTGAGCCAGACTGGAGCTAAGAGGAGCAGGTGCTGCATTTAGCTGGCCCCATCTGCCAAGGAGGTGCTGAGTGGGGAGTGACAATCATTGCTTTCCCCACGAGGGGTCCAAGCACTTGAAGTTACCTTCATCTTGGGGAGAAATGTTTCTCAGAGAAGATTCTAGCCTCCCTGATGATTTTTTGTAGAATTCTGGAAGTTTCAGAGAATAGAACATTTGGGTCTGAAATGTGTACTCTTTTGTGGCAGCCATGAGCCCTTCAAGGCTGCTGTGGATGCTGCTGGGTGGGAGGCAGAAGCCTCCAAACCAAGGCCCAGCTTCTGCCCTGGGCCGCCTCCAGCTCTTCCTGCACCCCGCTGGTCAGGTCCCGCTGCTGCCTCCCCACTGCCTCAGATCAGGCCCAGACTCCTGGGCAGTACACACCTGGCCCTTTGTGATCTGGCTCCTGCCTACCCTTCTAGCCCTGCCCTTTACCACATGCCAACCCTAAAGGGCTCCCTATTCTCTTGCCAGACTGGACAACCTTGAACTGGTGAGGCCTCTTGCCTGTATACATGCTGCTGCTTTTACTGGGACAAGACTGACTCCCACACATGCCTGTGGATGTACCTGGGTGCTACCTCCTTTGGAAAGCCTTCCCTGGCCAACTGCAAACTCCTTGCCCAGGTTGCCATGGTGCTTCCCACTTATTTTTTATTTTTTTATTTTTTTTTTGAGATGGAGTCTCATTCTGTGGCCAGACTGGAGTGCAGTAGTGCGATCTCGGCTCACTGTAACCTCTGCCTCCCAGGTTCAAGCAATTCTTCTGCCTCAGCCTCCTGAAAAGCTGAGATTACAGGTGTGCATCACCACGCCCAGCTTTTTTTTTTTCTTTTTTTAAATTTTTAGACGGCATCTTGCTTGTCTCCCAGGCTGAAGTGCAGTGGCGGGATCTTGGCTCACTGCAAGCTCTGCCTCCCTGGTTCACGCCATTCTCCTGCCTCAGCCTCCCGAGTAGCTGGGACTACAGGCGCCCGCCACCATGCCTGGCTAATTTTTTTTGTATTTTTAGTAGAGACGGAGTTTCACCGTGTTAGCCAGGATGGTCTCAACCTCCTGACCTCGTGATTCACCCACCTTGGCCTCCCAAAGTGCTGGGATTACAGGCATGAGCCGCTATGCCCGGCCTGATTTTTTTTTTTTTTTTTTGTATTTTTAATAGAGACCATGTTGGCCAGGCTGGTCTCGAACTCCTGACCTTATGATCTTCCTGCCTCAGCCTCCCAAAGTGTTGGAATTACAGGATTAAGCCACCGTGTCCGGCCACCACTGTTTATTACAACAGAATTGTAATTGTCAGTTTACTTTGTGTCCTCCTAACATTGGGTTCTCTTGGAGAGCAGGAGTTGTCCTGTTCCTTACAGAACCCAGCAAGTCACTCCAAGCTTGTGCCAACCAAAAAAGTGTGCGTGTTGGGGCTATTGGTTCCTGCTCCTTTCTGTGCAAGAGACAAAATTTAGGAACCACAAAAGCAAAGATTGACAAATTTGACTATAGAAAAATAGGTTCACTGAGCAACAACCCAAAGTCAAGGTCAAAGGACAACATGCTGGGGAAATTATCTGCAGCTCATAAACAAAGGGTTGATTCTCCTAATATATAAAAAGCTCCTACGCATTGATGACAAAAAGACCAAGGGCCGGGCACAGTAGCTCACACCTGTAATCCTAGCCCTTTTGGAGGCCAAGGTGGGTAGATTGTCTGAGCTCAAGGAGTTTGAGACCAGCCTGGCCAACCTGGTGAAACACCGTCTCTACTAAAATACAAAAAACTAGCCAGACATGGTGGTGCATGCCTGTAGTCCCAGCTACTCGGGAGGCTCAGGCAGGAGAATTGCTTGAACCCGGGAGGCAGAGTTTGCAATAAGCTGAGATCATGCCACTGAACTCCAGCCTGGGTGACAGAGCAAGGCTCCGTCTCAAAACAAAAAAAGAAAAAGAAAAAGAAAAAAAAGACCAAGAACACGCATTAAAAAGTGAGCAGAAGATACAAAGAATTCACATTAAAAACAAAAAACAAAACCAAAAAACCCAGTCACACAAAGGGCCCTTAAACAGCTGCTCAGCCACATTCATGAGGAGAGTGGTGCAAATCAAGCTAGAGCTAAAGCTTTTGCCTGTTAGACTGGTGGGGGTGTGGGGAATTGGTGCCCTCATGCATTGCTAGTAGGAGCGTAAATTGATGGCAACTTCACTGGAGAACAATCTGGGAGTATCTGTCAAAACTACGTATGCACCCTACTCTTTGACCCAGCAATCCTACTTCTAGGGATTTGTCCCACAGATACACTCAATTCTATGACATTATGTCTAAACAGATTTATTGCAGTCTTGTATATGGTACTAAAAGACCAGGCCTGGCATGGTGGCTCATGCCTGTAATCCCAGCATTTTGGGAGGCCAAGGCGGGCAGATTGGCTGAGCTCAGGAGTTCGAGACCAGCCTGGCAACGTGGCGAAACCCCGTCTCTACTAAAAATACAAAAAGTCAGGTGTGATGGTGCACGCCTGTAATCCCAGCTACTTGGGAGGCTGAGGCAGGAGAATTGCTTCAATCCGGGAGGCGGAGGTTGCAGTGGGCCAAGATTGCACCACTGCACTTCAACCTAGGCGACAGAGCAAGACTCTGTCTCAAAAAAAAAAAAAAATTACATATGCACCTTACTCTTTGACCTAGCAATTCTGCTTCTAGGGTTTTGTCCCACAGATACACTCAGTTGTATGACATTATGTCTGAACAGGAGATTTATTGCAGCCTCATATATGGTACTAAAAGACCGGAAACACCCTCACTATCTAACAGCCAGGAGATTGGGTAAATAAATTAGTGTTCTTCATACACTGGAACTCTACACAACCATAAAACAAAGTGTTGAGGAAGCTGATTTGGGAAGATTGCTGAGGTACATTGTTAAACAGAAAAAGCAAGGTGCAGAAGAATGTGTGTCACATGCACGCTTGTGTAGAAAAAATGAGGATGGGGAAAGAAAAGGAGGATATATTCTTACTGGCTTGTGTATGCATCAAATGCCTTTAAAAAGATAAACAGAGAAAAAGCATTGTCTATTGTTTTTTCTCTTGGCAGGGGAACTAACTGAGTGGTTGAGAAACAAAGATAGGAGGCAGGCCAGGACTCTGTCTCAAAAAAAAAAAAAAAGATAGGAGGTGACTTCATTTTTAATTGTTGGGCCAGATGAATATACTGTCTACCACAAAATCAATAAATACATTTTAAAAAGAGTTCCTTCTGGTCAGTCACAGTGGCTCACACCTGTAATCCCAACACTTTGGGAGGCCAAGGCAGAGGGATCAGTTTAAGACCAGAAGTTTGAGACAGGCCTAGGCAACAAAGTGAGACTCCATCTCTACCAAAAGAAACACAACTAACTGGACATGGTGGCACACACCTGTATTCCCCGCTACTTAGGAGGCTGAGGTGGGAGGATTGCTTGAGCCCAGGAGTCCAAGGCTGCAGTGAGCTATGGTCATGCCAGTGCACTCCAGCCTGGGTGAGGAGTGAGACTCTCTCTAAAAAATTTAATAATAATAAATAAAAATATAAAAAGAGATTTTTCTGCTCTTTTTGTTTGTTTTTTGAGACTGGGCCTCACTCTGTCATCCAGGCTGGAGTGTAGTGGCACAATCACAGCTCACTGCAGCCTTGACTTTTGGGGGCTCAAGTGATCCTCCCATCTTAGACTCCCGAGTAACTGGGATTGCAGGCACCCGCCACCACGGCCCAGCTAATTTTTGTATTTTTGGTAGATACGGGGTTTCACCATGTTGGCCAGGCTAATCTTGAACTCCTGGCCTCAAGTGATCCGCCTGCCTCAGCCTCCCAAAGTGCTGGGATTACAGGTGTGAGCCTGGCTTCTTTCTGTTCTTTATCTGGAAGTTCTTAAAAATGATGGCAGGGAGTTATTGCAAACAAACAAACACAAAGACTTGGCAGAGGCATCTGGAAATTTTCTTTTTGTTTTTGAGACTGGGTTTCACTGTTACCTGGGCTGACTGCAGTGCAGCGGCACAATCACAGCTCACTGTAGCCTTGAACTCCAGGGCTCAATCGATCCTCCCACTTTAGCCTCCCCAGTAGCTGAGACTACAGGCACATGCCACCATGCCTGGCTAATTTTTTATTTTTTGCAGAGATGGGGTTTTACCATGTTGCCCAGGTTGGTCATGAACTCCTGGACTCAAGTGATGCTCCTGCCTTGGCCTCCCAAAGTGCTGTGATTACAGGCATGAGCCATGGTGCCTGACTTGAAGATATTCATCAAGGCCTTTGGAGTAGAAATAGGTCTGCTTTTCTTGTCACAAGCTAACAGAGGAAAATGAATTTTGAGTATCCTTGTGTGCTTTTAATAAACCTTTGAAATCCCTGATCTCAAGGAGCTTATGTTCTTATGGGAGAAAGACTCACAGTGATCAAATAATGGCAAACAGTGAAAGTGAGACTGTGTGGCATGGACTCTACTTCAGAATTGAGCAGTCAGGATGGGTCCCCTGAACAGACCAGAACTTGGGCTGGGGCTTGCAGGAGGACCAAGGATACAAAGGGTGAAGACATGCTGCCATGTGCTTGATGTAGGACACCCAGGGAGGAACTCAGGCTCCACGTGCTGGGAAGGTTGGGAGCTGTTCAGTAGGGGAGGCACATGGTGAGTGTGGCGTGCGGTGAAGATCAGCCAGGCTGTATGTGCAGAACAGATTGGGTCTGGATTGAGAAGCTGGAGTCTAGGAGGAAGCCAGGATGCTAAGAAGGGGAATCTAGGTTGTGCTGAAGGCCTTGACCACACTCCTAATTCTGGAAAAGGGGTGACAAAAGTGAGTAACAATGTGAAGAAAAATCAACACCATTAAAAACTGTAGAAACCACGGTCTTTTCCAAAGGTGGTGTGTACTAAAAACAAAACAAAACAAAAAATATCCAACAAACAAACAAAAAACAACCCACTATCCTTGTGGCCAGTGGAGGGAGGGAGACTAAATGACACTGTATGTGTGTGTTGGTACAAGATTTATAGCAATCTTCAGCCCCACCCGCGAAAAATAATTTTGCTTTGCTTATTATAGTATAGTTTTTTTCTCTCTCCTGACCTCATAGTGAGAGGTGACAGCGTGCTGGCAGTCCTCACAGCCCTCGCTCGCTCTCTGCGCCTCCTGCCTGGGCTCCCACTTCGGCGGCACTTGAGGAGCCCTTCAGCCCACCACTGCACTGTGGGAGTCCCTTTCTGGGCTGGCCAAGGCCAGAGCCGGCTCCCTCAGCTTGCAGGGAGGTGTGGAGGGAGAGGTGCAAGCGGGAACCGGGGCTGCATGCGGCGCTTGCAGGCCAGCTGGAGTTCCAGGTGGGCATGGGCTTGGCGGGCCCTGCACTCGAAGCAGCCGGCTGGCCCTGCTGGCCCCGGGCAATGAGGGGCTTAGCACGCGGGCCTGCGGCTGCGGAGGGTGTACTGGGTCCCCCAGCAGTGCCAGCCCACCGGCACTGCACTCAATTTCTCACCGGGTCTTAGCTGCCTTCCCGCGGGGCAGGGCTCAGGACCTGCAGCCCGCCATGCCTGAGCCTCCCACCCCCTCCATGGGCTCCTGTGTGGCCCGAGCCTCCCCGGCGAGCGCCACCCCCTGCTCCACCGCGCCCAGTCCCATTGACCACCCAAGGGCTGAGGAGTGCGAGCGCACGGCTCGGGACTGGCAGGCAGCTCCACCTGCAGCCCCGGTGCAGGATCCACTGGGTGAAGCCAGCTGGGCTCCTGAGTCTGGTGGAGATGTGGAGAACCTTTATGTCTAGCTCAGGGATTGTAAATACACCAAAGCACCCTGTGTCTAGCTCAGGGTCTGTGAATGCACCAATCGACACTCTATCTAGCTACTCTGGTGGGGCCTTGGAGAACCTTTATGTCTAGCTCAAGGATTGTAAATACACCAATCGGCACTCTGTATATAGCTCAAGGTTTGCAAACACACCAATCAGCACCCTGTGTCTAGCTCAGGGTTTGTGAGTGCACCAATCGACACTCTGTATCTAGCTGCTCTGGTGGGGCCTTGGAGAACCTCTGTGTCAATACTCTGTATCTAACTGATCTGATGGGGACGTGGAGAACCTTTATGTCTAGCTCAGGGATTGTAAACGCATCAATCAGCTTCCTGTCAAAACAGACCACTTGGCTCTACCAATCAGCAGGACGTGGGTGGGGCCAGAGATGAGAATAAAAGCAGGCTGCCCGAGCCAGCAGTGGCAACCTGCTGGGGTCCCCTTCCACACTGTGGAAGCTTTGTTCTTTCGCTCTTTGCAATAAATGTTGCTACTGCTCACTCTTTGGGTCCACACTGCTTTTATGAGCTGTAACACTCACCACGAAGGTCTGCAGCTTCACTCCTGAAGCCAGCGAGCCCACGAGTCCACCCGGAGGAACGAACAACTCCAGATGCGCCGCCTTAAGAGCTGTAACACTCACTGCGAAGGTCTGCAGCTTCACTCCTGAGCCAGCGAGACCACGAACCCACCAGAAGGAAGAAACTCCAAACACATCTGAACATCAGAAGGAACAAACTCCGGACACGCTGCCTTTAAGAACTGTAACACTCACCACGAGGGTCCGTGGCTTCATTCTTGAAGTCAGTGAGACCAAGAACCCACTAATTCCGGACACAACAGTATTGTTCAATCTGTCTTTGTGGTCAGGCGTAGTGGCTCATGCCTGTAATCCCAGCACTTTGGGAGGCCAAGGTGGGCAGATCAGTTAAGGTCAGGAGTTCAAGACCAGCCTGGCCAACATGGTGAAACTGTCTCTACTAAAAATACAAAATTAGCCAAGTGTGGTGGTGCATGCCTGTAATCCCAGCTACTCAGGAGGCTGAGGCAGCAGAATTGCTTGAACCCGGGAAGAAGAGGTTGCAGTGAGCTGAGATCGCACCACTGCACTCTGGCCTAGGCGGCAGAATGAGACTCCATCTCAAAAAAAACAAAACAAAAACAAAAACAATCTGTCCTGTGGTTCCTGGGCACTTTGTGGTGTGGGATTAGAAGAACAGATTGGCGGTGGCTCACGCCTGTAATCCCAGCACTTTGGGAGGCTGAGGCGGGTGGATCACGACGTCAGGAGTTTGAGACCAGCCTGGCCAACAGGGCAAAACCCTGTCTCTACTTAAAAAATACAAAAATTAGCTGGGTGGTGGCAGGCGCCTGTAATCCCAGCTACTCGGGAGGCCGAAGCAGGAGAATCACCTGAACCTGGGAGGCAGAGGTTACAGTGAACCGAGATCGTGCCATTGCACTCCAGCCTGGATGACAAGAGCAAGACTCCATTTCAAACAAACACACAAAAAAGAAAAACAGATTGAGATACAGAACTGGGAAGATGGGAACAAACGGAGGAGTGAAGGAGCCTTTTTTTTTTTTTTTTTTTTTTTGAGCTGGAGTCTTGCTCTGTCGCCCAGGCTGGAGTGCAGGGGCGTGATCTCGGCTCACTGCAAGCTCCGCCTCCCGGGTTCACACCATTCTCCTGTCTCAGCCTCCTGAGTAGCTGGGACTACAGGCACCCACCACCACACCCAGCTAATTTTTGGTATTTTTAGTAGAGATGGGGTTTCACCGTGTTAACCAGGATGGTCTCGATTTCCTGACCTTGTGATCTGCCCACCTCAGCCTCTCAAAGTGCTAGGATTACAGGCGTGAGCCACCGCACCCCGCCAAGGTGTTTTTTTTGTTTTTTTTTTTGAGATGGAATCTTGCACTGTCGCCAGGCTGGAGTGCAGTGGCTTGATCTCAGCTCACTGCAACAAGATCGAGGTTCTTTTTAAAGCCGTTTGCAATGTGTGATTCTCTGAGTGCAGCTGAGCAGGACGGAACTATGTGGAGCCCTAGGTAAGACTTGGGTTATGGGTACGTGTTACATGTTCTCCATATTGCCAAGTGTTTCTTTGATCTCATTTCACCCTCCTCACATAACAGCTTCACGATGGAGTCAATTAGCATATGTAGCTGTTTTATAGACAAGAAACTGAGGGCCACACAGCCAGTGCAGTGTGCTAGGGTTTTCTCTTTCTGCCCTACAGCTACCTGCAAACAGGCTCCTGCACAGGACTTCTACCCTCATTTGCATTTACCTCCTTGGGGTCAGTTGAAACACCCCTTCCACCACGCATCAACACCCCCAGATGCCTGCGCTTTCAGTCCCAACTGGACAGCTCCTTCATTACCTTTTTCTTCTCATGGCTTCCTTCCTTCATGTATTGTGGTTTCTAGGGCAGGATGAAAATCCTAAGTGTCACGCAACTGCCTCTGAGCAAAGAACCCCAATAACTGACAAGTCGTTTACACTGAGAGCTTCCTGGTGGAACCAAATACTCTACAATATTTAAGCCAGGTTTGGTACCCCCTGCGGCAAGGCAATGGGAATGATCAGGCCAGAAGAACTACCCGTTGTCTCATAGCAAAGGAATGTGGGGAGTGGGTGGGTGTGAGGGCAAGAGGCAGATATGTGAGCTTCAGGGCTTTTGGAGGACATGCAGCTAATCCAGGTGGAATCTGGGAGTATGTTATTCCCTTGCTGCAATGGGCTTATCTCATGGTGGCTTTATCTGCTGAGATTACATGGTGACCCTTTGCCTGCTAGCCCAGACAGCAGGTCCTTATGTGTCTGGAATTGGTGGGTTCTTGGTCTCACCGACTTCAAGAATGAGGCCGCGGACCCTCTCAGTGAGTGTTACAGTTCTTAAAGGCGGCGTGTCCAGAGTATTCCTTCTGGTGTTCAGATGTGTTCGGAGTTTCTTCCTTCTGGTGGGTTCGTGGTCTCGCCGGCTCAGGAGTGAAGCTGCGGACCTTAGCAGTGAGTGTTACAGCTCATAAAGGCAGTGTGGACCCAAAGAGTGAGCAGCAGCAAGATTTACTGCAAAGAGTGAAAGAACAGAGCTTCCACAGTGTGGAACAGGACCCTAGAGGGTTGCCACTGCTGGCTCTGGCAGCCTGCTTTTATTCTCTTATCTGGCCCTACCCACATCCTGCTGATTGGTAGAGCCCAGTGGTCTGTTTTGACAGGGCTCCGACTGGTGTATTTACAATCCCTGAGCTAGACATAAAGGTTCTCCAAGGCCCCACCAGAGTAGCTAGATACAGTGTCGATTGGTGCATTCACAGACCCTGAGCTAGACACAGGGTGCTTTGGTGTATTTACAATCCCTGAGCTAGACATAAAGGTTATCCACCTCCCCACCAGACTCAGGAGCCCAGCTGGCTTCATCCAGTGGATCCCGCACAGGCGCTGCAGGTGGAGCTGCCTGCCAGTCCCGCGCCGTGCGCCCACACTCCTCAGCCCTTGGGTGGTCGATGGGACTGGGTGCCGTGGAGCAGGGGGCGGCGCTCGTCGGGGAGGCTCCCGCCGGCACAGGAGCCCACGGAGGGGGTGGGAGGCTCAGGCATGGCGGGCTGCAGGTCCTGAGCCCTGCCCAGCGGGAAGGCAGCTAAGGCCCGGCGAGAAATCGAGCGCAGTGCCGGTGGGCTGGCACTGCTGGGAGACCCAGTACACCCTCCACAGCCGCTGGTCCAGGTGGCTGAGCCCCTAATTGCCAGGGCTGGCCGGCTGCTCGGAGTGCGGGGCCCGCCAAGCCCACGCCCACCCGGAACTCCAGCTGGCCCGCAAGCGCCGCGCGCAGCCCCGGTTCCCGCTTGCGCCTTTCCCTCCACACCTCCCTGCCAGCTGAGGGAGGCGGCTGCGGCCTTGGCCAGCCCAGAAAGGGGCTCCCACAGTGCAGCGATGGGCTGAAGGGCTCCTCAAGTGCCGCCAAAGTGGGAGCCCAGGCAGAGGAGGCCCTGAGAGCGAGCGAGGGCTGTAAGGACTGCCAGCACGCTGTCACCTCTCACTTAGGGACTGGAGGCCCAGCAGACTCCCTTTCAGGCCTCTGGATTCCTGGAAGAGGAAGGAGCGTTCAAAGGTGAGTTCAAAGGTGCCTTCCATCTGTGTAGGCAAAACAATGTTACCAGCCATAGCAATGGACTTGGAAGCAGCCAACATGGGTTGAACATGAATACGTGGATGCTGAAGATTCTCTATATTTTCTTTTCTTTTCTTTTCTTTTTTTTTTTTTGAGACGGAGTCTCGCTCTGTCACCCAGGCTGGAGTACAGTGGCGCTATCTCGGCTCACTGTGATCTCCTGACCTCGTGATCTGCCTGCCTCGGCCTCCCAAAGTGCTAGGATTACAGGCATGAGCCACTGCACCTGGCCCTCTCTTTAAAATTAAAAAAAAAAAAAAAAAATTTAACTTTAACTAGGTCCTGACCATACATACAAATTTTTTAATTAAAAAATTTTTTTGGTCAGGCGTGGTGGCTCACACCTGTAATCCCAGTACTTTGGGAGGCTGAGGCAGGTGAATCACGAGGTCAGGAGTTCAAGACCCCCCTGGCCAAGATGGCAAAACCCCGTCTCTACTAAAAATAAAAAATTAGCTGGGCGTGGTGGCGAGTGCCTGTAATCCCAGCTACTCAGGAGGCTGAGGCAGATAATTGCTTGAACCCGGGAGGCAGAGGTTGCAGTGAGCCGAGATCATGCCACTGCATTCTAGCCTGGGCGACAGAGACTCCATCTCAAAAAAAAAAAAAAAAAAAGTAAAGAAAAATTTTTTAAGAGACAGGGTCTTACTCTGTCATCCAGGTTGGAGTGCAGTGGTGCGATCATGGCTCACTGCAGCCTCGACTTCCCTGGGCTCAGGTGTTCCTCGCACCTCAGCC
Source organism: Symphalangus syndactylus (assembly GCF_028878055.3). Classification (NCBI taxonomy): domain Eukaryota; kingdom Metazoa; phylum Chordata; class Mammalia; order Primates; family Hylobatidae; genus Symphalangus; species Symphalangus syndactylus. The sequence continues at coordinate 30,818,987 of NC_072427.2, read as the reverse complement.
ACCAGAGGAGTAGCCAGGACCACAGGTGAGAGCCACCACGCCCAAGCAATCTTCCTGCCTCAGCCTCTCAAATTGCTAGGATTACAGGTGTAAGCCACCGCTCTTGGCCCTGAAGATTTCCTGCTCTCAGAAGAGACCATGGCCTGGCCCTGGCTTGGGAGCTGTTATGTCACCTGAAACTTCTGGAAATTGCTCTCCTGGCAGGGGAGAAGTTGAGTTCTGGTGTGCGATGCTTGGGGGAAATTGGCATGATGGAGGGAAGAGAGAGAAGGCCATGGAAGGGAACTCAGGTTTATCTGGCTCCTGGCCTGTGCCAGACCCTGCATTTAAGCCTCCTAAACATCCTTCGAGATGGGCATTGTTATTCCTATTTAAGAAACAAGAGGCTGGGCAGCTGGGCGCAGTGGCTCACGCCTGTAATCCCAGCACTTTGGGAGGCCAAGGCGGGCGGATCACGAGGTCAGGAGATCGAGACCATCCTGGCGAACACCGTGAAACCCCGTCTCTACTAAAAATACAAAGTTAGCTGGGCGTGGTGGCGGGCGCGCCTGTAGTCCCAGCTACTCGGGAGGCTGAGGCAGGAGAATGGTGTGAACCCGGGAGGTGGAGCTTGCAGTAAGTGGAGATCCTGCCACCGCACTCTATCCTGGGTGACAGAGCGAGACTCCATCTCAAAAAAAAAAAAAAGAAAGAAGCGGCCGGGCACAGTGACTCACGCCTGTAATCCCAGCACTTTGGGAGGCCGAGGTGGGTGGATCACAAGGTCAGGAGTTCGAGACCAGCCTGACCAACATGGTGAAACCCCGTCTCTACTAAAAATACAAAGATTAGCCAGGTGTGGTGGTACGCACCTGTAATCCCAGCTACTCAGGAGGCTGAGGCCGGAGAATCGCTTGAACCCAGGAGGTGGAGGTTGCAGTGAGCTGAGATCGCGCCACTGCACTCCATCCTGGATGACAGAGCGAGACTCTGTCTCAAAAAAAAAAAAAAAAAAAAAAAAAAGAAATAAGAACCTGTGCTAGGTGTGGTGGTGTGCACGGGCAATCCTGGCTACTCAGAGGCTCAGGCAGGAAAATCGCTTTAGCCCAGGAGTTCGAGTCTATAGTGTGCCATGATTGCGCCTGTGAATAGCCACTGACTCCAGCCTAGGCAACGTAGGGAGACCCTATCTCTAAAAAATGATAATGATAAGAGGAACCTGAGGCCCAGAAAGAAGAATGTAACTGAAATTGACCCAATACTTCCATAGACAGCTTTTCCTGATAAACAGAAATTGACACATCTTGTCTTAAAGCTGGAAACTCACCAGATTCAGACAATGAGATACCAGGTCTCTCAAAATGTATCAAAGAATCTCATACACAGTTTTTCCTGATAAACAGAAATGGACACATCTGGTCTTAAAGCTTGAAACTCACCAGATTCAGACAGTGAGATACCAGGCCTCTCAAAAAGTATGAAAGAACTGAAACTCACAGAGCATAGCATCCAGACAATGAGACCCAGGCCCCTCATTATCATAATTGCTTCCTTACCCCTCAGGAGTTCCTGTTTCCCTTACATTGTTACGTTTCTTCCCTGCTGTACAAACCCCTAATTTTAGCCAGGGAGATGGATTTGGATTTGAGACTGAGCTCCCATCTCCTTGGCCACAGCACTCGATTAAAGCCTTCTTCCTTGGCAATCCTCTGTGTCTCAGTCATTGGCTTTTTGTGTGACCAACAGCAGGACCTAGACCAAACCCCTGGTGTGTCAGTAACCTAACCACAATCCAAACATGGCCTCTTAGAGGGGAAAGTAGAAATAGTGGTGCTGCTAACACAGGCTGGACCTGAGCTAGGAATAGAAAGAAATACAGATAGGCTGACTGTATTTTGTCTAAACTGGGTGCTTCTGAGAGTGAAAAGGGGCAATTAACATGCCAGGACAGCAGGCATCAATTGGACTGTTCTGGGCAAACCAGCATGTATAGTCACTACTCACAGAACACCAGAAAGAAGCCATGTTCTGTGAAGCAATGGCCACCATTTACAATTTAATTCTCACAGCAATCCTAAGGTGGATATTGTCCCCTGACTATTTCTCCTGAGAGCAAGAATTTGACAAATGAGGACGCTGAGGTTCAAATAAGTTACTTAACTTCTTTTTTTTGAGACACAGTCTCGCTCTGTTGCCCAGGCTGGGGGTGCAGTCTTGGCTTACTGCAGCCTCTACCTCACGGGTTCAACTGATTCTCCTGCCTCAGCCTCCTGAGTAGCTGGGACTACAGGTGCGCACAACCACGCCCAGCTAATTTTTTGTAGTTTTAGTAGAGATGGGGTTTCACCATGTTGACCAGGCTCGTCTCGAACTCCTGAACTCGTGATCCGCCTGCCTTGGCCTCCCAAAATGCTGGGATTACAGGCGTGAGCCACCACGCCCGACCGGTCACTTAACTTTCTCAAGGTCCCATAGCTAGTAAGTGAGGAAGCTCTGGCAGGCTCCAAGCCCTTGCTCTTTCTGTGAGTCATGTTGCCTCCAAGGCCCAGGGCCATTGGAGGAAGACCAGAGGAGGAGGCCAGCTGGAGAGAACAAAGCTTGGGTCTTGGAGGGTGACAGGCCAGTCACCAGGCCATCCCTAAAGTCTCTGTATGGCCTCTCCCAGGGCTGGCTTGCAAGAGAAGGTGAGTGTGTAGTGTGTAGTGGGGTGTGTAGTGGGGGTTTAGAGGCCCCCCAGACTTCCACAAGGATCATCCTGGGCTTCCAGGAAGGCGTGATCAAGGCAGAGGCTTGCCTGGGAATTTCCTAGGAAAGAAGTCATGGCCTGAGTTGCCCCATTTTTATGATTGGAGAACAGGAACACTGATACATCGAATTGCAGGTATCCCGGAGCCAGGACTGTCCCCTCTGGTCTATAGATTCTGCCATGGCCCTGGCTCAGTCTCTCTGGAACTCTGAGAGAATCGTGGTGGTCTGGGATGCAGGAATACTCCAGATTAGCAGCAGAAGGTGTGCAAGCATATGCATGCATGCAGAATTTGTAAGCCTCAGGGGTTCTTGCTCCGTTCACAAGCCAGCCTGACCCTCCAGGGTGGACCAGTGGCCATAGCATAGAAAATGGAGGGCACAGGCCAAAGCTCAGATGGCCTTTGGAATCACCTTGACTTATGACATCACAGGCAGATGGGTAGGAAATAGGCCACCAGTCATCCAGTCAGGTGGATCACAGCATCTCCTCGCACCCAGGCCTGGGCCAGTGCTGGCTCTTGGGGACAAGTCGGCCTGCGGTACTTCAGACAAGCACAATGGCCTGAGGCCTTTGCAAGCCAAAGTTGCATAAGCAAGGGCTGATCATATGTCTTTGTTCATTTATTAATTTTTTTAATTAGTAAAGTTATTTGAACTAGTTTTAGGTTCACGGCAAAACTGAGTGGAAAGTACAGGGAGTTTCCATATCCCACTGTCCCCACACATCCACAACCTCCTTTCATTCATTCATTTTTTTTTCTTTCTTTTTTTGAGATGGGATCTCACTCTGTCACCCAGGGTGGAGTGCAGTGGTGCGATCTTGGCTTACTGCAACCTTCGCCTCCCAGGCTCAAGTGATTCTCCCACCCCAGCCTCCCCCGTAGCTGGGACCACAGGTGCGTCCCACCATGCCCAGCTAATTTTTTTGTATTTTTGGTAGAGACAGGGTTTTGCCATGTTACCCAGTCTGGTCTCGAACTCCTGAGTTCAGACGATCCAACTTGGCCTTCCAAAGTGCTGGGATTACAGGCGTGAGCCACCATGCTTGGCCTGTGAGAAAACATTTCAAGTGGTCAGTTTTCAAGGCATGATAAATCTAAGTACTGGCAGCCAGCCTGAAAATGTAACAAACCGCAGGGCTCATGCATCTAGAAGGTCACAATGAACGAACAGAATGTAGAGGAGGGGTCAGCTCATAAAAGGGAAAAAAGTTTCATTATTGGGAAATCTAAACTTAAGTGGGGAAGGGGATGGGGTATAATCTCATAAGGGGGATAAGAAAACGTAGGCAATATCTGGGAAGATTGTAACCCCATCGTACTCAACCAATAAGGAACTGGGGGAGGGACCGCTGTGCTAAGGGATAAATTACCTGCTGTGACTGTCCCGGGCGTGCCTGCCTGCAAGACACCTGATCTTGCAAGACCACTATTAAAAGTCTCACTTTCACTGTTCTTCATGCTTCTAAGTCCATTCTTTGGGTTTGGACAGGTGAGCATGTTTCTCACAACCTGGGGGCCTGTCCGGGATCTCTGTGCCTGCATAGAGTGGGACTCTGGCCAAGAGGGGAGACATGTCCTACTCAATTTAGGTGGCCTGCTTTGTCAGGCATCCCAGCTCCCCACAGAAGCCATAGACAAACCCAAGACTTATTCAAGAGACAGTTGAGATGACACAGGGAGAAAAGTAGGCACCGTGGCAACAAGGCAACCTTGTGCGTGAGCCAAGGTGGAAAATTGGACTATAAGTACTGCCTTGGTGGTTTGGCATTTTCGGCGGTTGAGTGTGTGTGTGTGACTGAGACGTATCTTAGATACAAGTGAGTGCGGATTCCCAATCCGTGGTTCTGTTCTCCCGAGAGGGAAATGGCTGGACACGGATGAAGTGATTCTCGGGGTGTGCAAGAAACCTCCAGTAAGGGGGGGTTGAGTACACAGGGAAACTCAGACACAGAGACTGACTGAAAATGAGAAACAGGAATTCTAGGCCTAGGGGACAAAGGAAAGAGGGAGCCAAAGAGACTCCTCTGACATTGCCCCAGATAGTCCTTTGGGGAGAATGTGGCAGGTTTGGAGGGACAACCCTTGAACCAGGGACAAGGAAAAGCAAAAGATAATAAAGCATTGCTGTTTTATCTGGCCCAAAGACCCCATTTGTAAGCCTTCAGTCTTTTGGCCCAAGTTTGGCTCAGATGAGGATTGGGTGTGCCAAGTTTTAATTTTCTATGTGAATGTTAAAACCCCATCCTCACAAGAAGAGATGTTATGCTCTCTGCTGGATCAAGGAATTAGCCCCCATGTTCCCCTTCAAAGAAGAAGAAAAAGAGCCTAGTAAAAAGCCCTCACCCAGGGAAAAGCCCTGGGACCCCCTATCATGCGTGCCCCCTCCATACGTCTCACAAAATAGGGGACAGGAAGATCAAGGGGCAGCAGGAGGGTTACAGGAAGAAAGACCTGGAGACCATGGGGAAGCGGAACCAAATGCTTCTTTAAATCCTTATCCAAATTTAAAAAAAGAATTAGAACAGTGTAAGAGGGATATTGAGAACTTCCCTATCCCTTCCGCACAGCAGGCATCTAGCATGTTCCCTTTTAGGGAAGTTCTCATGGGACAGGGAGAGATTGGCTTTGTAAATGCTCCTCTTACAAGTACTAATGTTAGGAATTTCAAGAAGGAAATGAAACCACTCCTAGAAGATCCCCTCGGTTTAGCAGACCAGCTGGACAAATTCATAGGACCCAGCTTTTACACCTGGGCTGAAATGATGTCTATCTTAAATATCCTGTTCATAGGAGAAGAAAGGGGAATGATTAGGAGAGTGGCCATGACTATCTGGGAGAGGCAACACCCTCCCAGGCAAGAAGTCTTGACAGTCGAACAAAAAACTTACAAATGTCAATCCCAAATGGGATAATAATGATTCCAGGGACCAGGCCCAAATGCAGGACCTCAGATAACTGATAGTTAAAGGGGTCAAAGAATCCACTCCTAGGACACAAAATGTCTCAAAGGCATTCAAGATTCAACAAGAAAAAGAGAAAACTCCCTCTGCATTCCTGCAGAGGCCAGAGATCAGATGGAAAAAAAAAAGATACTCCAGATTAAGTACAGAGAACCCAGTAAGGCAAAGCCTTTTAAAAGTTAACTTTGTAACTAAGAGCTGGCCTTGTGGGCCAGGAAGTGCAGCTGCAGGTGTAGGGGTGGCAGGAGTCGCAGAGCGGGAGCAGACAGCTGAAATAAAGGTGGACAGTGTGAGAGAGCTAGTGTGAGTAAATCCCTGATAAAAGAACTAATGTCTATAGTACACAAAGGGAGTCACTGGGGACCCCAGCCTCTGTGTAATGCAATACTTAGTGAGGCAGCCTTGTTGGCTGGGGTGGAAGCCAGCATTCTTGGTCCTGCAGCTGGGGAGATCAGGGTTGCACAGGTGGAGTGGGTTTGGAGCAGGAATTTGGTGGCCAGAGGGAGGGAGCAGTTCTGCATTGAAGGGGGGGTCCTGAGCAGGTTGCCAAGTTGCAATAAAAATGTTTGAGTTTTCATAAATGGGCTAGTTAGGCCGGGCGCGGTGGCTCACGCTTGTAATCCCAGTACTTTGGGAGGCTGAGGCGGGCGGATCATGAGGTCAGGAGATCGAGACCACGATGAAACCCCGTCTCTACTAAAAATACAAAAAATTAGCCGGGCGTGGTGGCAGGCGCCTGTAGTCCCAGCTACTCGGAGAGGCTGAGGCAGGAGAATGGCCTGAACCCGGGAGGCGGAGCTTGCAGTGAGCCGAGATTGCGCCACTGCACTCCAGCCTGGGCGACAGAGCGAGACTCCATCTCAAAAAAAAAAAAAAAAAAAAAATGGGCTAGTGAGGAGGGGGCTAGTGAGGAGGAGATGTCTTATCCTCCTAGGGCCTGATGATTTAGTTGTGACCAGGTGTGCTATCTGTTTAGAGCAGAGTTTCTATCAGCCTTTACCCAATTGTGTCACTTATCTGGGAGGGAGAGTGTCTGTGTCTGTTCCAGGCATCTTGCAGCTTCAGGCACCCACCCCCACACCCCAGTCTGCTTTTAGCTTCCCTATCTTAGTGTGCCTAAAAGGAAAGGAATGTGCTTATTAAGGCCCACTGTTTTTACTGGGGCCCATTGTATGAGTGTGAAGTTTGGTGATTACCCAGGAGACTTACCCCCAATCTCAACCCGCCCCCCAACCCCCCTCCTGTGCTTGAGCTCTTTATCTGTGATTTACAGGCTGAGCTTTCGGGCTGCCCTTTGTTAGAAGAGAAGTAATTTCTTTGAACTGCATGAGGTTAGAAAGGGAGCTATTTCTGAGCTGCTTTTTGTTAGAAGGAAAGTTTTCTGCCAGGGACTCACTTTATCCTAAATTTCTTTCTGCCTCCTATAACATTAGGAATTATAGGTGTATAGGGACTGACTTATACCCTCGCTAAACAAGTATGTGGAAATTGTGTAACTTGTCAAAGGATAAACCAAAAGGTAATTAGAAAACAGGCCACAGGAGGAAGACCTCCCAGACTAAGACCATTTCAAAGCATTCAAGTATATTTTACAAAAATGCTCAAAGTAGAAAGATGAAGGTGTTTACTGGTGATCGTAGATTACCTTTCCAGCTGGGTGGAAGCCTTTTCCCTCCCAACAGCCACCACCAGGTATATGGTCAAAATAATATTAGAACAGATTGCATTTAGATTTGGCCTGGTGAAAAATATTGATTCAGACAATGAGAGCTACTTTACCTCAAAGGTGTTAAGGGGAATTATGGAAGGTTTACAAATTAGATGGGATTATCACACCCCTTGGCATCCCCCTTCCTCTAGAAAGGTAGAAAGAATGAATCAAACTCTCAAAAAATGCATATCACCAAACTAATCTTAGAAACTAAAATGCTTTGGACCAAATGTCTCCCAATAGCACTCTGCAGGATTAGGACAGCTCCAATAAAAGACTTGGGATTGTTCCCTTACAAGTTATTATATGGGCTCCTGTATTTAGGCAGAGCTACAGATCTCCCTACTATGGAAACCAAGGATCAATTCTTAAGAAATTATATACTGGCCATATCCTCCACCCTGTCATCCCTTAAGTTAAAAAGACTTCTAACTCGAACTCCACCCCTTAAGTTTGTGGTTCACCACTTCCAGCCTGGTGACTTGATGCTGATTAAGACTTGGAAATAAGACAAGCTCCACCCAAGCTGGGAAGGTCCCTATCAAGTGCTCCTGACCACTGAGATGGCCCTGCAAACAGGTGAATGGAGGTGGACCCACTATATTCGAGTCAAGGGACTGGTAAAAGAGACCCTGGAAGGGAGGGAAAAAGACCAGTGGAAAGTGCCTGAGTCTAACTTTAACTCTTAACTTTAAGGAATCCTTAAAGTTAACTCTTAAGAAAAATCTAAAAAGAAAACATGAGCTGGCCTCATTTCTGGAAATTAACATGGCTGGGATGGGCTAATATACAAAGAGTAGAAGATCAAAATGGAAACTGGCAGGGGACTCCTCTCTACCCAGTCAGGTTGGTGATTAATGTGACCAAGATGGTAGCACCCTGGACTATAAGATTTAATGCCTGCCAGGTTTTACCTTGTGGCAATTTAAAAAATCAGAGACAGATCTCACAAGCAGATAAATATCTTTGCCCTAAACCAAATACAGGTTACAGTAGGGCATCACCCTACCCCAGCTGGGATAATATGTGGTGGACTATCCAATTTCAGGGTTGGACAGTAAACATGGCGTGGGTAACTCCAAGCTGGAGACCCCTAAAGAATAAACTACATCTGTCCAAGGACTCCCTGCCAAATAACTGCCAGAATTTTTTTTTTCTTTTTTTTTGAGCTGGAGTCTCCCTTTGTCGCCCAGTCTGGAGTGCAGTGGCTGATCTTGGCTCACTCAAGCTCTGCCCCTCAGGTTCATACCATTCTCCTGCCTCAGCCTCCTGAGTAGCTGGGACTACAGGCATCTGCCACCATGCCCGGCTAATTTTTTGTATTTTTTAGTAGAGATGGGGTTTCACCATGTTAGCCAGGATGGTCTAGATCTCCTGACCTCATGATCTGCCCGCCTCAGCCTCCCAAAGTGCTGGGATTACAGGAGTGAGCCACCATGCCTGGCCATAACTGACAGAATTTAAAATGCAATCCTAGGCCAGGCGCCGTGGTTCATGCCTGTAATCCCAGCACTTTGGGAGGCTGAGGCGGGTGGATCACGAGGTCAGGAGATTGAGACCATCCTGGCTAACATGGTAAAACCCATCTCTACTAAAAATACAAAAAATTAGCTGGGTGTGGTGGCGGGCGCCTGCAGTCCCAGCTACTTGGGAGGCTGAGGCAGGAGAATGGCATGAACCTGGGGGGGGCACGGAGCTTGCAGTGAGCTGAGATCACGCCACTGCACTCCAGCCTGGGCGGCAGAGCAAGACTCCATCTCAAAAAAAAAAAAAAAATGCAATCCTATACTCATCATCATTTACAATCCAGCCTTTCTACACCAAAAACCAAAAGCAGCATCTGGGGTATATGGGTTAGGGACAGAGATCACAGGGAAAGACCCCTAGGGTGATTTGTTCCCAAACTAATCAAGAACCCACCTTCCCATTTGCTTGGGACTATTCCAACCCCAGACCCTAATAAAACACTTTAGTCCATCAAATAATAACCCTAAAAGGGTAAAAATAATTGAAGTAAAAGATTTAAGGCAAACCTTAGAAATTGAGACAGGGTACGAGGATATAAATGCCTGAGTCAAATGGGTCAAATTTTTGGTACAAGCCCTCAACAAGAGTAACTGCTATGCGTGTACTGTGGGACGACCTCAGGTTCAGGTGGGTCTGTTTCCCCTAAAATGGAATACTGATCCTAAAGGAACGTGTTGCTTGTTGGCTCTATATCAGGACAAGGATGCATGAGGAAATGAGACTTGTAGGAGTCTGTCATTGCTCTTTCCTGCGTTGTGGAGGTCAGATCCCAGAGCAATCCCCTCATTCTCTATAGGGAATATGAACCACTCCTCTTGCCTCTCTAGGCAGGGGGCAGGGTTCAATAAGCCTGTGGGAGAACTCTCAACTTGTACCCACACCCTAAACATCACTGGTGAGTCAAGCAGTGGCAGTTACTCAGCTCTCCATATACCCAGGCTAATGTCTGGCAGTATTATGGGAAAAGGAACCTCCGTAACCTGTTACTGTCCAACTGGACTGGGACTTGTGCTTTAGTCCAACTGGCCATTCCCTTCACCCTGGCATTCCATAAAATACCCGAAAATGCACATGGCCACCAAAACCAGAGATATTTGACAAATTCTTTTAATCTCAATATATAAGTTAACTCAATAGGAGTCCCTAGGGGGGTGCCTAATAAATCTAAGGCCCGAAACCAAATAGTTGCTGGGTTTGAGTCAGCACTTTTCTGGTGGTCACCCAATAATAAGAATGTGAATTAGATTAACTACATCTATTATAATCAGCAGACATTCATCAATTATACTCGGGACGCCCTCAAAGGAGTGGCTAGCCAGTTAGTTGCCGCCAGCTGAATGGTCTGAGAAAACAGGCTTGCGCTACACATAATACTAGCAGAAAAAGGGGGTGTATATGTTACGATGGGTGGGAAATGTACTTTCATGTCCAGCAATACTGCCCCAGATGGGACCATCGCAAAAGCTTTATAAGGACTAACAACTCTGGCCAATGAACTGGCAAAAAATGCTGGAATTAATGACCCATTTATGAGTTAGCTAGAAGGTTGGTTTGGAAAATGGGAAGGCATGGTAGCTTCAATCCTTCCATCTCTCATAATTGTGCAGGAGTCTTAACAGCAGTGAGATATTGTATTATCCCTTGTGTGAGGGGACTAGCACAGAGATGAATTGAAACAGCTATTAATAAGCAAATGCCCATGACTTACCAGCAAAATAACCTGCTACTATTAGAAACCAAATTAAACTCACTCTCCTATAAGGAAGAAAAAAAGTAAACAACTTCTAGAGCAATTCAAAGACCAAAAGGGTTTAAATGAAAATGAGACCAAAGGAAGTCAATAGAAAAGAGGAGGGAATTTGTGAAAAAACATTTTACATGGTCCATTTTCAAGGCATGATAAATCTAAGTATTGGCAGCCAGCCTGCAAATGTAACAAGCTGCATGGGCCATGCACCTAGAAGGTCACAATAAGCAAACAGAATGTAGAGGAGGGGTCAGCCCATAAAAGGGAAGCAAGTTTCGTTATTGGGAAATTGAAACTTAAGTGGGGAAAGGGACACGGTATAAACTTATAAGGGGGATAATGAAACTTAGGTGATGTCCGGAAAGATTGTAACTCCATAGTACTCAACCAGTGAGGAACTGGGGGAGGCACTTGCGTGCTAGGAGATAAATTACCTGCTGTGACTGTCCTGGGTGTGCCTGCCTGCTAGACACCTGACCTTGCAAGACCACTATTAAAAGTCTCACTTTTGCTGTTCTTCATGCTGCTAAGTCCATTGTTTGGATTTGGATGGGTGAGCGTGTTTCTTACCGTCTCATTCATTCATTTTTCAAACTCTGTTCCAGACACCGTTCTGGACCAAGGCCAGCCCTGCCCTCAAGGCACTTCTAGTTCAGTGAAGTTGGCAGACAAGCAGATACACCAGCTTGGGGGTGGGGGATACCTCAACAGAGATGAGTAAGCCCAGGTTAGACCAGGGTGCTGAGGCCTGCAGGGCACCCTCCAGCCTGCAGGTGAGGCCTGGGGAATGCAGAGGGGAGGCAGAGGGAATGCAGAGGAAGTTTTGCCTGGGCTGAATTCTAAGGGAGGTATAGGCGTTAGCAAAGAGGGTGATGAGGGCGGGAGTGGGGTGCCAGGTGTGCAAAGCCCTGGGGACCAGATAGCATGCCCGATCCAGATTCTCGGTCTGGCTTTAGGCTATCAGTAGGTGGAGGCAGTGATAGCCATATCTTACAGAGCCCAAAGCTGAAGGGTTCAGTTTGAGGGGGGAAGGGTCCAGATGGGCCACAGCAGGCATGGTGGGGATCTGGGAAGCTTCCCAAAGGGGTGGGGCCTGTATTGGCCCTTGAAAGGGACTGAGGTGGCTGGGGCACTGGATTGTGCCATTTGTGGCTTTACATTTGTCCTAAAGATGCTCCAGGGGTTTTCATTGATGCCTCAAGTGTCAGCCCCTTGAGAATGGGGTCATTTTTCTGATGGGCCAAGGGCTGACACCCCCTCCCCTTCTGCTCAGAAACGGCCTTGGCCAACAGTCTCACATGCCACAGAGAAGTAGCTGAGGTCCACCAGGGTGTGGGGTTTGGGCCTAGAGGGATTTCTCGGGTTATGTCAAGTTTTCTTATTTATCCCTAGAGGTGGTTCCAGGAAAGAGGGAATGAGAAAAAGCAACTCTTTCCTAATAGACTGAGCACGGGAGGCCAGGGACTTGGAACCCTCTCCTCAGCAAGTCTGCGGCAGACCAGACTCACCTGGCCTCCTGAGCCCCCTGGGAGGGGCAGTAGCCAGGCCTGGGGTAGACGGGGGCCAGGAACTGGGAGCCTGTGTAGCTGGGGCTTAGGCCTCTGCTTGATCAGTCAGAACATGAAGACAGTAAAGATGCCCTTTCCCTGTGGCTCTTACAGAGGGACAAAGATGATGGGGCTCTGAAGCCACCAGAGAGAACAAGGATGGCCCAGCTTGAGAAGGGAGTATCCCAAGAGCAAGCCACGCCTGAGAGGTGAGCCTGGTCACCACCCCGCTGCTCTAGATCTGCAGCAGAGCAAGCCCCGCCCTGCCCTGCTTGTTCGAGGTGGCCGGGACACACACACACCCTGCTCGCAAGTGCCCTGTAAAGGAGACTCCTGTCCTGAGCACCTCATGCTGGGCCCTTGCACGCGCGACTGTATCACATCCATCATTCCGTGAAGTGGGTACTGTCACCATCTCCATTTTACCGGTGAGTAGACTGAGGTTCCGAGACACGAAGTCACTACAGGTGCACGCTGGTAAGCGGCCGTGCTGCAACGTAGACCCAGATTTTTTTTTTTTTTTTTGAGTCGGAGTCTCCCTCTGTTGCCCAGGCTGGAGTGCAATGGCGCGATCTTGGCTCACTGCAACCTCTGCCTCCCGGGTTGACGCCATTCTCCTGCCTCAGCCTCCCGAGTAGCTGGGACTACAGGCGCCCGCCACCACGCCCGGCTAATTTTTTGTATTTTTAGTAGAGACGGGATTTCACCGTGTTAGCCAGGATGGTCTTGATCTCCTGACCTGGTGATCCGCCTGCCTTGGCCTCCCAAAGTGCTGGGATTACAGGCGTGAGCTGCCATGCCCGGCCCCAAAGCACACACTGTTGGCACTGCATCCTCTCGCTCAGCCTGGGGAGGATGGAGTGGTGTGGCAGTCGAGGGCTTTGCATAACCAGATCAACAAGGATGCCTCATTTACAAGTCCACTCAGTCCATCTTTACTGTATGTACATGTGCTCTGTGCTAGGCACTGTGCCCAGTGCTGGGGACACAGTGAGGAACAGAATCCACATGCTCCCTGCCCTCAGGGGCCTTTCTGAGATAGCTGCCCACAGGTAAGGAAGAGTAGACACCCCGATAAGCACCATCGGGGAAAAGTACAGGGTACTGAGAGGGGATAACCTTGGAGCCTAATTTAGGCAAGGGCAGGGGTTTTCAGGAAAGACTTCCTGGAGGAGGTGAGTGGAAGTAAGATGAGTGACCAGAAGTTAGCCAGGGGAAGATGAACCAGAGCATTTCAGACCCAGGCTATTACATGTGCAAACGTGGGAAGGGGAAGAGCTGGCTGGGGCACATAAAAGTTTTGTGAGTGGGGCAGAGTGCAGTGGGTGAAGGAAGGCAGATTGGGTAGGGGCCCAAAGAGGCAGGGACTGGGTAGGGATCATAGAGAGGCTCTGGGAAGCCAAGGTGGTACTTGTGAAACAAGAACTCCCTCTTTTTCCCATCAGCTAAATAATAACCACACACTGCCTGTAGCCTCCGTAGCTAATAGCTTGGGCTGCATTAATAGTGGTGTAGCATGCAGGTCAAAGGAGGTGATTTTTCCTCCTTCTGGCTCAGACTGCATCTGAAGGATTGCGGTCCTTTTGGGGCCCCTGCTGCCCAACATCTGCAGGAGAAAAGCCAGCATGCTGAAGGCTTTGCAAAAGCCAGGCTGTATGAGCAGGGAAGAGCAGCCTCAGGGGACAAGAGTCTGTCCTAGAACTCTGAGAAATGTCCTGGAGGCAAAGTTCAGCCCCAGAGAAGGAAAATGTCCTGGCTCCTAGAGCTTATGGAAATGGAGGGAGTGACTGAGGGAGTGAGCCTCCTGCTCTGGGGATGTTTGAGGAGACACGGGAGGACCAGAGGTGTGAAGAGGGCCCCTGCTTAGCTTCATGGGTGGCCTAGAATCAGTCCTTGCCATTGCTCGAGCATCTACTGTGTGCTCCCTCCCTTCCACCTTCGGGCTGAAGACTTACCACACATGTCCCCCAAACACAGGATTTTGGACCTCACAAATGGTGGGGCTGACCCAGGCTAGTCTGGGGTGGACTCAGGTCTTTTTTCTGCTCAGACTGCTTTGGGGGAAACCAGGGATTGGGGATGGTGGTGGTCTCAGGCCCATGGGCTGGCTGCTGCTAGTCACCTTCTGAAGTTATCTCCCAGGTCCTGACTTTCAGAGTCCTGAGTGTGTTCTGGTGCCCTGGACCCTCCAGCTGTCAGCCATACAGTCCTCACCTATTCAAAACCTAAGAGAAGTCAACACATCCCTCCTCCACTTCCCCTTCAACTGTGTGCATACTGGGACTTCCCAGTTGTCTCTGGGTGTTCCCCAAACAGAAGGCTGCCCTGGCTCTCATACCCCAGACCTCTCACTCTTGGCTGCCTCTGTCTCTGACCTTATGTTAGTCCCCAGGCCTTCACCTTCTTTCTTGGTAATGGCTCCAACCCATGCCCATGGCTCCTTCCAACTGCCATCACCGGGCCTCCAGACCTGGCTTCCCCGGAGGTCCTGCCACCTACCTTCCACTCCCTGCTTGGCCTGTCTACTCTCTGCTGAGTTCTGAGACCAGAGCCAGTTACAGTTTAAAAAAAAAACACTGAAGTATAACACATATGGTAAAGTGCACACATCTTAAGTGTACAGCATGATGGATTTTTTTTTTTTTTTGAGAAAGAGTCTCTGTCACCCAGGCTGGAGTGTAGTGGTGCAATCACTGCTCGCTGCAACCCAGCCTCGACCTCCTGGGCTCAGGTGATCCTCCCATCTCAGCCTCCTGAGTAGCTAGGATACAGGATTGTGCCACCATGACCAGTTAATTTTTGTAGAGACAGGGTTTTGTCATGTTACCCAGGCTTGTCTCGAACTTCTGGGCTCAAGAGATCTGCCCACCTCAGCCTCTCAAAGTGCTGGAATTACAGGTGAGAGCCACCACACCTGGCTGGTCTGCATGATGGATTTTTAGAGGTGCACACACCTGTGAACCACCACCCGGATCAAGCTCGAGAACTTTTTCGGGCCCATTCTCCCAAAAAACTCTGTCCTCTAGGCTCCCACAGCTTTACTGTGGGATACTTGGCAGAAGTTGCCTTACATTCCAACTAGCTGGAGGGCTGGGACCCCTCCTGTTCGCTGTTTTTGTTTCACCCTGCCAACCTAGCATGGTGCAATGCTCGTAGGAAGTGCCCCTGAGGCCCATTAGATGGAGAGGTTTAGAGTTCGCTCAGAGTGTTCCAGAATCTGTGCCCAGTTGTTCCTCAGAAATGTGGGAGAGGCGACACAGATGGAGGATGAGGTCACCACAGCGCACAGGATCCCTGAGCACCCAGTGTGCTGGTTCTGCTCAGGTGACCTGCCACCCCAGGGATTATATGCACAGGCCTGGAGGCAGACATTCTCAGCAGAGGGCTCAGGAGTGTGGAGCTCCTTGTATGGACGCCCTGCCCAGAGGACACAGGCTGCAGCATAGCTGTGCCTAAACTCCCACCCCAGACCCAGAGACACCTACCTTGAGTGCCCAGCATGGCAGCCTCAGCGATCTGAAGGAATAGGGCCAGGCTGTGCTTAGGGGAGCCTTTGAAGTCAGGTGCCTGGTGCAGAAAGCTCTGGGAGAGGTCAGAATGCATAGCTTCTCACCTAGAGGGTAAGACCTCCTTGGCTGGCTTCCCCCTTTCCCTGGAACCTGTCCCTTCCCTCTCCTTGGTGCAGGGCCCAGCTAGGGAGATGACACCACCAAAGGAACAGAGTCTCAGCCTAGACTTGAGCAGCAAGATGGGGATGGCAGGTGGCTGGAGGTGGGTGGGCAAGCAGGGCAGCGTGGGTGTATGGTGCATAATGTCCAACAGCTGTCTTGGAGAGCTAGGTCTCCAGGCTGCTAGAAGACTAGAAGATGCTTTCTTTGCTCTAAGGCACAACCCTCCAGATCTTTGAGGAGGAGAGAAAGAGCCCTTTTCTGGGGTCCAGATCCTAGTTGTCACTGGGAGTCTTTCCCTTGGGTGGACTCTTGAGTCCTGGAGACCATATTGTTCCTGTCTCCTCTTTGACTGTAGTAAATAGGGGTCTCATACCAGGCTTGGGGCTGCTAGGTAAATCTTTGTTTTTACATCACATCTGCTATTTCAGTGATCGATGCAGGCCTTGGATCCCAGACACCAACATATGTCTTCTTAACCACTTGCTTAAGGCAGCATCGTGGCAAAGTCTTATTATCAGAGATGGTCTGTCCCTCCATGATTGGTAGAGGCATGGCCTTGAGCATATGAGGCCAAAGAGGGAGGGAAAGAGAAGGAAGAGAAATGAACATCAATGGTCAATGCAGGTGGTAAGTACCTTAGATCAACTGAAGTACCTTAGATCAACTTCTGAAAGAGGAAGCCTGGCAAGTTAACATTTCTGGAGTGTCTATTCTGTGACAAGCGCTTGCTTGCTCTTGTGTGATCCACAGGATGTCTTACTATCTTCATTTTA
This sequence comes from Symphalangus syndactylus, assembly GCF_028878055.3. Lineage (NCBI taxonomy): Eukaryota > Metazoa > Chordata > Mammalia > Primates > Hylobatidae > Symphalangus > Symphalangus syndactylus. The sequence continues at coordinate 30,802,322 of NC_072427.2, read as the reverse complement.
CTGAGAAGGAAATTGATGCTCAGGGGAGTTATCCAATCAGAATAAAAAAGCAGGCAGATATGGAGCTGGATTTTGAGCCAGGTGTATCCAACTCCAAGGCTGGCTCCTTCTCCATGGAATGTACTCTCTAGGGGCCATAAGCATGCTTTCATGGCGAGATGTTCTGTCCCACACCAAGGAGTCCCTCTCCAGAGACTTTTTTTTTTGAGATGGGGTCTGGCTATGTTGCCCAGGCTTGTCTTGAACTCCTGGCCTCAAGCGATCCTCCCACCTTAGCCTCTTGAGTAGCTGTGATTACAAGCACAAGCCATCATGCTCAGCTTCTCTAAAGATTTGAGCGAAGCTTCCAACATGTAAGAGAGAGGCCAAAACAGCAGAACAAATGGAACTCAGAGGAAACAAAGATGATGCAAAGAGCAGAAGAAGATGTTGAAGAAACTGCAATTGATCATCTCAGAGAGACTGGAAGATGTATTGCATCCACAAAACAGGAACTGGATGCCATAGAAGGGGGAGCAATCAGAGAACAAGAAATTTAAAATGTGAGAGAGTGGTAGAAAGATAAAATCAAGGAAACCTTTCAGAAAGTTACACAGAAAGACTCAGAGATGAACAACAGGATACAAAAAATAAGAAAATTAGATCAATCTGAGATTCAACATATGACTGATTCAACTTCCTGAAAAAGGGGACAGAGATAATAGGGGATAAAGAGTTAAAAACACAGTAAACATTTTTAGAAAAGACAAAAGTGCTTAATTCAGAGTCTACTGAGTGCCTAGCAAAATGAATGTATATAAACAAAGCAAAATCTCTCACCAAGCCTCATCATTGTGAAATCTTAGAACACTAGGATTAAAGAGAAGACTTTAGGGAGGGGACATCTGGAATGCTGGCAGGAGGAGCTCTGCAGACAAAACAACTATAACTGATGAAAAATAATTTTAAAAACAATCATTCGCATTCTCTGGAATTTTTCTTAAGGCCATATGGCAAATAAACATTTGTTGGCTAGATGCAGTGGCTCATACCTGTAATTCCAGCACTTTGGGAGGCCAAGGTGGGAGGATCACTTGAGGCCAGGAGTTTAAGACCAACTTGGGCAACAAAGTGAGACCCCATCTCAAAAAAAAAAAAAAAAATTAGCCAGACATGGCGGCACATACCTGTGGTCCCAGCTACACGGGAGGCTGAGGCAGGAGGATTGCTTGAGCCCAGGAGGTCGAGGCTGGAGTAAGCCACGTTCGTGCCACTGCACTCCAGCCTGGGCAACAGAGCAAAGGGGCTTGAATTTAATTTGATTGGACTGTGGAGAAATTTATGCCCAAGTGATTATAAAACAATAGAGGAACCAGTCAGCAGTTAGTAGAGGCTAACAGTTGTGTGATACTAATATACAGGTTAACAGAAAGCTCAAGAACAGACACAAAGAAAGCCATCTTAAAGCCATGGTCATTCCAGGGTGACAGTACACACGCACAAGCCTGTGGCTTCTTAGGCATGACGTCAGAAACTGCACACAGCCGGGAAATAAACTTCCCTAAAATGGTCCAGCCAGGCCACTAAATAAATAAGCAAACAACAAAAACAAGAAGCTGTGTGCATGTCGCAGAGGGGTAGTGGTTAGTATCCAGAGTTGCTGCAATTTATTATCTGAAACATTAATATATTTTATTTTATTTTTTTTGAAACAAAGTCTCACTCTGTTGCCTAGGCTGGGGTGCAGTAGCATGATCTCAGCTCACTGCAGCCCCCACCTCCTGGATTCAAGCAATTCTCCTGCCTCAGCCTCCCAAGTAGCTGGAATTACAAGTAGTGCCACCATGCCCAGATAATTTTTGTATTTTTAGTAGAGATGGGGTTTCACCATGTTGGCCAGTCTGGTCTTGAATTCCTGACCTCAGGTGATCCGCCCACCTTGACCTTCCAAAGTGCTGGGATTACAGGCCCAAGCCACCATGCCTGGCAAATGTTAATATATTTTATACTATAAATATGTATTATTTTAGCATAATATATAACTATGTATATACTATATATAAGTATATTATAAAATACAATTTTTAACAAAAAATTATGGGACATGCATAGAAACAGTAACATGTGAGCCATACACAGAGCTGCCTTTGAGAGGGTCCAAATGTCAGACTTAGCAGGCAAAGACTTCCAAGCAGCCATTAAACAACTAAAGGAAACCACACTTAAAGAAGTAAAGGAGGCCAGGTGTGGGGGCTCATGCCTGTAATCCCAGCACTTTGGGAGGCCGAGGTGGGCGGATCACAAGGTCAAGAGATCGAGACCATCCTAGCCAATATGGTGAAACCCTGCCTCTACTAAAAATATAAAGGTTAGCTGGGCATGGTGGTGTGTGCCTGTAGTCCCAGCTATTTGGGTGGCTGAGACAGGAGAATCGCTTGAACCCAGGAGGCAGAGGTCACAGTGAGTCAAGATCGCACCACCGCACTCCAGCCTGGCGACAGAGCAAGACTCTGTCTCAAAAAAAAAAAAAAAAAAGAAGTAAAGGAAGGAGGGGCATGGTGGCATGGTGGCTCATGCCTGTAATCCCAACACTTTGGGGGCTGAGCTGAGAGGATTGCCTGAGGCCAGGAGTCAAGACCAGCCTGGGCTACATAGAGAGGCCTCATCTCTACAAAAAATTTCAAAATTGGCTGGGCACGGTGGCTCATGCCTGTAAATCCCAGCACTTTGGGAGGCCAAGACGGGCGGATCACGAGGTCAGGAGATCGAGACCATCCTGGCTAACACAGTGAAACCCCATCTCTACTAAAAAATACAAAAAATTAGCTGGGTGTGGTGGCGGGCACCTGTAGTCCCAGCTACTTGGGAGGCTGAGGCAGGAGAATGGTGTGAACCTGGGAGGCAGAGCTTGCAGTGAGCCAAGATTGTGCCACTGCACTCTAGCCTGGGCGACAGAGCAAGACTCCATCTCAAAAAAAAAAAATTTTTTTTAATTACCCAGATGTGGTGGCACATGCCTGTAGTCTCAGCTACTTGGGAGGCTGAGGCAAGAGGAGTGCTTGAGCCAAGGGTTTTGAAGCTGCTATGAGCCATGATCTCACCATTGCACTCCACCCTGGGTGACAGAGTGAGACACTGTCTGAAAAAAAAAAAAAAAAAAAGCTAAGCACGGTGGCTCACTCCTATAATCCTGGCACTTTGGTAGGCTGAGGTGGGCAGAGTGCTTGAAGCCAGGAGTTCAAGACCAGCTTGCCTAACATGGCAAAAACCTATCTCTACTAAAAGTGTAAAAATTATGGGTGCACACAGTGGCTCGTGCCTGTAATCCCAGCACTTTGGGATACCAAGGCGGGCAGATCACTGAAGGTCAGGAGTTTGAGACCAGCCTGCCGAACATGGTGAAACTCCATTTCTACTAAAATAAAAAAATCATAATTAGCCAGGCATGGTGGTGCATGCCTGTAATCTCAGCTACTTGAGAGGCTGAGGCACAAGAATCGCTTGAACCTGGGAGGTGGAGGTTACAGTGAGCTGAGATGATGCCACTGCACTTAAACCTGAGTGACAGAGTGAGAATCTGTCTGAAAAAAAAGACAAAGAAGTAAAGTGTAATGACAGTGTCTCATAAAATAAAGCATATCAACAAAGAAATAGAAATTGTATAAGAAAAAATAAAATGGAAATTCCAAAGTTGAAAATTACAATAACTGAACTGAAAAATCCAGTAGAGGAGTTCAGTAATCAATTTGAACTGGCAAATGCAAGAATCAGTGAACTTAAAGGTAGACTGATAGAGAATATGCAACCTGAAGAACAAGGAGAAAAAGGAATGAAGAAAAATGAACAAAGCCTTAGAGAAATGTGGGCTATCATTAAATACACCAAAATATATATAATAGGAGTACCAGAAAGAGGAGAAAAAGAAAGGAAGACAACATATATTTGAAGATGTAATGGCTGAAAATTTCTCAAAATTGATGAAAACCACTCAGCTATACATCTAAGAATCTTAAGGAACTCCAAGTAGTAGAGAGCCACACTCAGATACACTCTATTAAAACTCTGGAAAGCTAAGGACAAAGAGAATACATTGAAAACAAGAGAAAAATGATTTGTCATGTCCAAGGGAATCCTAATAACAATAACAGCCGCCTTCTCATCAGAAAAAACGGAGGGAAGAAGGCAGTGGGATTACACATTCAAACTGCTGAAAATAACCTGTCAACCAACAGTCTTTTCCAGCAAAACTAGTGTTATGGGATATTTGGGGTTTCGATTTTATGGCCAGAAACCTGTGGTTCGTGGCACCTTTGCTCAAGTTCTTGTCCTGTGTCCAGGAAGAATGAGGAATGCAGACAAGTGAAGGGTGAACAAGTCAAAGAGGAACTTTATTAAGTGTCAGAACAGCTCAGAGGAGACCTGCAGTGGGTAGCTCCTCTCTGTAGGCAGGTCGTCCTGTTGAGTGTTCAACTCTCAGCAGAGAGGAGGCCCTGGAGAGGGTGGTTCCCCTCTGCAGGCAGGTCACTCTGATGTCTGCTTCTCTCAGCAGAGAGGAGGCCCTGGAACTTGGGAAGTTGCACGCCACCAGAATTGCTAAAACAATCTTGAAAAAGAAGAACAATATTGAAGGACTTACACTTCTTGATTTCAGAACTTCCTGCAATGCTGCAGCAATCAGCATTGTTTAGTACTGGCATAAGGACAGACATATAGATTAATGAAATAGAATTGAGAATCCAGAAGTAAACACATACGTTTATATTCCATTGATTTTTTAACAAGGGTGCCAAGATAATTTAATGGAGAAAAATATCAAATCACTGATGTTGGGACAACTGGATATCTACATGCAAAAGAATGAAGTTGATCCCTTCTTAGACCATATACAAAAATTAAGTCCGATCTGCAAATGGCTCAGATACCTAAATATGATAGCTGTAACTCTAAAACTCTTAGAGGAAAACATAATCATAAACTTTCATGACCTTAGGTTAGGCAAAGCCTTCTTACATGCAACAGAAAAAGCACAAGCCACAAAAGATGAAATAGATAAATTGTACTTCATCAAAATGGAAATCTTTTGGCTTCAAAGGACACTATCAAGAAAGTGAAAATACAACACAGAGAATGAGGTAAATTATTTGCAAATTATATATATGATCAGGGACTAGTATCCAGAATATAAAATAGCAACTACAACTTAAAAACACAAATACCTCAAAAATTGGGCAAAGGATTTAAACAGATATTTTTCCAAAGAAGATATACCAACGGACAACACCACATGAAAAGATTGTAAATATTATTATCCATCAGGGAAATGCAAGTCAAACCCACAAGGAGATGCCACATCACACATACTAGGATGGCTATAATAAAACAGATGGACAATAACAAGTGTTGGCAAGGATGTGGAGAAATTGGAACTCTCATACATTGCTGTGGGAATGTGAAATGGTGCAGCTGCTTTGGACAAGTCTGGCAACTCCTCAAAAAGCTAAATATAGTGTTACCATATGACCTAGCAATTTCATTCTTAGGTATATACTCCGCAAAATGGAAACATATTTACACAACAATTTGTACACAAATATTCATAGCGGTGTTATGCATAATAGCAAAAAAGCAGAAACAAGCCAATGTCCATCAGTTGATGAATGGCTAAATAAAATGTGATATACCCATACAATGGAATATTATTTGCCCATGAAAATGAATGAAGTACTGATAATGCTACAATTTGTATAAACCTTGAAAACATCATGCTAAGTGAAAGACGCCAAATACAAAAGGCCACATATTTTATAATTCCACTTATATGAAATGCCAAGAATAGGCAAATCTCTAGAGACTGAAAGTAGATTAGTGGCTGCTAGGGTATGAAGATAGGAGACAATGAAGACTGACTACTAATAGATATAGGTTTCTTTTGGTGTAATAAAAATATTCCAGAATCAGATAGTGGGGATGGTTACACAACTTTGTGACTATAGTAAAAAATACATAATTGTACATTTCTTTTTTTTGAGACGGAGTTTCACTCTGTCACCCGGGCTGGGGTGTAGTAGCACCATCTTGGCTCACTGCAACCTCTGCCTCCTGGGTTCCTGCAATTCTTCTGCCTCAGCTTCCCAAGTAGCTGGGACTACAGGCATGAGCAGCCACGCCTGGCTAATTTTTGTATTTTTAGTAGAGATGGGGTGTCACCATATTGGCCAGGCTGGTCTCGAACTCCTAGACCTTGTGATCTGCCTACCTCGGCCTCCCAAAGTGCTGGGATTACAGGCGTGAGCCACCACGCCCAGCCCATAATTGTACATTTTAAAAAAGTGAATTTTATGGTATGTGATTTATATACTCCTATCTTTTTTTTTTTTTTTTGAGATGGAGTCTCACTCTGTCGCCCAGGCTAGAGTGCAGTGGTGCGATCTCCGCTCACTACAAGCTCTGCCTCCCAGGTTCACGCCATTCTCCTGCCTCAGCCTTCCAAGTAGCTGGGACTACAGGCGTCTGCCACTAGGCCTGGCTAATGTTTTGTATTTTTTAGTAGAGACGGGGTTTCACTGTGTTAGCCAGGATGGTCTCCATCTCCTGACCTCGTGATCCGCCTGCCTCAGCCTCCCAAAGTGCTGGAATTACAGGCGTGAGCCACCACGCCTGGCCTATATACTCCTATCATTTAATAGTGAACATTCAAAAAGTAAATTTGTCCATAATAGCACATAAAGAATAAATTTAACAAAAAATAGCATAACATCTGTATACTGTTGACTGTCTTCTGTACACTGAAAACTACAAAGCACTGCTGAGAGAAAATTTAAAAATTTCCAATAAATGGAGAGATATAGGCTGGATGCAGTGGCTCATGACTGTAATCTCAGCACTTTGGGAGGTTGAGGTGGGAGTAACAAGGCTTCTCAAGGCTTGAGGAATTCAATGATTCAAGGCTGCAGTGAGCTATGACCACACCACTGCACTCCAGCCTGACCTACAGAACAAGACACCATCTCAAAAAAAAAAGTAAAATAAAATAAATGAAGAGATATATAATGTTCATGGATTCAAAGACTGAATATTGTTAAGATGGTATATCTGCAGATTTGATGCAATTGCTCTCAAAATCCCAGCAAGCTTTTTTTTTTTTTTTTTTTTGGGTAGAACTGACAAACTGATCCTAAAATTTACATGAAAATGTAATGAACCTAGAATAACCAAAACAATTTTGAATAAGAAAGGTAAAGTTTTAGGACATATACTACCTGATACAAAACTTTCTATAGAGCCACAATAATTAAGACAATGTGGTATTATTAAGCATACACATGTAGATTAATGGAACACAAAATAGATTTCAGTAATAAACTCTTGAATTAATTTTTAGCAAAGTTTCCAAGGCAATTCAATAGGGTAGAAGAAAATCTTTTCAACAAATAGTATTAGTACATCTCATCCAGGTACCAAAATAAATAAATAAGAAAAAAACAAGAAATTCTCCACAAATGTGGACTATTACTTTCTCACTATACCCCCAAAATAAGTCAAAATAGATCACAGATCTAAAGTTAATAACCAAAACATCTAGAAAAAAATAGAAGAAAATTGTGATCAAATATTTCTTAGCTTGACAGCAAAAATATGATCCACAAAAGACAAAATTCATAAAAGACAAAAATCATATACTGGACTTCATAAAAATTTTAAAGAACTTTTGCTCTTCAGAAGACACAAGTAAGAAAATGAAAATACAAACCATAAGCTAGTATAAAGTATCTGCAAATCATATCTCTGCTAAGGGACTTGTATTAAGAACAGATAAAGAGCTCTTACAACTCAGCAATTTAACAAACAACCCAATTTTAAAATGGGCTAAAAGTTAAATAGCTATTTCACCACAGAAACTTTCATAAAAAGTTAAACATGGCTGGGCGCGGTGGCTCATGCCTGTAATCCCAGCACTTTGGGAGGCTGAGGCGAGCAGATTGCCTGAGCTCAGGGGTTCAAGACCAGCCTGAGCAACACAGTGAAACCCCGTCTCTACTAAAAATACAAAAAAATTAGATGGGTGTGGTGGTGTGTGCCTGTAGTCCTAGGTACTTGAGAGGCTCAGGCACGAGAATTGCTTGAACCCGGGCAGCGGAGGTTTCAGTGAGCGGAGCTTGCACCACTGCACTCTAGACTGGGAGACAGAGCAAGACTCTGTCTCAGAAAAATAAATAAATAAACAAACAAATAAATAAAATGTGGTATATCCTTATAATGTAATACTATTCAGCAATTAAAAAGAACTATTAATGGCCGGGCACGGTGGCTCATGCCTGTAATCCCAGCACCTTGGGAGGCCGAGGTGGGCGGATCACGAGGTCAGGAGATCGAGACCATCCTGGCTAACATGGTGAAACCCCATCTCCACTAAAAATATAAAAAATTAGCCGAGCGTGGTAGCGGGCGCCTGTAGCCCCAGCTACTCAGGAGGCTGAGGCAGGAGAATGGCGTGAACCCGGGAGGCGGAGCTTGTAGTGAGTGGAGATCGCACCACTGCACTCCAGCCTGGGCGACAGAGCGAGAGATTCTGTCTCAAAAAAAAAAAAAAAAAAAAAAAAAAAAAAAAAAAAAAAACTATTCGTGAATGGTATAACACCAAAGAATCTCAAAAATATTATTTAAAAAAAACACCTGACACAGCCAGGCATGGTGGCTCATGCCTGTAATCCCAGCACTTTGGGAGGCCGAGGTGGGAGGATCACTAGGTCAGGAGTTTGAGACCAGCCTGGCCAACATGGTGAAACCCCATCTCTACTAAAAATACAAAAAATTAGCTGGGCGTAGTGCTGGGCACTTGTAATCCCAGCTACTCAGGAGTCTGAGGCAGAATCGCTTGAATCCAGGAAGCGGAGGTTGCAGTGAGCTGAGATTGTGCCACTGCACCACAGCCTGGGCGACACAGTGAGACTCAGTCTCAAAAAAAACAAAAACAAAAACAAAACACCTGACACAAAATACTACATATTTTATGATTTTATTTATTTCAAGTTCAAATAATGAGTCCATAAAGAGATAAAGCAGATCAATTGTTGCCTGGGCCTTGGGTAGGAGTAGGCATTGACACCAAATGGGCAGAAGGGAAGTTTTTGGGATGGTAAAATTTTCTTTCTTTTTTTCTGTTTTTTTGAGGCAGAGTCTCACTCTGTCACCCAGGCTGGAGTGCAGTGGCATGAGCTTGGTGTACTGCAACCTCTGTCTCCCAGGTTCAAGCGATTCTCCTGCCTCAGCCTCCTGAGTAGCTGGGACTACAGGTGCATGCCACTACGCTAATTTTTTGTATTTTAGTAGAGATGGGGTTTCACTGTGTTGCCCAGGCTGGTCGCAAACTCCTGAGCTTAGACAATCTGCCTGCCTCAGCCTCCCAAAGTGCTGGGATTACAGGTGTGAGCCACCACACCCAGCTGGGATGGTGAAATTTTCTAAAACTGTATTGTGATGATTCCACATGGGTGAATTTTATGGTATATAAATTATAACTTAAAACATCTGTTTTAAATTGTTTTCTCAATCATTAGACAAAAAACCAACTCGTTTTTAAAATACAAATATTTTAACACTAAAGTAGATTATAGATAGCAATAAGCACATTTAAAATGTTCAGTGTCATTAGCCATTAGGAAAATAAAAAAATAAAACCACAATGTGATACCATTACACAACTATTAGAAAGACTAAAGGAAGAATTCAGAAGATGGAAAGCATCTAGAATTCTTCTATGTTACTGGGTGAGATTATGAATGGTGTGGCCATTTTACTGGGTGGAATTGTACAATGGTACATCCTCTTTGGAAGAAAATCTAGAAGTTTCTTGTAAAGTAAAACACATACTTACTATATGAGTCAGCAGTCTGACTCCTAGGTATTTACCTATGAGAAAAGAAAATGTATAACTGCACAAAAAAACCTGTATTTTCATGTGCATACCAGAGTTGAGGAAACAAGCATTTGGGGAGGTGGCTAGAATTTTCAAGGCAGAGTACTGGAGAAGAGAAAGCTTCATAGAGAAAGAGAGTTCCAGTGATCTGCAGTCTTCAGCTGAGCACTGATCAATGTAGATGCATGGGGACACTACCACGGCTGGGGAAAGAGCCACTGGAAAGGACAGGCGGAGTCATCACCAGAACGTACAGAACTGGGAATACTTCATGTTCCCAGCAGCAGAGTAGAAAGACCTCCTAGTAAACCAGGTGTCAGACAGAGGTCTGAGAAAAGAGAGTATTGCCAAATGATCCCTAGACTAAAGGCGACTCTGGGCCCATGTTAAAAAACTTAAAGGCAAGCCTCAAAAAGGTCAAATTGTTTCCAAGTAACTTAGCTGCATCCAAGACCAAAGCTGAAAATTAAAAGGAAAAATCCCAGAATACAACGATTTAAAATTACAGCATCTGGCATCCAATTGAAAATGACCAGGTATATGAAAAAGTGGGAAAATGATAATAAAAATAAGTCAATACAGACTGAGAAATGACATAAATGACAGGCAGAATTAGTAGACAAGGACATTAAAACAGAAATTATAGACTTTGTTCAAGGTAGACAAATCCTGAGCATAAGAGACATGAAGTCTATATCTAAAAGTCCAAATTCAAAACTACTGGATAATGAATTTGCAATATGTGAGATTAAAAATACACTGCATGGGCTGGTCACGGTGGCTCACACCTGTAATCCCAGCACTTTGGGAGGCCGAGGCGGGCAGATCACCTGAAGTCAGGAGTTCAAGACCAGCCTGGCCAAGATGGAGAAACTCTGTCTCTACTAAAGAAAATACAAAATTAGCCGGGCATGGTGGTGCATGCCTGTAGTCCCAGCTACTCGGGAGGCTGAAGCAGGAGAATTGCTTGAACCTGGGAGGCGGAGGTTGTGGTGAGCCGAGATCGCGCCATTGCACCACTCCAGCCTGGGCAACAAGAGCAAAACTCCATCTCAAAAAAAAAAAAAAAAAAATACACTGGACGGGATTAGCAGCAGTCTAGGCACTGAAGAGCAGATTAGTGAATTTGAAGACATAGCAGTAGAAACTATGCAAAATGAAATACAGAGAGAACAAAGACTGGAGAAAATAAAAAATAAAAAAGGAGCAGAAGATCAATGAACTGTGGGACATCAAAGTCTAATTTATATGTAATTGAAGTCCTAGAAGAAGAAGAGTCGAAGGGGCTTAAACATTAAAAGAAATAATGGCATAAAATTTTCTAAATTTGATGAAAATTAACAATAATTACAAAAAAGCTCAATGAACCCCAAACAGAAAAAACCTGAAGAAAACTACATGAAGGTACATCATGATCAAATTGCTTAAAACCAATTATCTGTATTTTATTTTATTTTATTTTTATTTATTTATTTTTTTGAGGTGGAGTTTTGCTCTTGTTGCCCAGGCTGGAGTGCAATGGTGCGATCTCTGCTCACTACAACCTCCGACTCCCAGGTTCAAGCGATTCTCCTACCTCAGCCTCCTGAGTAGCTGGGATTACAGGTGCCTGCCACTATGCTTAGCTATTTTTTTTTACTTTTAGTAGAGATGGGGTTTCGCCATGTTGGCCAGGCTGGTCACCAACTCCTGATCTCAGGTGATCCGCTCACCTCGGCCTCCCAAAGTGCTGAGGTTACAGGGGTGAGCCACTGCTTCTGGCCCCAATTATCTTTAAAAGACAGTGTTTACAAAAATGAAAAGGCAACCCACAGCCTGGGAGAAAATATTCGCAAAACAGATCTCCAACAAAGAACTTGTATCTAGAATACATAAAAAACTCTTACATCTCAATAATAAGAATTCAAACAACCCAATAAAAAAAATGGACAAAAGGGCCGGGCGCGGTGGCTCACGCCTGAAATCCCAGCACTTTGGGAGGCCTAGGCGGGCGGATCACGAGGTCAGGATATGGAGACCATCCTGGCTAAGACGGTGAAACCCCGTCTCTACTAAAAAATACAAAGAATTAGCCGGGCGTCGTGGCGGGCGACTGTAGTCCCAGCTACTTGGGAGGCTGAGTCAGGAGAATGGCATGAACCCGGGAGGCGGAGCTTGCAGTGAGCCGAGATCGCAACACTGCACTCCAGTCTGGGCGACAGAGCAAGACTCCGTCCGCGCCCCCCACCTCGCCCAAAAAAAGGACAAAAGAGCAAAAGAGGCTGGGACAGTGGCTCACACCCATAATCTCAGCACTTTGGGGGTGGAGACAGGAGGATTGCTTGAGCCCAGGAGCTCAAGAGCAGCCTGAGCAACATAGTAAGACTCCCGTCTCTACCAAAAATGAGCTGGGTATGGTGGCACATGCCTGTGGTCCCAGCTACTCAGAGACTGAGGTGGGAGGATCCTTGAACACAGGAGGTTGAGGCTGCCGTGAGCATGACTGTGCAACTACACTCCAGCCTGGGTGACAAGCCCAACTACACCCCAGCTTGGGTGACAGAATAAGACCTTGTCTCAAAAAAAAAAGAAAAGAAAAGAAAAAGGACAAAAGATAGATCTAAACAGACATTTTGCTAAAGATGATATACAGATGGGAAAGAAATATATTAAGAAATGCTCGATGTCATAAGTCATTGGCTAAACGCAAATTAAAACCACAGAGACAGACCAATATGCCCCCGCTACAATGGTTGACATTTTATTTTATTATTATTATTATTATTTTTTATTTTGACACGGAGTCTCGCCCTTTCGCCCAGGCGGGAGTGCAGTGGCGCTATCTCCGCTCACTGCAAGCTCCGCCTCCCAGGTTCTCGCCATTCTCCTGCCTCAGCCTCCCGAGTAGCTGGGACTACAGGCGCCCACCACCGCACCCGGCTAATTTTTTGTATTTTTAGTAGAGACGGGGTTTCACCGTGTTAGCCAGGATGGTCTCAATCTCCTGACCTCATGATCCACCCGCCTCGGCCTCCCAAAGTGCTGGGATTACAGGCGTGAGCCACTGTGCCCGGCCGATGGTTGACATTTTAGAAGTTAGCTGTACTAAATGTTGTTGGGGATGTGCAGAAACTAAAACTCTCGTACACTGCTGGGAGAATGTAAAATAATGTAACCACTTTGGGACGGAGTAGGGAAGTATTTGTGTATGTTTTTAAATAGTTAATTATAGACACGGAAGGGTGGCTCATGCTTGTAATCCCAGCACAATGGGAGGCTGAGACAAGGGGTTAACTTGAACCTTGACAAGTGACCCAGACAAGTTCAAGACAAGTCTGGGCAACATAGGGAGACCCCATCTCTACAAGTAATTTTAAAAAAAATATTAGCTGGGCATAGTGTCACATACCTGTGGTCCCAGATATTGAGGAGGCTGAGGTAGGAGGATCGCTTGAGCCTGGGAGGTCAAGGCTGCAGTGAGCCATGATCACACCACTGCACTCCAGCCTGGGTGACAGGGCGAGATCCTGTGTTAGTCCATTTTCACACTGCAATAAAGATACTATCCGAAACTGGGTAATTTATAAAGGAAAGAGGTATAGTTGACTCACAATTCCAGATGGCTGGGGAGGCCTCAGGAAACTTATAATCATGGTGGAAGGCTAAGGGGAAACAAGAACCTTCTTCACATGGTAGCAGGAGAGAGAAGAGTGAGAGTGAAGGAAAAACCACCGTTTATAAAACCATCAGATCCTGTGAGAATTCACTTACTATCATGAGAACAGCAGCATGGGCAAAACAGCCCCCATAATCTAATCACTTCCCTTCCTCAACACATGGGGATTACAGATCCCTCCCTCAACACTCTAATCTCTCTTTTTAAAAAATTTAATTAATTAATTTTTTAATTATACTTTAAGTTCTAGGGTACATGTGCACAGCATGCAGATTTGTTACATATGTGTACATGTGCCATATTGGCGTGCTGCACCCATTAACTCGTCATTTACATTAGGTATATCTCCTAATGCTATCCCTCCCTGTGACAGGCCCCACTGTTTGATGTTCCCCACCCTGTGTCCAAATGTTCTCATTGTTCAGTTCCCACCTATGAGTGAGAACATGCGGTGTTTGGTTTTCTGTCCTTGCAATAGTTTGCTCAGAATGATGGTTCCCTACAAAGGACATGAACTCATCCTTTTTTATGGCTGCATAGTATTCCATGGTGTATATGTGCCACATTTTCTTAATCCAGTCTATCATTGATGGACATTTTGGTTGGTTCCAAGTCTTTGCTATTGTGAATAGTGCCACAATAAACATACGTGTGCATATGTCTTTATAGCAGCATGATTTATAATCCTTTGGGTATATACCCAGTATTGGGATGGCTGGGTCAAATGGTATTTCTAGTTCTAGTTCCTTGAGGAATTGCCACACTGTCTTCCACAATGGTTGAACTAGTTTACAGTCCCACTAACAGTGTAAAAGTGTTCCTATTTCTCCACATCCTCTCCAGCACCTGTTGTTTCCTGACTTTTTAATAATCGCCATTCTAACTGGTGTGAGATGGTATCTCACTGTGGTTTTGATTTGCATTTCTCTGATGGCCAGTGATGATGAGCATTTTTTCATGTGTCTGTTGGCTGCATAAATGTCTTCTTTTGAAAAGTGTCTGTTCATATCCTTCACCCACTTTTTGATGGGGTTGTTTGATTTTTTCTTGTAAATTTGTTTAAGTTCTTTGTAGATTCTGGATATTAGCCCTTTGTCAGATGTGTAGATGGTAAAAATTTTCTCCCATTCTGTAGGTTGCCTGTTCACTCTGATGGTAATTTCTTTTGCTGTGCAGAAGCTCTTTAGTTTAATTAGATGCCATTTGTCAATTTTGGCTTTTGTTGCCATTGCTTTTGGTGTTTTAGTCATGAAGTCCTTGCCCATGCCTATGTCCTGAATGGTATTGCCTAGGTTTTCTTCTAGGGTTTTTATGGTTTTAGGTCTAACATTTAAGTCTTTAATCCATCTTGAGTTAATTTTTGCATAAGTGTAAGGAAGGGATCCAGTTTCAGCTTTCTACATATGGCTAGCCAGTTTTCCCAGCACCATTTATTAAATAGAGAATCCTTTCCCCATTGCTTGTTTTTGTCAGGTTTGTCAAAGATCAGATAGTTGTAGATGTGTGGTATTATTTCTGAAGGTTCTGTTCTGTTCCATTGATCTATAAGTCTGTTTTGGTATCAGTACCATGCTGTTTTGGTTACTGTAGCCTTGTAGTATAGTTTGAAGTCAGGTAGCGTGATGCCTCCTGCTTTGTTCTTTTGGCTTAGGATTGTCTTGGCAATGCAGGCTTTTTTTGGTTCCATATGAACTTTAAAGTAGTTTTTTCCAATTCTGTGAAGAAACTCATTGGTAGCTTGATGGGGATGGCATTGAATCTATAAATTACATTGGGCAGTATGGCCATTTTCATGATAGTGGTTCTTCCTATCCATGAGCATGGAATGTTCTTCCATTTGTTTGTGTCCTCTTTCATTTAGTTGAGCAGTAGTTTGTAGTTCTCCTTGAAGAGGTCCTTCACATCCCTTGTAAGTTGGATTCCTAGGTATTTTATTCTCTTTGAAGCAATTGTGAATGGGAGTTCACTCATGATTTGGCTCTCTGCTTGTCTGTTATTAGTGTCTAGGAAGGCTTGTGATTTTTGCACATTGATTTTGTATCCTGAGACTTTGCTGAAGTTGCTTATCAGCTTAAGGAGATTTTGGGCTGAAATGTTGGGGTTTTCTTTTTTCTTTTCTTTTCTTTTTTTTTTTTTTGAGACAGAGTCTCAAAGGTGGGTGGATCACAAGGTCAGGAGATTGAGACCATCCTGGCTAACACAGTGAAACCCCGTCTCTGCTAAAAATACAAAAAAATTAGCCGGGCATGCTGGCAGTCACCTGTAGTCCCAGCTACTAGGGAGGCTGAGGCAGGAGAATGGTGTGAACCCAGGAGGCGGAGCTTGAAGTGAGCCGAGATCACGCCACTGCACTCCAGCCTGGGAGACAGAGCAAGATTCCGTCTCAAAAAAAAATAAAAAATAATAATAATAAAAATATAAGATAACATTCTATAAAATGCAGATTAACCTGTGGTGATAGAAAGTTGACCAGTGGTTGCCTGGGAGCAGGATAGGGGAAGAATCAAATTAACAAAGAAGTACAAGGGCACCTTTGGGGCTGATAGATGTGGTCATCTTTTTTTTTTTTTTTTTTGAGATGGACTTTCACTCTTGTTGCCCAGGCTGGAATGCAATGGTGCAATCTCGGCTCACTGCAACCTCCACCTCCTGGGCTCAAGATTCTCCTGCCCCAGCCTTCCAAGTAGCTGGGATTACCGGCGCCTGCCACCATGCCTGGCTAATTTTTGTATTTTTAGTAGAGACAGGGTTTCACCATGTTGGCGCGGCTGGTCTTGAACTCCTGACCTTAGGTGATCCACCTGCCTTGGCCTCCCAAAGTGCTGGGATTACAGGCTTGAGCCATCGTGCTTGGTCTGCACGTGGTCATCACCTTGATTGTGATGATTTGTACACCTATGTCAAAACTTATGAACACTTGTGTACACTTTAAATAATTCAGTTTCTTGTACATCAGTTATACCTCAGTAGAGCTATTTTTAAAAGAATATGTATCTGTGATTAGATCATGGTCTTAACAAAGCCGCTGTAACTCAAATTTTGGAGAAATGTGACATGAGACAAGGTATCACATGATGTTAAGAAATTATTGCAGCCAGGTGTAGTGGTTCATGCCTGTAATCCCGCACTTTGGGAGGCCAAGATGAGAGGATTACTTGAGCCCAGGAGTTTGAGACGAGCCTGAGCAACATAATGAGACCCCATCTCTATAAAAATATCAAAAAATTAGCTGGGCATGGTGGCACATGCCTGTAGACCCAACTACTCAGGAGGCTGAGGTGGGAAGATTGCTTGAGCCTGGGAGGTTGAGGCTACAGTGAGTGATCACGCCATTGCACTGCAGCCCGGGCCACAGAGCAAAACCTCATGTTAAAAAAAAAAAAGATAAATTATTGCTAATTTTTTTTTTGAGATGGAGTCTCGCCCTGTCGCCCAGGCTGGAGTGCAGTGACACAATCTCAGCCCACTACAACCTCTGCCTCTTGGGTTCAAGCAATTCTCCTGCCTCAGCCTCCTGAGTAGCTGGGATTACAGGTGCGCACCACCACACCCTGCTAATTTTTTTGTATCTTTAGTAGAGACGGGGTTTCACCACGTTGGCCAGGCTGGTCTCGAATTCCTGACCTCAGGTGATCTGCCTGCCTTGGCCTCCCAAAGTGCTGGGATTCCAGGCGTGAGCCACTGCACCCGGCCTGCTAATTTTATTAGTTATGAAAATGTAATAAAATGTCCTAATTTATTTTTAAAATGTGAGGAGGGATGGGAGGCCCTCAGATGGGCTCCATAAACAGCT
Organism: Symphalangus syndactylus; assembly: GCF_028878055.3. Classification (NCBI taxonomy): domain Eukaryota; kingdom Metazoa; phylum Chordata; class Mammalia; order Primates; family Hylobatidae; genus Symphalangus; species Symphalangus syndactylus. The sequence goes on along the minus strand of NC_072427.2, from coordinate 30,784,979 downwards.
CTGGAGCTAGCTTCCACCTCATGGCCAACCAGGAGTGGCTGTGTGCTAGCCTGCAGGTCTCCAACCTGTCCAGCCCAGTTGTCTTGGAGATGGGGATGGGAAGTGGGCAGAGAGAAGCTCTCAATCCTTCTGACTTCCTTGGAAATGTCCTTGGAGCCTGGTAACATTGTACTTAACAGTAAATCTTTGCCTTCTGCATAGGGACTCTTTGTCTTAACCCTCTGGGGCCGCTGGCTCTGAGGCAGTCGCTGTTGTCTAGATCAAGTTTCTGTCTGTACACCTCTTTCTGTCTTGCTGGCAGAGACACCATTTGTGTGTGTGTCCCACTCCTCCCAGGGGCTCAGGAAAATCATTCTATTCTACCCAGCTCAAGGGGTAAATCCTGATTGGTGTAGGCTAGTCTTCTTTGCAGAGATTGGTTTAGGAGTTGGCATGTGCATCAATGAGATTTGAGAAAAGGATGGGGAGGGAGACTATTAGTCCTTTCCTGCCACTGTAACAAAATACCTTAGACCGGAGAATTGAGAGATAGCATAACTGTATTGCTCACAGCTACAGAAGCTGGAAGTCCAAAATCAGGGCACCAGCAGATTCAGTGTCTGATGAGAGCTTAGTCTCTCCTTCCAAGATGGGACCTTGTTGCTGCGTCCTCTGGAGGGGACAAATGTTGTGTCCTCCCATAACACAAAAGATGAAAAGGCAAAAACAGATGAATGCTGTTTTTTCACGGCACAGAAGGTGGAAGGGCAAAAGGAAGAAAGGCCAGCTAGTTCCCTCCTGCCCTTTTTTTTTTTTTTGAGGCGGAGTCTTGCTCTGTCGCCCAGGCTGGAGTGCAGTGGCGCAATCTCGGGCTCACTGCAAGCTCCGCCTCCCGGGTTCACGCCATTCTTCTGCCTCAGCCTCTCCGAGTAGCTGGGACTACAGGCGCCCGCCACCACGCCCGGCTAATTTTTTTGTATTTTTAGTAGAGACGGAGTTTCACCGTGGTCTCGATCTCCTGACCTCGTGATCCGCCCGCCTCGGCCTCCCAAAGTGCTGGGATTACAAGCGTGAGCCACGGCGCCCGGCCCCTACTGCCCTTTTGTAAGACACTAATCCCGTCAGTGAGGACAGAGCCCTGGTGGCCTAATCATCTAAAGGCTCCACCTCTTAATACTGCTGCACTGGGGATTGAGTTTCAACATGAATTTTGGAGGAGGCGCAAACACTCGCACCATAGCAGAGTCTTCTGGGAAATGTTTCCTTGCTCTTAAAAAGGGCTCCAAGGTCTAGGCATCCTTCCTCTCATGGCGGATATTGTTGTTTCTGGATATGACGCCTGGAGCTGTGGCAGCTCTCCTGAGACAATACGCAGAGCCCTTCCTAGGACAGACCAAGCCAGTACGCATGGGAGAGGAAAGACAGGAAGAGCCTGAGCCTGAAGCTGCTGCTGAGTCACAGATTAGCCCATTCTGGAGCTGCCCTCACCTCCCCACTTCCTGCTGTATGAATTAATAAACTTTCCTTACTGTTTTTTTGTTTTGTTTTGTTTTTGAGATGAGTTTCACTCTTGTTGCTCAGGCTCATCTCCTTGATTCCTGCTGTATGAATTCATCAACTTCCTTTTTTTTTTTTTTTTTTGAGATGGAGTTTCACTCTTGTTGCCCCAGGCTGGAGTGCAGTGGTGTGATCTCGACTGACTGCTACCTCCGCCTCCCAGGTTCAAGTGATTCTCCTGCCACAACCTCCTGAGTAGCTGGGACTACAGGCGTCTGCCACCACACCGGGCTAATTTTTGTGTTTTTAGTAGAGATAGGGTTTCGCCATGTTGGTCAGGCTGGTCTCAAACTCCTGACCTCAAGTGATCTGCCCGCCTCAGCCTCCCAAAGTGCTGGGATCACAGGGATGTGCCATCGTGCCTGGCCAAACTTTCCTTATTGTTGAATCCATTAAAGATAAACTAAAATAGGCTGGGCACAGTGGCTCACGCTTATAACCCCAGCACTTTGGAAGGCCGGGGCGGGCGGATGACGAGGTCAAGAGATCAAGACCATCCTGGCTAACATGGCAAAACCCCGTCTCTACTAAAAATACAAAAAATTAGCCAGGCGTAGTAGCTGGCGCCTGTAGTCCCAGCTACTCAGGAGGCTGAGGCAGGAGAATGGCATGAACCTGGGAGGTGCAGCTTGCAGTGAGCCAAGATCGTGCCACTGCACTCCAGCCTGGGCAACAGAGCAAGACTCCATCTCAAAAAAAAAAAAGCCAGGCGCGGTGGCTCACGCCTGTAATCCCAGCACTTTGGGAGACCAAGGCGGGTGGATCACGAGATCAGGAGATCAAGACCATCCTGGCTAACAGGGTGAAACCCCATCTCTACTAAAAATACAAAAAATTAGCCAGGCGTCGTGGTGGGCGCCTATGGTCCCAGCTACTCAGGAGGCTGAGGCAGGAGAATGGTGTGAACCCAGGAGACGGAGCTTGCAGTGAGCCGAGATCGCGCCACTGCACTCCAGCCTGGGCGACAGAGCAAGACTCCGTCTAAAAAAAAAAAAAAAAGAAAAGAAAAAAAAAGGTGCAAGATACAAGGTGCTAGACTTCAACAAAATTGCTCATTAAAAGGGACCATGAAAAAAACTGAAAAAGCAAGCTGCAGGCTGGGAGAAAACGTGCAAAACATATATTTGACCCCCTTCCTCCAAAAAAAATCCATCTGGAAAATATAAAGAATGCCTACAAATCAATAATAAGACCAATTACTTGATTTTTAGAAATTGGCAAAAGTCTTCAACAGGACTGTTACACAAGAAGCTACTTAAATGGCGAATAAGCACAATAGAGGATGCTCAACATCATTAGTCATGAGGATAATGCAAATTAAAGCCACAAAGCTACCACCATGCACCTACCAGAATGACTAAAGTGAAAAAAATTAATAACAGTTCCACATTTGACAAGGCTGTGGAGCAACTGGAACTCTCATACACTGCTGATGTGAGTGTAAAACTGCACAACCACTCAGGAGACCTGTTTAGCAGCTTTGAATAACATTAAGCACCCACTTACCTTATGGCCCAGCAATTCTGCTCTGAGGTATATATTTAAGAGCAATGAGGGCATAATGTCTGCAAGACTTATACAAGAATATTCATAGCAACTTTATTCATAATGGCCAAAAACAAGAAACAATCAAAATGCCTATCATCTAGGAGAATAAACAAAATATGATATATTCATATAATGATATAGGACTTAGCAAGTAACAAAACAAACTGCTATGGATACATGCAATAACATGGATGCATCTCAGACACATTATGTCAAGTAGAAGAAGCCAGATGGAGAATTTGTACTAGGGTAATACCATTTTTATGAAGTTCAAGAACAGGCAAAACTAATTGATGGGGACAAAAGTTAGAACAGTGGGCCTGGTGCAGTGGCTCTCGCCTGTAATCCCAGCACTTTGGGAGGCTGAGATGGGCTGATCACTTAAGGTCAGGAGATCGAAACCAGCCTGGCCAATATGGTGAAACCCCGTCTCTACTAAAAATACAAAAATTAGTCAGGTGTGGTGGTGCACGCCTGTAACCCCAGCTACTTGGGAGGCTGAGGCAGGAGAATTGCTTGAACCCGGGAGGCAGAGGTTGCAGTGAGCCAAGATCGCAACACTGCACTCCAGTGTGAGTGACAGGGCAAGACTCTGTCTCAAAAAAAAAAAAAAATTTAGAACAGTGGTTAGCTCTGGGTTGTGTGAATATCAGCTGGACAAGGGCAGAAGGAAACTTTCTGGTGTGATGGAAATATTCTATATCTTGAGCTGAGTGTCAGTTACATGGGTATGCAAATGATAAAATATATCAAGCTATACATTCAACATTTGTGTATTTTTCTGTGTGTAAATTATACCTCCATATAGTACTACATTCATGCATTGCTTAATGATAAGGATACATTCTGAGAAATGTATCCTTAGGTGATTTTGCCATTGTGCAAACATTCTGGGGTGTACTTACACAAAACTAGATGGGATAGCCTACTACACACCTAGGCTATGTGTACAGCTTATTGCTCCTAGGCTAAAAACCTGTACTGCACGTTACTGTACTGAATGGTGTAAGGAAATAGTAACACAATGGTTATTTATGCCATGATAATTTTTAAGCTCCATCATAATCTTATAGGACCACTGTTGTATATGTGGTCCACCATTGACCATGACGTTGTTGTGCAGTGCATGACTGTATTTGCATTTTTTAAGAAATACCATTCACTGGAGAAGCTGGTCTATTCAATTTTTAAAAATAGTTTAGCAGAGGGCCGGGCGCTGTGGCTCATGCCTGTAATCCCAGCACTTTGGGAGGCCGAGGCGGTCGGATCACGAGGTCAGGAGATCGAGACCATCCTGGCTAACACGGTGAAACCCCATCTCTACTAAAAATACAGAAAATTAGTCGGGCATGGTGGTGGGTGCCTGTAGTCCCAGCTACTCGGGAGGCTGAGGCAGGAGAATGGCCCGGGAGGCGGAGTGTGCAGTGAGCTGAGATCACGCCACTGCACTCCAGCCTGGGCAACAGAACGAGACGCCTTCTCAAAAAAAAAAATAGTTTAGTAGAGTTGCCAGATATAAATTCAATATCTAATAAATTAAAGTTTAATGAATGTATATACATCATCAAGTTAGAAAATGCAACTTAAAAATTTACAATAGCAATGAAAAATATAAGATATTGAAAATAAATCTAACAAAAGATGTGTAAAAACCTTTTTTTAAAAGAAGTGGGGTCTTGCTATATTGCCTGGGCTGGCCTTGAACTCCTGGGCTCAAGCAATCCACCCACCTTTGCCTCCTAAAGTGCTGGGATTACAGGCATAAGCCACTGTACCCAGCCCTGTAAAATCTTTTTTTTTTTTTGGGACTGAGTCTCTCTCTGTTGCCGAGGCTGGAGTACAGTGTCGTGATCTCGGCTCACTGCAAGCTCCGCCTCCCAGGTTCAGCCATTCTCCTGCCTCAGCCTCCCAAGTAGCTGGGGCTACAGGCACCCGCCACCATGCCCGGCTAATTTTTTGTATTTTTAGTAGAGATGGGGTTCCACTGTGTTAACCAGCATGGTATTGATCTCCTGACCTCGTGATCTGCCCGCCTTGGCCTCCCAAAGTGCTGGGATTACAGGTGTGAGCCACCATGCCCAGCCTGTAAAATCTTTATGTAGAAAATTATAGCACCTTACTGAAAGGCAATAAAAAAACCAATTGGTGAGCAACACCATGTTTGTGGATAGAAAGACTCAATGCTGTAAAACTGTTATTTCTCCCCAAATTGATTTAATACTGTTTCCATCAAATCATAACAAAAATTTTCACACATTTCACCAAAAAGAAAAAAAAAAATAGTGCCTAGATCCTATAAATCAATTAGGAGGACAAAAAATTCAATAGAAAAATGTTTAAAAATATGAACAGGTGCTGGGTGTGGCAGCTCACACCTGTTAATTCCAGCACTTTGGGAGGCCGAGGCGGGCAGATCACTTGAGGTCAAGAGTTCAAGACCAGCCTGGCCAACATGGTGAAACCTTATCTCTACTAAAAATTCAAAAGTTAGCTGGGCGTGGTGACAGGCCTCTGTAATCATAGTTACTCAGGAGGCTGAGGTAGGAGAATCACTTGAACCCAGGAGGTGGAGGTTGCAATGAGCTGAGATCACACCACTGCACTCCAGCCTGGGCGACAGAGTGAGACACTGTCTCAAAAAACCAAACCAAAACAAAACAAAACCATAAACAGGTATTTCACAGAAAACACAAATGGCCCATTAAATATATGAAAGTATACTCACCTTCATTAGTAAAAAGGGGAAATGTAAATAAAACCACAAATTTTCTTTTTTTTTTTTTTTTTTCAAGACGGAGTCTCGCTCTGTCACCCAGGCTGGAGTGCAGTGGCGCAGTCTCAGCTCACTGCAAGCTCTGCCTCCCGGGTTCACGCCATTCTCCTGCCTCAGCCTCTCCGAGTAGCTGGGACTACAGGCGCCCGCCACCACGCCCGGCTAATTTTTTGTATTTTTAGTAGAGACGGGGTTTCACCGTGGTCTCGATCTCCTGACCTCGTGATCCGCCCAACTCGGCCTCCCAAAGTGCTGGGATTACAAGCGTGAGCCACCGCGCCCGGCCAAAACCACAAATTTTCATTTCATGCCCACTAGTTTGGAAAAAATTAGAAGACTTACAAAACACTGGTGAAATGTAACTATTGAACTGCAGTGGGACTAGAGGTGAGAACACTCACTTTGAAGAAGAGTTTTACATTATTTGGTAAAAGTGAACATTCACACACCCTGAGACCCAGCAGTTCTACTCCTGCAGACATGGGTGGAATAGTCACAGAGCACTGTTTATTAGATCAAAAACAAAATAGCCCAAATACCCAGTACAGTAGAGTGAATAAATGAATTGTGGTTCAGTCACACAATAGAATACTATATTATAGTGAAACAGAAAACTCTAGCTCCATGCATTAACATGGATGTAGCTGATGATATTTTCCAGACGGCCACCACCATACAGCCTGTCTCACGTGCTCTTCTCACCTTCTGAGATGCCAGTGACATATTACATCTTTCTTGTAGTCCCACAGGTCCCTGAAACTGTTTTTTTCCCCCCTGCAGTCTATTTTTTCTCTGGTTCAGTTTCAGTCTCTTTTCTCTGTGGTTCCAATCGGGTCATTTCTATTCTTCATTTCAGTTGACGGATTCTTTCTTCTGTCCTCCCGTTCTTCTGTTGAGCACATCCACTGAGCTTTAAAATTTTAGTCACTGTCTTTTTCAGTTTGAGCATTTCCATTTGGTACTGCGTATGTTAACTAGCTTGATTTAGCCATTTCACAATATCTACATATATCAAAACATCATTTGTATACCATAAATATATAATTTTTTTGTCAACAAAAATAATAAAATTTCTATTTGGTTCTTCTCTCTCTCTCTCTGTTCCGCCCTCTGTCCCTCTGTGCCAATGCCTGTAAGAATACTTTTTTTTTGAGACAGAGTCTCTCTCTGTCGCCCGGGCTGGAGTGCAGTGGCACGATCTCGGCTCACTGCAAGCTCTGCCTCCCGGCTTCATGCCATTCTCCTGCCTCAGCCTCCCAAGTAACTGGGACTACAGGCGCCTGCCACCACGCCTGGCTAATTTTTTGTATTTTTAGTAGAGACTGGGTTTCACCATGTTAGCAAGGATGGTCTCGATCTCCTGACCTCGTGATCCACCCGTCTCAGCCTGCCAAAGTGCTGGGATTACAGGTGTGAGCCACCGTGCCCAGCCAATAATGCTTTTTAAAAAAAAAAAAAAAAACAAAAACAGAGTCTTCCTCTGTTGCACAGGCTGGAGTGCAGTGGTGTGATCACAGCTCACTGCAGCCTTGACCTCTCAGGCTCAAGTGATCCTCCCACCTCAGCCTCCTGAGTAGCCGGGACCACAGGTGTGCACCACCACACCTGGCTAATTTATTGTAGAGACAGGGTTTTGCCATGTTGCCCAGGCTGGTCTCAAACTTCTGGGTTCAAGTAATCTGCCCACCTCAGCCTCCCAAAGTGCTGGGATTACAGGCACCTGGCCTATATCTTCTATTTCTTAGCTGAGACTTGCTATGTTTTTGTTTCAAGTGTGTTAGCAATTGCTCATGGAAGCATTTTATGATGGCTGCTTTAACATCTTCATCAGATAATTCTAACATCTCCATATCATGATGTTGGCATCTATTCATTGTCTTTTGACATTCAGTGTGAGATCTTCCTGGTTCTCAGCATGACTGGTGATTTTCTTTTTCTTTTTTTTTTTTTGAGATGGAGTCTCGCTCTGTCACCCAGGCTGGAGTGCAGTGGCGCCATCTCGGCTCACTGCCAGCTCCACCTCCCGGGTTCACGCCATTCTCCTGCCTCAGCCTCCCAAGTAGCTGGGACTACAGGTGCCCGCCACCATGCCCAGCTAATTTTTTGTATTTTTAGTAGAGATGGGGTTTCACTGTGTTAGCCAGGCTGTTCTCGATCTCTTGACCTCATGATCCGCCCACCTCAGCCTCCCAAAGTGCTGGGATTGCAGGCGTGAGCCACCGCACCCGTCCTTGACTGTTGATTTTCTACTGAAACCCAGACATGTTAGGTATTACGAGACTCTGGGTCTTACTGAATCCTTGCTTCCCATGCTGCTACTCCAGCACAGGAGGGGAGGTGCTGCTGCATTGCTGTGAGGTGGAGGCGGAAGTCCAGGTTCCCCACTCAGCACCCATGGACTCTAGAGAAGGGGGCACTGTGCCTTACTTTGGAGGGTGTGGGAGCTCTAGATTCCACTAGACCAGCACTGGCTGTGCGGGGTGGGGGTGTCACCTTACTGCTCTTTCATGGCCTCCACTTTCAACATATTCTCAGGATGGCAGTGACCTTGGAGTGGAGAGAGGGGATGTGATTGGGGAGGAGACGCAGGAGGCTTCAAAGGAACTGTGAATGTTTTATTTTGTAGTTGAGCAGTAGGTATACAGGTGTTTTTTTTTTTCTTTCTTTCTTTTTTTGAGACAGAGCCTTGCTTTGTTGCCCAAGCTGGAGTGCAGTGGCACGATCTTGGCTTACTGCAACCTCTGCCTCCCAGGTTGAAGCGATCCTCCTCTCTGAGCTTCCTAAGTAGCTGGGGTTACAGGCGTGTGCCACCACGCCCAGCAATTTTTTGTATATTTAGTAGAGACGGGATTGCACCATGTTGGCCAGGCTTGTCTCAAATTTCTGACCTCAGGTGATTCACCTGCCTCTGCCTCCCAAAGTGCTGGGATTACAGGCATGAGCCACTGTGCCCAGCCGGTATACAGGTATTAATTTTATTATTATTATATATTACAGAATGTTTTAAAAACAGAAAAACCTAACCACAGCAGAGTAGAAATATGCTGTGTTTAGAATATTTGTAACACAGTTAGCTGAGCTCCTCAGACATAGCAATATCCATCGTCTATAGTATTAAGCACTATCCATGTGCAGGTGCTGTGCCAAGCACTTCACACACATCATCTTATTTATCCCTCACCACACTCCTAGGGGACAGATACTAACCCATTTTACAGACAAGGAAGCTCAGGCTCAAAGAGGTTAAGTCACTTGCCCAGAATCACAGAGTAATATGTGGCTGAGGTGGGACGGGAGCCCAGGCCTGTCTGCAGAGCCTATATTCTTCAACCCACAGCATCCGAACAAGGTTGAAACCAATTAATATCATTCATTGTAATCATGGCGTGCCATGTCCTACCCACAGCTGATAAAATCCGACAGAAAGCATTAGACTCCCACAGGATGGCTAATATGTTTTGGGAGGACCTTGTGGGCAAAGTGAATACAAGTGGCAGCTGCACTCAAACAAGCCCAGGGTCAGGACCCACCCAGGTGAGCAGGGCTTGGAATTAGCCAGTGAGGCAGGAGCTGTGGCTGAGGCCTGTCCAGCCATGTGGCAGGGCTGTGAAGGCAGGCAGAATAGCAAAGGAGGGATGCCAGAGACGGGGAACCATGAAAGATGTCTCGCCTCCTGTTTCAGAGGGAGGGATCCAACTCGCCGGGCAAGAGCAGCTGGAACTGGAGGGAGAGAATAGTGTCTGCAGGAGCAGAATACCAGACATCAGAGTTAGCAATCCAGGCAGGAGCCAGAACCCAGGGCCACAGAGAGCATGGTCTGCCCTGTCCCACTGCTTTCTCTGTGGCACAGGGTAAAGAGGTCACAGAAATTGAGTGATAATGGCTAAGGTGAATCAGCCGCGAACTGTAGCCCTCTCAGGAGCTGCAGGCCCTGCCCTACCCAGCCTGCCCAACTGGTGGGTGGCAAAGACCTGTCTTCCCACTAGGACGGGGCAAGAGGCAGAGCTACCAGTTAGGAGCTCACGTGGTCACTGTCCATGGGAATGGTGGTTCAGGCCAACAAAATCAGATTGTCCAGAGACAATTGTCAATTCCCACTGTAAGGCCACAGCCCTGGGATGAGAATCCAGGTTGGACTACAGCTCACAGTCAAGGTTGGAGTATTTGTGCAGCCCAGATTCAGGCTGAGTCCCTAGCAGCTGAGAGCCTGCCTAGGATACAGGAAGTGTAGTTGGGCATCTTTGGGTTTAGACATCAAACAAGGAAGGGCAGGATCAAATGAGGAAAAATGACTAGGATGGCAAGGGACCCACACCTTCCCCTCAGAGCTGCTGCAAGGGCAGCTCTCCTAGCCCCAGTACATCCTGGGCACCGGTTCACAGCTGGTAGCCGCCTGTAACCTGGACTAGCTGGACAAGTTGGGCCAAATAGATTGTTCCTTTGGAGCTTGATTATTATGAAATAGTCCACTTTTTCTCTCATAATACTTCTTGACTTAAAGTTTGTATAATATTTCCATATTAGCTTTCTTGGGATTAGTGTTGACATGAAATATTGCTTTCTAACCTTTTACTTTCACCTTTTTATGTCCTTATATTTATATTTATATTATTTATTTATTTTTGAGACAGTGTCTCACTAGGTTGCCCAGGCTGGAGTGCAGTGGCGCAATCTTGGCTCACAGCAACCTCCGCCTCCCCATGTCCAGGCAATTCTCCTGCCTCAACCTCCTGAGTAGCTGGGACTACAGGTGTGCGCCACCATGCCCGATTAATTTTTTGTTTGTTTGTTTTGAGACGGAGTCTCACTCTGCCACCCAGGCTAGAGTGCAGTGGCGCCATCTCAGCTCACTGCAAGCTCTGCCTCCTGGGTTCACACCATTCTCCTGCCTCAGCCTCCTGAGTAGCTGGGACTACAGGCGCCCACCACCATGCCTGGCTAATTTTTTGTATTTTTAGTAGAGACAGGGTTTCACCATGTTGGCCAGGCTGTTCTCGAATGCCTGACCTCAAGTGATCCGCCCACCTTGGCCTCCCAAAGTGCTGATATTACAGGCGCGAGCCATCGTGCCTAGCCTATGTCTATATGTGTATATATATATATATTTTGTTGTTGTTGTTTGTTTGTTTGTTTTCAGACGGAGTCTCCATCTGTCACCAGGCTGAAGTGCAGTAGTGCGATCTTGGCTCACTGTAACCTCTTACTGCCTGGTTCAAGCGAGTCTCCTGCCTCAGCCTCCTGATGGCCTTATATTAAAGTGTTTTCTATAAACAGCAGAGTTGGAGTTCTTCTTTAATCTAATCTGACAATATTTGTTTGTTTGTTTGTTTTAGACAGAATCTCGCTGTGTTGCCCAGGGTGGAGTACAGTGGCATGATCTCGGCTCACAGCAACCTCCGCCTCCTGGGTTCAAGTGAGTATGTCTGGCTAATTTTTGTATTTTTAGTAGAGATGGGGTTTCATCATGTTGGCCAAGCTGGTCTTGAACTCCTGACCTCCCAAAGTGCTGGGATTACAGGCATGAGCCACCACGCCTGGCCAATGTTTGTCTTTTAATTGGCATATTTAAGCTATCTACATTAATTGTAATTACTGGTATAGGAGGGTTTATCATGTTGTTTTCTGTTTATCGTTTGTTCCTTTATTCCTCCTTTTCTGCTTTCCTTTGGATATATATATATATATATATATTTTTTTTTTTTTTTTTGAGATGGAGTCTCGCTCTTTCGCCCAGGCTGGAGTGCAGTGGCTCGATCTTGGTTCACTGCAAGCTCCACCTCCCATGTTCACGCCATTCTCCTGCCTCAGCCTCCCGAGTAGCTGGGACTACAGGTGCCTGCCACCATGCCCAGCTAATTTTTTTTGTATTTTTTTAGTAGAGATGGGGTTTCAACATGTTAGCCAGGATGATCTCGATCTCCTGACGTCATGATCCACCCGCCTTGGCCTCCCAAAGTGCTGGGATTACAGATGTGAGCTACTGCGCTCAGACTTAATCAATATTTTTTAAAAATAATTTCATTTTGTTCTACTGTTAGCTTTTTTTTTTTTTTGATGGAATCTTGCTCTGTCGCCAGGCTGCAGTGCAGTGGTGCGATCTCGGCTCACTGCAAGCTCTGCCTCCCGGGTTCAACAAGTTCAAGCCATTCTCCTGCCTCAGCCTCCCGAGTAGCTGGGATTACAGGAGTGCACCACTACACCCAGCTAATTTTTTTTTTTTTTTTTTTTTTTACAGAGTCTCACTCTGTAGCCCAGGCTGGAGTGCAGTGGCACAATCTTGCTTACTGCTACCTCTGCCTCCCGGGTCCAGTTCAAGCAATTTTTCTGCCTCAGCCTCCTGAGTAGCTGAGATTACAGGCATGTGCCACCATGCCCAGCTAATTTGTGTATATTTAGTAGAGACGGGGTTTCACCATTTTGGCCAGGCTGGTCTTGAACTCCTGACCTCATGATCCACCTGCCTTGGCCTCCCAAAGTGCTGGGATTACAGGCATGAGCCACCATGCCTGGCCTAATTTTTGTATTTTTAGTAGAGACAGGGTTTCACCATGTTGGGCAGGATAGTCTCAATGTCCTGACCTCTTGATCTGCCTGCTTCAGCCTCTTAAAGCACTGGGATTACAGGCACGAGCCACCGCACCCGGCCTACTGTTAGCTTTTTAATTGCATTTTCTTTTACTACTATTTTAGTGGTCGTCTTAGAGATTATAATATGCATCCTTGATTTATTTCAACCTACATTAAGTTAGAACATTTACAATTTATACTTAAATGATGCAATAACCTTATAACAGTTAACTCCCATTTAGTCCCCTCCCCTCTTTGGTTTTATTGTTGTCATATATTTACTTTTTTGATTTTTGTTGAGACAAGGTTTTGCTGTGTTGCCTAAGCTGGAGGGCAATGGCATGATCTCAGCTCACTGGAACCTCAACCTCCTGGGCTCAAACGATCCTCCCGCCTTAGACTCTCCAGTAGCTGAGACCAGTAGCTGAGACCACAGGCATGCACCACTATGCCTAGCTAATTTTCTTTACAATTTTTTATAGAGATAGGGTCTTGTTATGTTGTCCAGGCTGGTCTGAAAATCCTGGCATCAAGTAATCCTTCCACATGGGCATCCCAAAGTGCTGAGATTACAGGTGTGAGCCACCACACTGGGTCTCATATACTTACTTTTATGTGAAAAATCTTATGAGATGTTGTTTTAAATAGCCAATATTTGATTCTCATTGGACACATTTTTACTCTTTCCTTGTGCTCTTCATTCGTTCTTGCAATACCATTAGGGACCATTTTCCATCAGCCTGAAAAACTCCCTCAGCCTGGGCAACATAGGGAGACCCCATCTCTACAAATACTTAAAAAAAATTAGTTGGATATGGTGGTGCACGGCTGTGGTCTCAGCTACTCAGGAGGTTGAGGCAGCAGGATGGCCTGAGCCCGAGAGGCCAGGGATGCAGTGAGCTGTGATAGCACTACTGCACTCTAGCCTGGGTGACAGAGCAAGAGCAAGACCTGGTCTCAAAAAATAAAAAACAAAAACAAAAATAAACCTTCTCTAGTTTTTCTTTTCTTTTTTTTTTGAGACTGGGTCTTGCTCTGTCACCTAGGTTGGAGTGCAGTGGCACAATCACAGCTCACTGTAGCCTCCACCTGCAGAGTAACTGGGACTACAAGTGTGCACCACCACTCCTGGCCAATTTTTTATTTTTTGTAGAGATGTGGTCTTACCATGTTGCTCATATGGTCTTGAATTTCTGGCATCAAGCAATCCTCCCAAAGTGCTGAGATTAAATGCGTGAGCCACCATGCCAACCTCCTCAAGTATTTCTTATAGTACAGATGTGCACTAGTAACAAAGCGAATTCTTTCCGCTTTTGTCTGTCTGACAACATGTTTCTTTTACTTTATTTTTTGAAGTGGGCATATAATTGTAGCTTGGCAGGTATTTTTTAGCATTTTATTTTATTTTATTTTTTATTTTATTATTTTTTTTGAAAGAGAGTCTGGCTCTGTTGCCCAGGTTGAAGTGCAGTGGCACAATCTCGGCTCACTGCAGCCTCGCCTCCTGGATTCAAGCGATTCTTATGCCTCAGCCTCCTGAGTAGCTGAGATTACAGGCATGCACTAGTATGCCCAGCTAATTTTTGTAATTTTAGTAGAGATGGGGTTTTGCCATGTTGGCCAGGCTGGTCTTGAACTCCTAACCTCAAGTGATCTGCCTGCCTCGGCCTCCCAAAATGTTGGGATCACAGGCGTGAGCCACTGTCCCCAACCCTTTTTAGCATTTTAAAGATGTCATTTCATTATTGTCTGGCTTCCGTAGTCTGCCATCAATTGTATTGTTGGTTATGTCTGTCTCTCTCTCTCTTTTAAAATATGGTTTCTTTTAAGACTTTCTACTTTGTCTTTGATTTTCAGCAATTTAACTGTGATGAGGCTAAGTGCGGTTTACTTTATGCTTACTCTGCTTGGAGCTCATTGATATTCTTGAATCTATGGCTTGATGCCTTTCATCATATTTGTGGAATTCTCAGCCATTATTTCTTTTTCTTTTTTTTTTGTTGAGACAGAGTCTCACTCTGTCACCCAGGCTGAAGTGCAGTGGCACAATCTTGACTCACTGCAACCTCTGCCTCCTGGGTTCAAGTGATTCTCATGCCTCAGTCTCCCAAGTAGCTGGGATTACAGGCACGTGCCACCATGCCTGGCTAATTTTTGTATTTTTAGTAGAGACAGAGTTTCACCATTTTGGTCAGGGTGGTCTCGAACTCCTGACCTCAGGCGATCCGCCCTCCTTGGCCTCCTAAAGTGTTGGAATTACAGGGATGAGCCACCACGCCCAGCCTTCTTTTTATTTTATTTTCTTTCTTTCTTTTTTTTTTTTTTTTGAGACAAGGTCTCATTCTGTTGCCCAGGCTGCTGGAGTGCAGAGGTGCAGTCATGGCTCACTGCAGCCTCACCCTCCCGGGCTGATGTGATCCTGATCCTCCCACTCAAGTAGCTGGAACTACAGTTGTACGCCACCACGCCTGACTAATTTTTTTATTTTTTGTAGAGACAGGGTTTTGCCATGTTGGCTAGGCTGGTCTTGAACTCCTGGGCTTAAGTGATCCTCCCACCTCAGCCTCCCAAAGTGCTTGGAATACAGTCGTGAGCTACCATGCCCAGCCCATTATTTCTTCAAATACTGCTTCTCTCCTATTCCCTCTCTTCTCTCCTTAAGGAATTCCAAACACATATGTTAGACCTTTTGAACATATCCCATGCATCTCTTATACTCAGTTCTGTTTTTCCTTCTATTATTGTTTTTGCTTTGTGCTTCAATTTGAATAATTTCTATTGACTGGTCTTTAAGTTCACTAGTCTTGCCTTCTGCTGTATATAGTCTCTTGCTAAACCTATCCAGTGAGTTCTTAATTTCAAATATATTTTGCAGTCCAAAATGTCAGCTTTTTGGCTGAGTGCAGTGACTCATGCCTGTAATCCCAGCATTTTGGGAGGCTGGGGCATGTGGATCACTTAAGCTCAGGAGTTTGAGACCAGCCTGGGCAACATGGCAAAACTCCATCTCTACAAAAAATACAAAAAATATCTGGGTGTGGTGGTGCATGCCTGTTGTCCTAGCTACTCTAGAGGCTGAGGTGGGAGGATCACTTTAGCCTGGGAGGTCAAGGCTGCAATGAGGTGAGATTTGCACCACTGCACTCTGGCCTGAGCAACAGAGAGAGACCCTGTCTCAAAAAAAAAAAAAAAAAAAGAAATTAGATTTTCTGTTTTAAGTACTCAGCCTTTTAACATGTTTTGTCCATCTCTTGCTCTAGTCTCCTTAACATATTAATTTTACTTAATTTTTTTTTTTTTTTTTTTGAGACGGAGTCTCGCTCTGTCACCCAGGCACCCAGGCTGGAGTGCAGTGGCGCGATCTTGGCTCACTGCAAGCTCCGCCTCCCGGGGTCACGCCATTCTCCTGCCTCAGCCTCTCCGAGTAGCTGGGACTACAGGTGCCCACCACCACGCCTGGCTAATTTTTTGTATTTTCAGTAGAGACGGGGTTTCACCGTGGTCTCGATCTCCTGACCTCGTGATCCACCCGCCTCGGCCTCCCAAAGTGCTGGGATTACAAGCGTGAGCCACCGCACCCGGCCAATTTTACTTATTTTTAAACCCTTGTTTATTAAATCCACTATCTGGATCATCACTGGATCTGTTTCTGTTACCTCTTTTATCTTTCAATTATGTGCCACTTTTTCCTGCTTCTTCACATATCTAGCAATTTTTTATTGGGGTTGCTACATTTTAGAGTCTCTGAATTATGTTATTTTCCTCTAAAGTATGTTAAAGTGTTAGGTTTTGTTTTGGTGAGCATTTAAATTACCAATGGGTCACCTGTATCTACAGAGGCTTGGTTTTAGGCTTTGTTAGAGGGGTCATTTCAATTTTGCCCTTTCTCCTAGGGGATAGCCGTTACTCCTGGGGTGTATGCAGCTGTTCCGAAATCCTAACTGAAGCCCTGGTATATTCACAAAGATCTCTGCCCTTTGCCTGGGACTGAATTCCAAAGTCCTCCAGCCCTGTTTGGCTGCTGAAATCATGGCCAGCTCTTGGGCTTCTCCATGCCTATTCCCTGCTGGATCTTTCAGACACACCCTGAACACACAGAGGTTAGGAGTCAGCCAAGAAACCAGACAGGATCTTTAAACAGATTTTTGTACCTGCACTCCAAATTCAATTGCAGACTTTTCTCCTTTCCTTCCCTTCCCCTTCCATTCCCCTTCCCCTTCCCCTTTCCTTTCCTTTGACGGAGTCTCGCTGTGTCGCCCAGGCTGGAGTGCAGTGCCACAATCTTTGCTCACTGCAACCTCCTCCTTCTGGTTTCAAGTGATTCTCCTGCCTCAGCCTCCTGAGTAGCTGGGATTACAGGCACCTGCCACCATGCCAGGCTAATTTTTGCTTTTTTTTTTTTTTTTGAGACAGAGTCTCGCTCTGTCGCCCAGGCTGGAGTGCAGTGGCACGATCTTGGCTCACTGCAACCTCGCCTCCTGGGTTCAAGCGATTCTGCTCCCTCAGCCTCCTGAGTAGCTGGGAGTACAGGCGCACACCACCACGCCCAGCTAATTTTTGTATTTTTAGTAGAGACAGGATTTCACCATATTGGCCAGGCTGGTCTCAAACTCCTGACCTCGTGTTCCACCCACCTCGACCTCCCAAAGTGCTGGGATTACAGGCATGAGCCACCACACCCGGCCAGATATGTATTTTCTTGACCCATTGAGACTGTGACTTCCTGCTTGGTCCACTTCCTTGCACCTGAGTTTGGGAAATGGCTTCGTGGAGAAAGCAATTTAAATGTGAGGCTTGTCCAGGGAGGTGGCTCATGCCTGTAATCCCAGCACTTTGGGAAGCCGAGGCAGGTGGATCACCTGAGGTCAGGAGTTTGAGACCAGCCTGGCCAACATGGCAAAACCCCGTCTCTACTAAAAATACAAAAATCAGCTGGGCGTGGCTGGGCGCAGTGGCTCACGCCTGTAATCCCAGCACTTTGGGAGGCCGAGGTGGGTGGATCACGAGGTCAGGAGATCGAGATCATCCTGGCTAACATGGTGAAACCCTGTCTCCACTAAAAAACAAAAAATTAGCCAGGTGTGGTGGTGGGCACCTGTAGTCCCAGCTACTCAGGAGGCTGAAGCAGGAGAATGGCATAAACCTGGGAGGCAGAGCTTGCGGTGAGCCAAGATGGCGCCACTGCACTCCAGCCTGGGCAACAAAGCGAGACTCCTGTCTCAAAAAATAAATAAATAAATAAAAAATTAGCTGGGTGTGGTGGCACATGCCTGTAGTCCCAGCTACTTGGGAGGCTGAGTCAGGAGAATCACTTAAATCCCGGAGGCAGAGGTTGCAGTGAGCCAAGATCGTGCTACTGCACTCCAGCCTGGGGGACAGAGTGAGACCCTGTCTGAAAAAAAAAAAAGTGAGGCTCCCCTCATGTGCACTCCTTCTCCAATGATCATAACCCTGCATTGGCTGCTGTCCGGTGCCTACAAACTGTTGTTGGATACTCTATTTTGCCCAGTATTTATGGTTGTTTACCATGGTAGGGTAAATCTGAGATCAATGAGTCTGCCTTGGCTGGAATCAGGTTTCTCCCTCAGGGGTTTGAGTGGTTGAGGCTAAGTTGAAAGGGTGTGTTTCAGAGCGGCCACAAAGCTGTCTGGACTCTGAGGTCATGCCCAGGAAGCTGAGAGATGAGGAAATGGAAAAAATGAGTTTGCGGAAGCTGGGAGGACAAGAAAAAGCTGAACAAATGCAGGGTGGTTGTGGGGTGTTTGTGAGGGAAGGGAGCGGATGCTGAGAGAGCTCGGGAAGTGCCATATGACCATT
Source organism: Symphalangus syndactylus (assembly GCF_028878055.3). Taxonomy (NCBI): domain Eukaryota; kingdom Metazoa; phylum Chordata; class Mammalia; order Primates; family Hylobatidae; genus Symphalangus; species Symphalangus syndactylus. Next base: position 30,766,738 of record NC_072427.2, on the reverse strand, counting down.
CACCACGCCCTGTTGTCCTGAATCCCTAGTGCCCACACCCAGTACCACTCTCCAGCCCCAGGGTCCATGCCTGGACAAGGTCCAGGTCCTACTCTTGAAGTACTATGAGGGCCTGTCTCCCTTACTGATTATAATCCCCCAGACTCAAGGGAATCCAAGGCACCTGCTGATCTGGCAACCAAAAGGACTCAACCTCCCACCACCCCAACAGGTAAAGAAACCAAGGCACAGAGAGGTTAGGTTCCCTTCTGAGGGCCACACAGGAATAAGTTGTACAGCCAGGATAAATACCTACATACTGTAAACTTCTGGCCTGAGCTCTTAACAAATAGGTTCTCCTACCTCCCACGAACAAGCACAATCCAGTCTCTTCTCATGAAGGAAAACCTTCTGGACTCAAGTCCCCAAGGTGACCCATGAGCTCAAGTGCCTGTGTCCCCTGCACCCTTGGAAGGCATGAGCTTCCTTGGGCCTCTACATGGAAGACAAGGCTCTGAACAGGTAGCAGAAGGTCTGGTCATGAACCGTGCTCTGTTAATGATTTGCTCGGGAACCCCAGGCAAGTCACCGTCCTTCTCTGAGCCTCAGTTTTCCCCAATACTTGTGAGGCTATTGTAAATTGATGATAAACCCATGTGGGAGGCTGGGCATGGTGGCTCACGCCTGTAATCCCAATACTTTGGGAGGCCGAGGCGGGTGGCTCACTTGAGGTCAGGAGTTGGAGACCAGCCTGGCCAACATGGTGAAACCCTGTCTCTACTAAAAATACAAAAATTAGCCGAGCATGATGGTGCACACGTGTGGTCCCAGCTATTCGGGAGGCTGAGGCTTGAGAATCGCTTGAACCCGGGAGACGGAGGTTGCAGTGAGCTGAGATTATGCCACAGTATTCCAGCCTGGGCAACAGAGCGAGACTCTGTCTAAAAAAAAAAACAAAATATAAAATCCCATGTGGGAAACAGCCCTTGGGGCTCCCAGTGCCCAGCAGTGCTGGGCCTGTCACTGACCTTGCTCCAGGATGATTCACAGGGATATCGTGGGTGGCCAGAGGGCCCCTTGCCTGCAGCAGCGAGAGCAGAATGGCTGGTGTGCCAAGCCTCGGGGCTCCAGTGGGCAATAGGAGAATTCTGTCGGTGCTGGGGAAGGGAGTAAGGAAGCAAGAACAGTCTTCAGGCATGGGTCTCCCAGCCAGAGGGGCTGTAGGGGAGACCGAGAAGAAGGATGGGGCAGCTGTCTTGGAATACCAATCACCCAAAGGAGCCTGTACTCCATGTTTACCAGGAGTACCAGGGTCCTCAATATCGTCTTCACTTGCGTTTTTTTGCATTTTTTGCTTATAATTTGTCATTTGGCGGGGTCTCATTTAATGTCACAGTCTCTACTTTTTCCTCCCTATTTAGGCACAGGGAGAGGTGGACCTTCAGCTAAGTCCTCTTTGGGGAATTTCATTTTAACTCTCAATATACCTTCAGACTCCATTAGACTCAATTTTGATTTTAATTTTTAACCAACCTTTCTTCCTTCCTTCCTTTCCTTCTTTCTTTCTTTTTTTTTGACAGGGTCTCACTCTGTCTCCCAGGCTGGAGTGCAGTGGCACAATCTCAGCTCACTGCAACCTCTGCCTTGCAGTTTCAAGCCATCCTCCTGCCTCAGCCTCCCGAGTAGCTAGGACAACAGGTGTGTGCCACAACGCCTGGCTAATTTTTGTATTTTTTGGTATTCTTATTTTTAGTAGAGAGGAGGTTTTGCCATGTTGCTCAGGCTGGTCTTGAACTCTTGAGCTCAGTGATCTGCCTGCCTCAACCTCCCAAAATGCTGGGATTACAGGCATGAGCCATCATGCCTGGTTGAAGTTTCTTTTTTGAGCAGTTCAAACGATTTATGAGGATTATTTCATTAGTTTTATTTTTTCACGGAGGTCTCCCAAAACCAAAGAGAACTTTTATTTATTTATTTATTTATTTATTTATTTATTCATTTATTTTTTGAGATGGGGTCTCGCTCTTGTTGCCCAGGCTGGAGTGCAATGGCACAATCTCAGCTCACTGCAACATTCACCTCCCGGGTTCAAGCGATGCTCCTATCTCAGCCTCCCGAGTAACTGGGATTACAGGTGCCTGACACAATGCCCAGCTAATTTGTTGTTGTTGTTGTTAGTAGAGACAGTGTTTCACCATACTGGCAGACTGGTCTGTAACTCCTGACCTCAGGTTATCCTCCTGCCTCGGCCTCCCAAAGTGCTGGGATTACAGGCGTGAGTGACTACACCCGGCCACTCTTTTTTTTTTTTTTTTTTTTTAAATAAAAAAGAGCAAAGGGCTGGGTGTAGTAGCTCATGCCTGTAATTTCTGCATTTCCAGAGGCCGAGGAGGGCAGATTGCTTAAACTCAGGAGTTCGAAACCAGCCTGGGCAACAGGGTGAAACCCTGCCTCTATGAAAAAATACAAAAATTATTTGGGTTTGGTGGTGCACCCCTGTACTCCCAGCTACTCGGGAGGCTGAGGTGGGAGGATTACTAAGCCCAGGAGGCAGAAGTTGCAGTGAGCCACTGCACTCCAGCCTGGATGACAGGGGAGACACTGCCTCAAAAAAAAAAAAAAAAAAGAAGCTTATTTTATCTTGTAATTATCATATGGATCCACTGGATCATTTGTAAATCTAAAGTATATTATGAGATCTTCACGATCTTATTTTTCCTATATCATAAAACATTTTGCTATTGTATTCTCTCAGGAACTATTTCATCATTACTCATCAATTATTCCCAACCATGCTTTGAAAAAAAGACTAAAATAGTAAGGAAAGAGAAGAATGATGGAATTGCCTGAAAGGAATGACTCAATAATGACATGAGTCATTGCTACGTCACCAATTTTCAGTTCTCTTATTGCCTTGTCCAAAGCATTAGACCGTCTTTCAAGAAAGTGTAAAAAGTCCAGAGATACCATCTTTGTATTTTTTTTTAGCTTTCATTGCACACAGTTAAGAATTCAGAATTGTTCATTTTCCTACAAAGAGGAAAGAGAAGGAAACTGACAGAGGAAGACATTTCACAGCTATTAGAGCAATCAGTAGATGAATGCAACGTGACAAACAGCAGCATTCTAGACTGTAATGATGAGGTAAAGGCATCGTATAAGCAAAATCTTCAGATGATGACATCATGGATGAATTTTCTCAAACCCAAGAATTGTCCCTATTTTCCCAGGGGTAGGGGAGAGCTAGAGAGGGATGGCTCTTTGCCCAGGGTCACTCAGCTCTTGCACTGTCCTGTTGCTCAGAGATCTGTGACTGAGCCAGCCCCTCCTGTAGCATACAGTAGATGCTTCCCGTGCAGGATGGGACAGGGCTGGACCTTGAGGTGAAGAGGCTGTCTGGATACCCGCTCCTGACTGCTAGCTCTTGGCCCACCTCACCTGCCACCTGTCCTTTGGCGTAGGGTTCCTGAGGCCATGGTTTTCCTCTGGGTGGTGACTCAGTGCCCACAGCCCGCCTTGCATGCGATCTTCCCCTCCCCTGGGCCTCACTGACTGCCCCAGCAAGAGGCAGCTGTGGTTTCCCCTGAAGCAGCAACCACGAACTGCCAAGCCCACCCCACCCCTCCATGTCCTAGCCCCAACCTCAGGGCCTCAGCTGAAGGAGAGATGGGGAGGCCTCATAGGCCCATGGCACTTGGTGTTTACAACGAGCTTGGCCCTCACAGCATGAGTGTGGAAAGTATTATCCCTATTCAATAGATGAGGAGAGTGAGGCCAACATGTGTGAGGGGCTTATTTCATTTATGCATTCATTCATTCAACAAGCATCTCTCAAAAGCCCACTAAAACCCAGGACAGCAGACCCAGAGACACGATGTCTACATGTACCTCAGGAAGGACTGGCCCTGGCGGTGGGAGGGTCATAGGTGCTTAGCTCTCTAGGGATTGCCCTCAGCTGCAGAGATTTGCCTCCTCTGCCTCGGCCTCCCATGCCTTTCTCTGGGCAGCCTCATATCCAAGGACTAATCCAGCTGGGTACTAATTCAGGCCCCGCTATTTAAGCCCCGTGCGGGGCGGTGACAGGTCATTCGGAGCTCCCAGTGAGGCAGCTGAGGCTGGGGTTGGGCCTGTCTTGCAGCTTGACTTCTCCCTCTGCCCAGTTTGGCCTCTTTGCGCTCCTTTCTCCAGGCGCTGTCTGCAGGAGCTCTCCCTAACAGACATCCCTCACAGTAACTCCGAGTCCAAATCCACTTCCTGAGGAACCCACCCTGCAACCCTCGGCTTTCAAAGAGTGGCCAGCCTCGTGACACAGAGGCACGTAAACCACCGGGGTGGGGAGAGAATAGGCCCAGGCAGACACAACCACCGGGGCCCAGAAAGCCGGCTTTGCTTTTGTGGGGTGTGTGGGCCGCGGGGTTCAGCACTGGGGCAGGGCAGCAAGGCAAGGGCCCAAGCGCCTGAAAACCACAGCCCACCCCCTTGGCTTGGAGAAGGGTGGGATCCCCACCTGTCTACCATGATTTTCTCAGGCCCAGTCTGCTCCAATAAGCAGCCCCCACTCGGCTGGACCCTCTCCCAATTTCCCTCCCCAAATACATACTCTGACTGTGGGTCTAGATGCCTCCTATGTCCTGAGTGCCTTGTGGCCAGCCAGCGGCAGCGGCAGAGCTGCCCAGAGGAACTGTGCTGGATCTAGGGGACATAGAAGGGAGAACAGGCACTTCTGGGACCCCAAGATCCCGTGCGGGGAGCACATCTGGGTTCCAAACCCACAAAAGGAAACGTGGCCAAGAAAGCAACCAATCTCCACCCCCGGCAGGGTTGGGCTGCACCGCCATACTGTGACTGTGCTGGCTACAGTCCTATGGTGATGGGGAACTCACAGCCCCATGCCCCTCCAACCAGAGGTCCCTGGGCTGGGCAACTTAGATAATTAGGAAGGTCTTCCTTCCCTTAAGGTCCTCCTCTGGCCTCTGGAGCTATGGGATCCGCTGTTCTTTGGTACCGGGAATCCACACGTGAGGCCCCATTCTTCTCCTAAGTCACTGTAGGATCTTGGGCCTCAGTTCTCCATCTGTTTAGCAAGGGAGAGCAGAGGAGAGCCAGTCCTTCCACTTCCCGCCTGCCCTGACATTTTATGACTCAGTGATACACTGACACCTGTCCCCTTCTGCCTCCTTGCTTTCTCTCCTCCAAGTTGCCCAGCTCCAACACCTTCCCTGCCCCTCCCTTGACCTTCCACCTCTCCTGGGCTGACAAGAGCTGAGGGTGGTCAGAAGTCGGCCCGGCTTCCCACCTGACACAGAGGACTGCTCGAAGGAGATGCTAGTCACTAAGAGCAGGGCAGCAGCTGTAACAAGCCAGCATTCTGGAAGCTCCTGGAAATCATATTGGAGAATGCTGGCCTGGCAAGGGGTGAGGGTAAGGGTCTAGGGTGGGGAACAGTGAGTTCTATATAGCAGGGGAGCCAGGACAAGTGCTGTCCATGCTGGAATGCTTCGTTCTGAGCAAGAATGACATCACAGACAACCCCTGCTCCATGCTTATTACCATGGGCTGCCCAAACCCCCACCCGCACAGGGAGGGTAGTGGGAGGGGCAGAAATGAATGGGCACAAGCTGTGGCGTAAATTCTGGTGGAGGTTGGAGGGAAATGATGCCAGAGCACCTAGCCAGGCCATAGCTGCACCAGCTCTGTCCCTGAGACAGGATTTCTGCAACACTGGAGAGGGATGGTACCCAGCAATCCATGTCTTCTGTGCCAGGCCCGACTTGTGTTTAATTGTATACATTATTAAGGGAACTGGTGGCAAGGGGCTGGGGCTCAGTCTGTGACTGCATCAGGGCTCAGTCTATGACCAGGTTCAGTGCTTTATCTAGGACTAGGACCAAGACTCATTCTGTGGCAGGATCAGGGCTTAGTGAGTGATCAGGATGAGGGCTCAGTCTGTGACGAGATCATGGGCTCAGCCTATAGCTCACATTAAGGATCCCCTCAGGGTGGGGCTCAGAGCCAGGGACATTGTGGAAAGTGTCTGAAGGCAAGGTGGGGTCAGCTGGGAGAGAGGTGAGAAGTGGAAGCATGAAGGCCAAGCAGTCCCTGGGCCTGAGGCCAGCTGTGTGAAAACAGAAACGGGAGTCAGGACTCCAGCTCTGCCACTCACTGGCTGTGTGATTTTAGAGAGTTACTTCCCTTTTTGAGGTCTATGTTGTCTTGTGCGTAAAATGGGAATATTAGGCCGGGCACGGTGACTCACACCTGTAGTCCCAGCACTTTGGGAGGCTGAGGCAGGCAGATCACAAGGTCAAGAGATTGAGACCATCCTGGCCAACATGGTGAAACCCCGTATCTACTAAAAATATAAAAATTAAAGGCAGGGCAAGGTGGCTCACGCCTGTAATCCCAACACTTTGGGAGGCCGAGGTGGGAGGATCACGAGGTCAGGAGATCAAGACCATCCTGGTTAACGCAGTGAAACCCCATCTCTATTAAAAATACAAAAATTAGCCTGGCATGGTGGTGGGCGCCTGTAGTCCCAGCTACTCGGGAGGCTGAGACAGGAGAATGGCATGAACCCAGGAGGCGGAGCTTGCAGTGAGCTGAGATTGCACCACTGTACTCCAGCCTGGGCAACAGAGCGAGACTCTGTCTCAAAAAAAAAGAAAAGAAAAGAAAAATGAGCTGGGCATGGTGGCACGCACCTGTAGTCCCAGCTACTTGGGAGGCTGAGGCAGGAGAATCACTTGAACCCGGGAAGCGGAGGTTGCAGTGAGCCGAGATCATGCCACTGCACTCCAGCCTGGCAACAGATCAAGACTCCGTCTCAAAAAAACAAAAGGGAATATTAGTTAGGTGCAGTGGCTTACAACATTAATCCAGCACTTTGGGAGGCCAAGGTGGGAGGACAGATTGAGCCCAGGAGATTTGCGACCAGCCTGGGCAACACAGTAAGACCCTGTCTCTATAAAAAATTTAAAAGTTAGCTGGGCATGGTGGGGCCCGCCTGTAGTCCCAGCTACTTGGACGGCTGAAGCAAGAGCATCACTTGCACCCAGTAATTCAAGGTTGCAATGAGCTACAATTGGGCTACTGAGCTCCATCCTGGGTGACAGAGTGCCACCTTGTCTCTGAAAAATAATAATAATAAAATTTTTAAAAGTGGGAATTTTTACTTCTGTCCTGCATTTGAGATAGTCTTGCTCTGAGTCACCAACATGCAAGTTAATATTTCACAAAGCACCAAGAACCCTTATCAATACCTGCCTCCCAAGATTATTTATAGGAGTGAGAATGCACTTCATGAGACAGCGGAAAAAATGGGGAGGGGTTGTTTGCTCAGTTTCCAAAGGAGAATTGCTTCAGACAGGAAAATCCCAAAAGGAAACAGCTTTATTGTTGTCATGGCTTCTCCTCATAGGTCTTCTGGTCAGTTTTTATTCCCCAAAATAATGAGTACAGAGTATTTACAGTCAGAGAATGCTAAAGGATTACAACAAAAATAGCAAGCTGTTTACCCCACGTCAGCCTGCTCGCCAAAAGCAGCCATTTCAACTTATTCAGTTGTTCTTCTGGTTTTTACTCTCTAAATAAAGCATTGATTTCAATTCTGGCTATCTCCCGAGAGGTCCAATTTAGATGCTGTCTCTAGGGCTCCCTATTGTGACAGAGGAGGTTCACTTACACTCTTTCTCCTCTCCTTTCAATATCATACCACCACAACTCTTGGTTACATTCACAATCACTAAAAAGTGTTTATAGCTGAAACAACTAATATACTATCTTTTTCAATCTCCTTTCCCCCACAGAGTTAATCATTGTCTCATTTTTTTCACTTGCTTATTTTCTTTGACCCATGATTAGAGATCTTCTGCAAAAACCCAGTAAGATGATTCTCAATACGGATTTTCGCTATCGGTTCCAGTTCCTTAATTTTTTTTTCCCTTGAGACACCCTTTCTGGAGCCCTCAGTTCTCCTGCCTCCATCTGAGCCAGAAGCTTTCCAGATCAGCAGCATAGTCGTCCTCCTGAGGCTTCCCTTTGCCAACATTCTGCAACGTCATTTCTTCTCTTTCCTGTATGGATCTCTGATTTTCCTGGGTTCCATTTTTTCTTTCTTGGTTTATGCCCTTCTAGGGTGGAGCACATCCTCCAGTTCCTTCCTGAGGAAGTTTTCATGGAAGACAATTTTTTTTTGTCTGAAAATGTCTATTTTCTACCCTCACACTGGGTTGATACTTTGGCTGGGTATATAATGATTTTCCCTCAGCAACTTTAAGGCATTGTTTCATAAACTTCTAGTTTCGAATATTGCTGTTGAGAGGTTAATGCTGACCTGGCTCAGATTCTCTCTCTTTTTTTTTTCTTTTTTTTTGAGATAAGAGTCTTGCTCTCTTGCCCAGGCTGGAGTGCAGTGGCACAATCTTGGCTTACCTCCACCTCCCAGGTTCAAGGGACTTTTGTGCCTCAGCCTCCCTGGGAGCTGGGACTAGCACCACCACACCTGGATAATTTTTGTAATATTTTCCCCCCAAGATGGAGTCTTGCTCTGTCACCCAGGCTGGAGTGCAGTGGTGTGATCTCAGCTCACTGCACCCTCCACCTCCCGGGTTCAAGCAATTCTCCTGCCTCAGCCTCTTGAGTAGCTGGGATTACAGGTGTGAGCCATTGTGCTACCCATTTTTTTTTTTTTTTTGAGACAGAGTCTCACTCTGTCGCCCAGGCTGGACTGCAGTGGCACAATCACAGTCCACTGCAGCCTTGACTTCCCAGGCTCAAGCAATCCTCCCACTTCAGCCTCCCGAGTAGGTGGGACTACAGGTGTATGCCACCACCCTCGTCTAATTTTTTTAGTTTTTTGTAGAGATGGGCCTCGCCATGTTGCCCAGGCTGTTCTTGAACTCCTGGGCTCAACAATCCTCCCACCTTCGCCTCTCCAAATGCTGGGATAACAGGCATGAGCCATGGGGCCCAGCCAATCTTTAAGTTCTTTAAACAAATGTTTTAGTTTTCAGAGTATATGTTTTGCTTTTCTTTAAAAAAAATTTATTTCTGGAAGATCTGGGGCTCCAAATCCAGCTAGGATGGCTGTGGTTCCACTACTGCTGTTTGGGAGTTTGTGGAGCACCGTGGGAGCATCCAGTCTGGCTGTTACTCGTGGCTCTATGGTGAAGCTGCTCGAAATGCGCTACAGTGTCCAACTGCAGTCACAAGATGTGCTCTATGGGTCAGGTATTGGGCAGCAGTGACAGGTGTAACCTCCATGGATGACAGCAACAGTTACTGGAGAATATGGGCAAGACCACCACAGCCGGTGACAGGGGAACCCCCATCAAGCGCTGCCAGCCCATCCGGCTGACACATGTCAACACTGGCTGAACCCTCCACACCTTTCTGAAAACCAGGAAGTGGGTGCTTTTGGTGAGGAAGGTGAAGGTAGTCACCTGGATGACTGGACCATGCTCTGTAACGGGCCCTACTGGGTAAGAGATGGTGAGGGGTGGTTCAAACATTCTTCCATTGAGGAACCGCTGTCTGTCACAGGAGAATGATATGGTGGACCCATCAGTGGGCAAAAAGATATGCATGGCCTGGCCTAGCCAAGCCGGAGCAACAACTGGAAAGCCATGGAAGGCATCTTCATGAGGTCCAGTGAGTTGTTGAAGGCAGGAGGCCACCATGCAGAGGCAGGAGTCTGGAGGCTCTGAGCCACTGTCACTACACAGTTTGTAGACATCTGTGCTGCTTCACCTTGGGATCCCTGCCACAAGTTCCCCGGGAGTGGCCATGTCACTACTGAGATGAAGATGTGCAATGGAAAACAGTGGCTGTGTTCACAAGCTCCAGCCCTGCACATTTGAATTGGTTGCTCTCCCAGACTTGGGTCAGTTCTTTCTGAGTAGAGGACTTCCTGGTGACAGGGTGGATGCTTTTTATTCATATTGGTGTCCGGAATTGGTGGGTTCTTGGTCTCACTGACTTCACGAATGAAGCCATGGACCCTCGCGGTGAGTGTCACAGTTCTTAAAGGCGGCGTGTCCGGAGTTTGTTCCTTCTGATGTTCAGATGTGTTTGGAGTTTCTTCCTTCTGGTGGGTTCATGGTCTCGCTGGCTCAGGAGTGAAGCTGTGGACCTTTGCGGTGAGTGTTACAGCTTTTAAGGTGGCATGTCTGGAGTTGTTCGTTCCTCCTGGTGGGTTCGTGGTCTCCTTGGCTTCAGGAGTGAAGCTGCAGATCTTCGCAGTGAGTGTTACAGCTCATAAAGGCAATGTGGAGCTAAAGAGTGAGCAATAGCAAGATCTATTGCAAAGAGCAAAAGAACAAAGCTTCGACGGTGTGGAAGAGAACCCGGGTTGCCACTGCCTGCTCGGGCAGCCTGCTTTTATTCTCTTATCTGGCCCCACCCACATCCTGCTGATTGGTAGAGCCCAGTGGTCTGTTTTGACAAGGTGCTGATTGGTGCCTTTACAATCCCTGAGCTAGACACAAAAGTTCTCCACTTCCCCACCAGATTAGCTAGATAGAACAGAGTGTGGACACAAAGGTTCTCCAAGTCCCCACCAGAGTAGTTACATACAGAGTGTCGATTGGTGCATTCACAAACCCTGAGCTAGACACAGGTTGCTGACTGGTGTGTTTACAAACCTTGAGCTAGATACAGAGTGCCGATTGGTGTATTTACAATCCCTTAGCTAGACATAAAGTTTCTCCAAGTCCCCACCAGACTCAGGAGCCCAGCTGGCATCACTCAGTGGATCCCGCACGGGGGCTGCAGGTGGAGCTGCCTGCCAGTCCCGCGCCGTGCGTCCACACTCCTCAGCCCTTGGGTGGTCGATGGGACTGGGCGCCTTGGAGCAGGGGGCAGCACTCGTCAGGGAGGCTTGGGCCGCACAGGAGCCCACGCAGTTGGGGGGAGGCTCAGGCATGGCGGGCTGCAGGTCCGGAGCCCTGCCCCGCGGGAAGGCAGCTAAGGCCCGGCGAGAGATTGAGCACAGCAGCTGCCGGCCCAGGTGCTAAGCCCCTCACTGCCTGAGGCCGGTGGGGGCCGCCGGCCGCTCCGAGTGTGGGGTCCGCCGAGCCCACGCCCACCCGGAACTCGCGCTGGCCCGCAAGCACCGCGCACAGCCCCGGTTCCCGCCCGCGCCTCTTCCTCCATACCTCCCCGCAAGCTGAGGGAGCCGGCTCTGGCCTTGGCCAGCCCAGAAAGGGACTCCCACAGTGCAGCGGCGGGCTGAAGGGCTCCTCAAGTGCCGCCAAAGTGGGAGCCCAGGCAGAGGAGGCGCCGAGAGCGAGGGCTGTGAGGACTGCCAGCAGACTGTCACCTCTCACTGGTAAGACACACTGAGGGGACATCCCTCTTAGCTGGGAAACTTCTAGTCCTCAGGATCTTGGCATCCTGGATTGTTAAACTTCATGACTTTATCCCAATTTTCTTTCTCCAAGATGATTTTTTTTTTTTTTTTTTGAGACAGTCTTGTTCTGTCCCTTAGGCTGGAGTGCGATGGCGCAATCTCAGCTCACTGCAACCTCCGCCTCCCAGGTTCAAGCAATTCTCCTGCCTCAGCCTCCCAAGTAGCTGGGATTACAGGTGCCCGCCACCACACCCGGCTAATTTTTGTATTTTTAGTAGAGACAGGATTTCACCATGTTGGCTAAGGCTGGTCTCTTAACTCCTGGCCTCAACTGATCCACCCTCCTCAGCCTCCCAAAGTGCTAGGATTACAAGTGTGAGCCACCTCCAAAATGATTTTTTTTAAAGAAAGAATTTTATTATTAGCCTCTGTGTTATTTATTAGGTGTGCTATTTCATGATTTGCTTTATTCTTGAGTTCTAAGACTCTTTTGAGATGCTGGGAACCTTCAACGTGGGGGCCTTTTAAGAGCTTTACTTGCATCCGAACCTTTTCTCTTTCTACTTTCATTTCTCCGCAGGTACCTCATTTTAAATAGATTTTTGAGTAATTATGGCCAAAGACTCTCAAAGAATACAACATAATAAACAGCCAAACAATTTTATTCCGAAGTTGTTGGGGTGATCAGACCCAACACCAGGCCGTGGGGGCTACGAAGTCCGGCGGAATCAAAGGAATGAGAAAAGACAAGAGAGAAAGTCGGACCAGGGGCCCAACGATACGGAGACTGGGAAGGCCCTGCGTTCTGGGGGCCCAGGCTATTTATTGGTGATCAAAGAAAGAAACAGGTGTTGAGGATGTAGAGGTTGAAAGGAAGCAGTGTATCAAGCGAATGAGCTACAGCTGTGATGGTTTAGCATTTTCTTTGAAACATATGGCTACTTGAGATAATGGGAGTGCTAGAAGCAAGGAGCCAGCAAATCTAGACACATTCCAAAGGCCACGAGGGGTTTTAGACCCTGGACCCCGGACATGTTCCAAGCCCTGCTCAGCTTCTCTCCCAACAGTCAGCTTTTCTCCCAACAGTAAGTATTTTATTCTTTTTGATGCTATTGTATATAGAATTGCTTTCTTAATTTCATTTTTATATTGTTCATTGCTAGCATAAAGAAATATGGTTGACTTTTATATATTGATATTATACTCCTCAAACTGATTGAATTCATTAGTTCTAGTAGTTGTTTTTAGTGGATTCCTTAGGATTTTGTCTATTCAAGATCATATGCTCCGCAAATAGAGATGGCTTTACTTCCTCCATCCCAATTTCAGTGGGATTTGAAATTAAATTTTAATTGCCCTGGCTAACTGCCCTGGTTGAATCTCCAGTACAATGTTGAGTAGAAGTGGTGAGAGTGGACATTCTTCTGTGGCTCCTGATCTTAGGGGGAGGTTTCAGTTTTTCACCATTAAGTATGAAGTTGGTGTTGGGTTTTTCATAGGTGAACCTTAACAGGTTGAGGAAGTCCCTTCTATTCCTAGTTTGCTGAGTGTCTTTATCATAAAAGAGTGTTGGATTTTGTCAAATTCTTTTTCTGCATCATTGAGATGATCTTGTGGTTTTCTTCCTTATTCTCTAATATGGTGCATTGGATTGATTCATTTTCATTAAGTCCAGCCAAACTTGCATTCTTGGGAAAAATCCCATTTGGTCAATCTTATTCATATGTTGCTGGATTCAGTTAGATAGTATTTTGTTAAAGATTTCTATATCTATACTGACAAGGGATATTGGTCTGTAGAATTTTTGTTTCTGTTTTTGTTGTAATGTCTCTCTGGTTTTGGTATCAGGATAACTGGCCTCATAGGTTGAAGTATTCTTTCCTCTTCTAATTTTTGGAAGACTTTATGGAGAATTGGAGTTCATTCTTCTTCTTCAACTGTTTTAATATTCACTGGTGAAATCATCCCTATTTTTTCTTTGTGAGAAGTTTTTTGATCATATATATAGATATTGCATACTGTCACCCTGCTACATTTGCTTATTAGTTCTATTAGTTCTTAAAGTCCGTTCCACAGGGCCAGGTGTGGTGGCTAACACCTGTAATTCCAGCATTTTGGGAGGCTGAAATGGGAGGATCACTTGAGCTCAGGACTTCAAGACCAGCCTGGGCAACATAGTGAGACCCCCATCGCTAGAAAAATAAAATAAAATACACTTCAAAGAATTATCTACATACATGTCTTCTGCAATTAAAGACATTTTTACTTATTTTCCAACCTGCATGCCTTTGTTTTCTTTTCCTTCCCTGATTTCACCAGCTTGAAATTCCAGGGCAATGTTGAATAGGAGTGGGGAGAGAGAATGTCCTTGCCTTTTTCCTTATCTTAGGAGAAAAACATTCAGTCTGCACCATTAAGTATTAACTACTAGCAGTACTTTTTTGGTAAATAGTCTATTGTGAAGTCCCCTTTTTTATTGCTGATTTTGGCAATTTGTGTTTTCTCTGTATTTTTCTTGGTCTCTATTAAAGCTTGTCAATTTTGTTGATCATTAAAAAAAGAAAAACAACTTTTGGGCCGGGGGCGGTGGCTCACGCATGTAATCCCGGGACTTTGGGAAGCTGAGGCAGGCGGATCACAAGGTCAAGAGATTGAGACCATTCTGGCCAACATGGTGAAACCCCATCTCTACTAAAAATACAAAAATTAGCTGGGCATGGTGGCACATGCCTATAGTCCCAGCTACTCGGGAGGCTGAGGCAGGAGAATCACTTGAACCTGGGAGACGGAGGTTTCAGTGAGCCGAGATTGCGCCACTGCACTCCAGCCTGGCGACAGAGTGAGACTTCATCTCAAAAACAAACAAAACAAAAAAACAAAGGGCCGGGCGTGGTGGCTCACTCCTGTAATCCTAGCACTTTGGGAGGCCGAGGCAGGTGGATCACAAGGTCAGGAGATCAAGACCATTCTGGCTAACATGGTGAAACCCCTTCTCTACTAAAAATACAAAAAAAATTTTCCGGGCATGGTGGCGGGTGCCTGTAGTCCTAGCTATTCGGGAGGCTGAGGCAGGAGAATGGCGTGAACCCAGGAGGCAGAGCTTTCAGTGAGCCGAGATCGCGCCACTGCACTCCAGCCTGGGTGACAGAGCGAGACTCTGTCTCAAAAAACAAAAAACAACACAAAAAAACACCAACTTTTGGTTTTATTAATTTTTTTATTGTTGTTTTTTTCTATTTCATTGATTTCTGCTCTTTATTATTTCCCTTTTCTTTCTTTGGATTTGATTTCCTTTTCTTTTTTGAACCACTTGAGGTGGAAGCTTAGATTATTGATACTTGATCCGCCTCCCATTGCAGCATAAGCATTTAAATTATTTAAATTATAAATTTACTTCTAAGACTGGGCACAGTCGCTCACATCTGTAATCCCAGCACTTTGGGAGACTGAGGCAGGCAAATCACTTGAGGTCAGGAGTTCAAGACTAGGCTGGTCAACATGGTGAAACCCTGCCTCTACTAAAAATGCAAAAATTACCCAGGAATGATGGTGTGCACCTGTAATCCCAGCTACTCGAGGATGAGGCAGGAGAATCGCTTGAACCCGGGAAGCAGAGGTTGCAGTGGCTGAGATCACGCCACTGCACTCCAGCCTGGGCGACAGAGCAGATCACTTGGCTGGTCTTGAACTCCTGGCCTCAAGTGATCTGCCCACCTTGGTCTCCCAAAGTGCTGGGATTACAGGTGTGAGCCACCACACCTGGCACCCTGATGGGATTTTGACTGGTATTGCATTAACTCTGTTGATTGCATTGGGAAGAGTTTGTCACTTAACCATATTGATTTTTCTACTTTATAAACATTTATGTAGATATTTTTTAGTTTCTCTCATCGGTTTTGTTTTGTTTTCAGCATACTGCTCTTGCACATGTTTTGTTAGATTTATACAATGTAGGAATCTGTTTCTTATGCAATTCTAAATGGTACTTTTCAAAATTTCCAATTTATTTGTTTATTGCTAATCTATAGGAATACAATTGATTTTTTCTTCCTTCTACAAATGTCTGAGGTAGGAAAACAAGGCTGCCCAGGTTGTGGCAGCCCTGATAATCCTCAAAGGCTGATCTTGGCCTCCAGCCCTGACTGAGGAGAAAAGGGGCCACCCATAGCCCCTTTGGCACAATTTGTTTTTCTATGTTGACCTCATATCCCATAACTTTGCTTAACTCATTCATTGTAGGAGCTTTTTGTAGATTCTTTGTGATTTTCTATAAAGACAATTGTGTATTCTGCTAACAGAAACAGGTTTGTTCTTTGCCAGCCTGTAGGCCTTTTATTTGTTTTTCTTGACTTCTTGCACTGGTTAGGGCCTCTAGTAAAATATTGAATGGATGTGTTAAGAAGGGGTATCCTTGCTTCTTCCTGAACTTAGAGTGAAAGAATTCAGTTTCTTACCATAAAATATGACAGTAGATGTAGGGTTTTTGTGAATGTCCATCATTGACTTGAGGAATTCCCTTTAATTCTTAGTTTGCTGAGAGGTTTTTATCAGGAATAAATGTTGAATTTCTTCCATATCTCTTAACTTCTCTTTCATATTTCACCATTTTTTCATTCTTTGCTGAATTTTTAGTAATTTCTTAAACTATTTTATTTTATTTTTGAGACAGTCTCACTCTGTCGTCCAGGCTGGAGTGTGGTGGCGTGACCTTGGCTCACTGCAACCTCCGCCTCCCAAGTTCAAGTGATTCTCATGCCTCAGCCTCCCGAATAGCTGGGATTACAGGTGCCCGCTACTATGCCCGGCTAATTTTTATATTTTTGGTAGAGACAGGGTTTCGCCATGTTGGCCGGGCTGGTCTCAAACTTCTGACCTCAAATGATCTACCTGTCTCAGCCTCCCAAAGAGCTGGGATTACAGGTGTGAGCCACTGCACCCAACCTCTTTTGAGGTTTTAAATCTTAATAATTATAGTTTCATTCCTGGGAGTTTTATTTGGTTCATCTTCAGATATGCCTAATTAATTTAATTAGTTTCTTTGCCATATTTTCAGTATCATTTTACAGTTCTTTTTTTTTTTTTTTTTTTTTTTTCAGACAAGGTCTTGCTCTGTTTCCCAGGCTGGAGTGCAGTGGCACCATCTTGGCTCACTGCAACCTCCACCTCCCGAGTTCAAGAGATTCTCCTGCCTCAGCCTCCCGAGTAGCTGGAATCACAGGCGTGCACCACCACACTTGGCTAAGTTTTGTATTTTTAGTAGAGACAGGGTTTTGCCATGTTGGCCAGGCTGGTCTCGAACTCTTGACCTCAAGTGATCCACCCATTTGGCTTCCCAAAGTGCTGGGATTACAGCTGTGAGCCACCGCACCTGACCCGTTTTACACCTCTTTAAACATATTAAAATTTTTTTCAACTGAGCATGGTGGGTTCATGCCTGTAATCCCAGCACTTTGGGAGGCTGAGGTGGGCAGATCACCTGAGGTCAGGAGTTCGAGACCAGCCTAACCAACACGGAGAAACCCCATCTCTACTAAAAGTACAAAATTAGACAGGCGTGGTGGCTCATGCCTGTAATCCCAGCTACTTGGGAGGCTGAGGCAGGAGAATAGCTTGAACCCAGGAGGTGGAGGTTGCAGTGAGCCAAGATCACACCATTGCACTCCAGCCTGGGCAACAAGAGCAAAACTCCATCTCTCTCTATATATATATATAATAAATATATATAAAATAATTTATTATATGTCATATAGTTATTATATATTATAATTATATATAAATATATATTATATATAAATACATATATTTTTATATATTTACATATAAATATAATATATTATATATAATATATATTTTTCTGTGTGTGTGTGTGTGTGTATATATATATATATATATATTTTTTTTTTTTTTTTAGAGAGAGAGAGATGGGGTCTCACTCTATTGCCCAGGCTGGTCTCAAACTCCTGGGCTCAAACGATCCTCCTGCCCAGGCCTCCCAGAGTGCTGGGATTACAGCCAAGTGCCCGGCCTGAAACACTTATTTTCTATCCTGCATCTCATCATTCTGTTTTATGTAGTATTTGTGGGTCTCATCTTGTTATTCGTTGTTTCTGCTGACTCATGCTCTTGTGGTTTGTTTCTTTTTGAGTTTATTGATGTTTAATTATGAGCTTATGTTCCTTGAAATTCTTTGTGGGAAGTCTTTGAATCTGTGTTTAAAATATATTCTTCCAGAAAGGATTTTTGTTTGCTTTTGCCAGGCGCCTAGGGGTACTTCCAACTCAGATCCACTTAAAAATTGTTTTTGGCTTAGTGTTTTTCCAATCACATAGGGAATATGATGTTGGGCTTTTCTCTATGTGACTATTAGCTTGTTATGCATTTTACTGGATTTCTTTTAGCCTGTGTTACCTCTCCAGCACAGCTAAGTGGATACGGCAAAGTCTTCTGTGGCTGAGTTGTTTTCTCCCCATTTCTCCCCTAGGGCACTGGCTTTTGAGAAGTCCCAAATTTGGGGGAGAAAAGTAATCTTTGATAACCTACTTCCCAGGACCAGACCTCAGGTCTTTTCTTCTCTTTCCTCATTTTGTTTCCCCTAAAAGCAAAGCCTCAGACAAAGGTTTTTGTGTAATTAATTTTGGAAGTAATCCTAGGGAGTAGGAGTGAGGGCTGGAGAGAGAAAGAAAGAGGGAAGCCCGGGACAAGGTTGCGTTATCAAGGGGACCTCTGATAGGTGCTTGATTCCATAGGATCTTCCAAGGAGTCTTATGAAATGGGAGATACAAAAAAGACACATTGAGTATTTGCTTGTGTCACTCATTGGTCAAGAGTGGTCTCACAGACATGAACTCCCTTGAACTTGGGGTCTGCGCATGCATAAGGGTCCAGGGGATTCCCAAGAGCATTTGCCCTGTGGGGTCAGTGAGACTCAGACAGGAAGGGAGGGGTGGGCTCCATGTGCCCAAGGTGAGGCAGCACCTGCATGAGGCCCACAGAACACTCATCACCTCAGCAGTGGCCAGAATCAGAACTGGGGCCAAGCGGACTGAAGTGGTGCCCAGCAGGTGCCTGGCACGCTGGCCATTTACAACCCAGAGCCTCAGGAAGCACAGGCCCCAGTGCAGGCTCACCCTGATGGGGTCATGCTCTTGTTATTCTGGCTTCTGACTGATTCCCTGTTTAACACCCTTTCATCTGTGTTTTCACACACACGTTTTTGATATTCATTCAGCATTTTTAGAAAGGGATTTCTCTATTCAACTAGTCTGCATATTTCCAGATAGAGAAATAAATCGTCATTGTTTTCAAATGTTTACATATACTTTATTTTTAAATAATAATAATAATAATAATTATTATTATTATTATTTGAGATGGAGTCTCGCTCTGTCGCCCAGGCTGGAGTGCAGTGGCACGATCTTGGCTCACTGCAACCTCCTCCTCCTCCTGGGTTCAAGTGATTCTCCTGCCTCAGCCTCCCAAGTAGCTGGGACTGCAGGCGCGTGCTACCACGCCCGGCTAATTTTTGTATTTTTAGTAGAGATGAGGTTTCACTATGTTGGCCAGGCTGTTCTCAAACTCCTGACCTCAAGTGATCCTCCTACTTCGGCTTCCTAAAGTGCCGGAATTGCAGGCATAAGCCACCGCGCCCGGCCTCAAAATGTTTATATATGCTTTAATATTCTTTTCATTATTATTTGCTAAGTATTGAAACCAAGCATTCCTTTCTGGAGTTCCCATAAGTCACCTTTGTGCCCTGTTTTGAAAAACAGGCCAGTCAATAATGACAGCAGCAACACAGCAGCTCCCAGCTTTTGAACACCTACTATGTGGCTGACACCTGCTGTGGCTTTATAGGCACTATGTCAGCGAATTCTCAAAACTACCCTAAAATAGTCACTCTGGTTCCCTTTTTTATTCTTTATTTATTTTTTATTTTTAAAATTGAGACAAGGTTTTGCTATGTTGCCCAGGCTGATTTCGAATTCCTGTGCTCAAGTGATCCTCCCACTTCGGCTTCTGGTTCCCTTTTCCCAGCCACTGGTTCCCTTTTCACAGAAGAGGAAACCATGGCCTGGGAAGGGGCCAAGGCCACATAGCATTTAAGTCAAGCTTGTCCAACCCACAACTCATGGGCCACATGCGGCCCAGGATGGCTTTGAATGCAGCCCAACACAAATTCATAAGCTTTCTTAAAATATTATAATTTTTTTTTTTTTTTTTTTTTACAAAAATTTAGCCGGGCATGGTGGTGCATGCCTGTAGTCCCAGCTACTTGGGAGGCTGAGGCAGGAGAATTGCTTGAACCTGGGAGGCGGAGGTTGCAGTGAACTGAGACTGTGCCACTGCACTCCAGCCTGGGCAATAGAGTGAGACTCCATCTCAAAAAATAAAATATAAAATAAAATAATTTTTTTTTGCAAATTTTTTTAAGCTCATCAGCTATCATTAGTGTTAATTTTATGTGTGGCCCAAGACAATTCTTCTTCTTCCAATGTGGCCCAGGGAAGCCAAAAGATTAGACACCCCTGATAAGTTGTTGAGCTAGGATTGTGTCCAAAGCTTCCCCACTTTTACTACATCGCATGCCTTTCTATGGAAAAAAGCCTTCCCTTCTTCTCTAGTACTTCTCCCAAAACACACACTCATATAGAGTAGCACGTGAGATCCAGCGCCCCTTGGCAGCCGATTGCAGTGGGTAAGCTGACCTCGGGGTTGCAGGGCGGCGGGGGGGGCAGTCAGCACACAGAGCTTTCCTATCCCCCCAGGAAACCTGCAAGGACCCCGGTAGGCCTTAGATGGCCAGAGTTGGCAAATCCTAATTGGGAGGCAAATTGGGAGAGCCCACTGCCCTTGCAGACTGGTTACTGTCCCCGCTGGAGCCCTGCAGAAGTGGGTAGAAATCCAGGCCCAATGAAGGTACCAAGCCAGAGCCACCTGCCCCCTAGTACCCCAGCCTGGGGGGGCCACCCAGTGAGCATTTCAGTCTCCTCGGGGGATGTAGTGAAGGTAAAAAGCAAGTTGCAACCTGAAAGCTGGGCATTCCAGGTATAGGGCTCTTTCTGGTTAAAATGTGTGGGTATGGGGACTAGGGGAGGCTTGGGAGAGGCTGTCCCCAGAGTTTCTATGAGTGTGTATATACTTTGAAACACTTAGAACCTTATTGTCAGCATGGACAGACAGGGACCTTGGGGACAGAGGGACATTAAGGCCAACATCTTGTTTTACAGATCAGTAAACTGAGGTCCAGAGACCCATGGCCTAGTGAAGGAGGTTCAAGTGCAGGCCTTCCTGACCACAGCGTACCGCCAAGGCTCCTTCTCTACACCACTGCATGTGTGTGTGTGTGTGAGTGGGCAGCTGCACACCATCGTATACATAAACGAGTTTATGCATGGAGTACATGTGCTTTATGGTGCAGGGGTGAATGCACAAAGGCGTGTGTATGTGGGGGCTGGGGGTTATATTAGCAGGCTGAGCAGACTGTAACAAGGGGACACACGTCTCTGTTTTGGGCCAACCCATGTTTAGAGAAGACAGGAGCTTTCTCATGCACAGGCGCCAAGGGAGGAAAGTGAACCCAGGTTTGGGCGGTCTGTGGTGACTTGTGCCATGGACCATGTGGAAGCCTGAAGATGCCTGGGGCCTTCATAGTACCATTGCCTTTAGCCTCCCATGGCCACCTGCAGCAACTGCCATCACCCTTACTGTGGACTGGAGTTGCACTGCTGAAGTCCCCCAAGGCCCTGTGGGATGGCCAGAGATGTCTGCCCTCACCCCACTACCCTCTCAGTCCTCTTTGATCACTCTGGTCCCCCAAGCTCAATGTCGACCCCACATCTGCAAGTGACATCACTGTCCATGTAGCTCTGTAAGTCTTCAAACTGGGAGTCAGCCTACCTCCCGCCATCACTGACCTTCAGTCAATCCAGATGAAAAATGCCTCTGGGCATTTTGGGGACAGGAGATATAAGGAATGAGTCATAAATATCCTGTCATATAAAATAGGATGCTATGAAACACTCCCTGGGTCATGTCAAAAGAACACAGGAGCCAACCTGAATACACTTCCACCAGCCAAAGGCGGGATTTTTTGAGCTCCAGTAAGACTAATAACTGCAATGGATTGACACCAATCAGACATGTTTAAATCCACTGATTCACACACATTTAAAAATAACTAATTTTTCACCTTAGGGGGATGCTAGGCAGCTGGTAAATAAAGGGAAAGCATTAAATATTTGTTCTGTCTTTTGCATATGATCTATCTGTCAGGATAACTAAATAATCAATGAGGGCAAGTTTTACTTTGTAGAAATATGCAGGTTAATAAAAGAAGAAGAAATAATACAGTTACAATGTCACTATTTTGCAATTCCTCATGAATTTAGGTAATGATCATCCATGGCTGCAGATGTTGCAAAATGAGACACAACCAGAAGTTAGGTGCTTCCTGATGGAAGCACATATCACCATCTAGGAGGTGGTCTTGAAAAAAATAGTTGGACTTGGATTTAAATACAGAAGACGGAAGACATGTTAAATGGTACCACAGGGATGCAATCAACCAAATTCAGATTGTGGGAAACTACAAGGATAAACAACCCAGTTTCCAGCTTGGCGCAGTAGCTCACGCCTGTAATCCCAACACTTTGGGAGGCTGAGGCTGGTGGATGACTTAAGGTCAGGAGTTCGAGACCAGCCTGGCCAACGTGGTGAAACCCTGTCTCTACTAAAAATACAAAAATTAGCTGGGTGTGGTGGCACGCGCCTGTAATCCCAGCTACTCAGGAGGCTGAAGCTGGAGAATCACTTGAACCTGGGAAGGTGAGGTTGCAGGGAGCCGAGATCACGCCACTGCACTCCAGGCTGGGTGATAGCAAGACTTGGTCTCAAAAAACAAAAACAAAATAAAAAAAAATCTCTCAATTTCCTTAACAAAACAGTGTTACAAAACAAAAAGAGATGGAGGGGAAACTTGCAGGTTTAAGACTTATCAACCAAGCCCTATTTATAGACCTTATTTGTATATTAATTCAAACACCTGTTAAAAAAAGAAAATGAGGCCAGGAATCGTGGCTCACGCTTGTAATCCCAGCGCTTTGGGAGGCTGATGCGGGTGGATCACTTGAGGCTAGGAGTTCCAGATTAACAAAGTGGGCAACAAAGTGGGCAACAAAGTGAAACCTTGCCTCTACAAAAATTTTTAAAAATTACCAGGCATGGTAGTGCACACCTGTAGTTCCAGCTACTCAGGAGACTGAAGCAGGAGGATTACTTGAGCCTGGGAGTTTGAGGTTGCAGTGAGGTATAATTGAACCACTGAACTCCAGCCTGGGTGACAAAATGACACCCTGTCTCAAGAAAAAAGAGAAAGAAGGAAAGAGAGAGAGAGAAAGAAAGAAAGAAAAAGAAAGAAAGAGCCGGGCGCGGTGGCTCACGCTTGTAATCCCAGCACTTTGGGAGGCCAAGGCGGGCGGATCACGAGGTCAGGAGATCGAGACCATGGTGAAAGTGAAACCCCGTCTCTACTAAAAATACAAAAAATTAGCCGGGCGTGGTGGCGGGCGCCTGTAGTCCCAGCTACTCGGAGAGGCTGAGGCAGGAGAATGGCGTGAACCCAGGAGGCGGAGCTTGCAGTGAGCCGAGATCGCGCCACTGCACTCCAGCCTGGGTGACAGAGCGAGACTCCGTCTCAAAAAAAAAAAAAAAAAAAAAAAGAAAAAGAAAGAAAGAGAAAGAGAAAGAAAGAAAAAAAAGAAAGACAGAAAATTATAATTGAAGAAATAGAAAACGCCAACTGGATTATAATTTCCATTAATGACTTATTATTGATTTTTTATATGATAAAGTAGTGATTTCTTTCTTTCCTTTATTTTATTTTATTATTATTATACTTGAAGTTTTAGGGTACATGTGCACAATGTGCAGGTTTGTTACATATGTATCCATGTGCCGTGTTGGTGTGCTGCACCCATTAACTCGTCATTTAGCATTAGGTATATCTCCTAATGCTATCCCTCCCCACTCCCCCCACCCCACAACAGTCCCCGGAGTGTGATGTTCCCCTTCCTGTGTCCATGTGTTCTCACCGTTCAATTCCCACCTATGAGTGAGAACATGCGGTGTTTGGTTTTTTGTCCTTGCGATAGTTTACTGAGAATGATGATTTCCAGTTTCATCCATGTCCCTACAAAGGACATGAACTCATCATTTTTTATGGCTGCATAGTATTCCATGATGTATATGTGCCACATTTTCTTAATCCAGTCTATCGTTGTTGGACATTTGGGTTGGTTCCAAGTCGTT
The DNA here is from genome assembly GCF_028878055.3 of Symphalangus syndactylus. Classification (NCBI taxonomy): domain Eukaryota; kingdom Metazoa; phylum Chordata; class Mammalia; order Primates; family Hylobatidae; genus Symphalangus; species Symphalangus syndactylus. The sequence continues at coordinate 30,743,106 of NC_072427.2, read as the reverse complement.
GCTATTGTGAATAGTGCCACAATAAACATATGTGTGCATGTGTCTTTATAGCAGCATGATTTATAGTCCTTTGGGTATATACTCAGTAATGGGATGGCTGGGTCAAATGGTATTTCTAGTTCTAGATCCCTGAGGCATCGCCACACTGACTTCCACAATGGTTGAACCCGTTTACAGTCCCACCAACAGTGTAAAAGTGTTCCTATTTCTCCACATCCTCTCCAGCACCTGTTGTTTCCTGACTTTTTAATGATCACCATTCTAACTGGTGTGAGATGGTATCTCATTGTGGTTTTGATTTGCATTTCTCTGATGGCCAGTGATGATGAGTGTTTTTTGGCTGCATAAATGTCTTCTTTTGAGAAGTGTCTGTTCATGTCCTTTGCCCACTTTTTGATGGGGTTGTTTGTTTTTTTCTTGTAAATTTGTTTGAGTTCATTGTAGATTCTGGATATTAGCCCTTTGTCAGATGAGTAGGTTGCGAAAATTTTCTCCCATTTTGTAGGTTGCCTGTTCACTCTGATGGTAGTTTCTTTTGCTGTGCAGAAGCTCTTTAGTTTAATTAGATCCCATTTGTCAATTTTGGCTTTTGTTGCCATTGCTTTTGGTGTTTTAGACATGAAGTCCTTGCCCATGCCTATGTCCTGAATGGTAATGCCTTGGTTTTCTTCTAGGGTTTTTATGGTTTTAGGTCTAACATGTAAGTCTTTAATCCATCTTGAATTAATTTTTGTATAAGGTGTAAGGAAGGGATCCAGTTTCAGCTTTCTACATATGGCTAGCCAGTTTTCCCAGCACCATTTACTAAATAGGGAATTGTTTCCCCATTGCTTGTTTTTGTCAGGTTTGTCAAAGATCAGATAGTTGTAGATATGCGGCATTATTTCTGAGGGCTCTGTTCTGTTCCATTGATCTATATCTCTGTTTTGGTACCAGTACCATGCTGTTTTGGTTACTGTAGCCTTGTAGTATAGTTTGAAGTCAGGTAGCGTGATGCCTCCAGCTTTGTTCTTTTGGCTTAGGATTGACTTGGCGACGCAGGCTCTTTTTTGGTTCCATATGAACTTTAAAGTAGTTTTTTCCAATTCTGTGAAGAAAGTCATTGGTAGCTTGATGGGGATGGCATTGAATCTATAAATTACCTTGGGCAGTATGGCCATTTTCACGATATTGATTCTTCCAACCCATGAGCATGGAATGTTCTTCCATTTGTTTGTATCCTCTTTTATTTCGTTGAGCAGTGGTTTGTAGTTCTCCTTTTCTTTCTTTCTCTTTCTTTTCTTCCTTGCCTTTCTTTCCTTTTTTTTTTTTTTGAGACAGTGTCGCTCTGTCACCCAGGCTGGAGTGCAGTGGCTCGATCTCAGCTCACTGCAAGCTCCGCCTCCTGGGTTCACGCCATTCTCCTGCCTCAGCCTCCCAAGTAGCTGGGATTACAGGTGCCTGCCACCACGCCCGGCTAATTTTTTAGTAGAGAGGGGGTTTCACTGTGTTAGCCAGGATGGTCTCTATCTCCTGACCTTGTGATCTGCCCGCCTTGGCCCCCCAAAGTGCTGGGATTACAGGCGTGAGTTCTTTCTTTCTTTCTTTCTTTCTTTCTCTCTCTCTCTGTCTCTCTCTCTCTCTCTCTCCTTTTCTTCTTTCTTTCTTTTTCTTTTCTTTTTTTTTTTTTCAGGGTCTTATTCTGTCAACCAGACTGGAGTGCAAAGGCGAAATCTCAGCTCACTGCAGTCTTGACCACCCAGGCTTCTTTCATCCTCCCACTTCACTTCAGCTTCCCTAGTAGCTGGGACTACAGGTATGTGCCACTACGTTCGGCTAATTTTTTTTTTTTTTTTTGTAAAGACGTGGTCTTGCTATGTTGCCCAGGCTGTCTGGAACTCCTGAGCTCAAATGATTCTCCTGCTTTGGCCTCCCAAAGTGTTGGGATTACAAACATAAGCCACTATGCCCAGCTAAAAATTTCTTACGTTTTAAAGCTGTGTACAAAAATATTTACTGGCTGGGTGCGGTGGCTCAAGCCTGTAATCCCAGCACTTTGGGAGGCCGAGGCAGGTGGATCATGAGGTCAGGAGGTGGAGACCAGCCTGGCCAATATGGTGAAACCCCGTCTCTACTAAAAATACAAAAATTAGCCGGGCGTGGTGACATGCACCTGTAGCTACTCCGGAGGATGAGGCAGAAGAATTGCTTGAACCTGGGAGGTGGGTGTTGCAGTGAACTGAGATTGTGCCACTGTACTCCAGCCTGGCAACAGAATGAGACTCTGTCTCAAAAAAAAAAATTTACAGATGAAATGATAAAATGCCTTGAGTTTGCTTCAAAATAATCCAAGGGTTAAGGGAGGAGTTGGGGAGCATACAGGTGAAAGAAGATTGACCAGGTGACAGACAGGTACCTTGGGTCCCTTCTGTCCTGCAAAGGCCACTGATTCATTATCATAGGATAATATCATATCTTTTTATTTTTTTGAGGCAAGAGTCTTGCTGTATAGCCAAGGCTGAAGTGCAGTGGCATGATCTTGGCTCACTGCAACCTCTGACTCCAAGGTTCAGGGGATTCTCATGCCTCAGCCTCTGGAGTAACTGGGATTACAGGCATGTGCCACCACACCTGGCTAATTTTTGTATTTTTAGTAGAGATGGGGTTTTGCCATGTTGGCCAGGCTGGTCATGAACTCCTGGCCTCAAGTGATCCACCCACCTCGGCCTCCCAAAGTGCTGGAGTTACAGGCGTGAGCCACTGTGCCCAGGAACAGGATAATGATAACATCTGTTCCAAACAGTGTCTTCACTAAATAATCCCAACCAGTAAGAAATAGAATCATTTCAATCACAAGACTCAAGTCACTCCAAAAAGATGATGTTAAGAGCTGTTGATCACGTGTTCCTACAGCGATCCATACCAACATACTGATGAAGCTACAGCTAAGGTATTAGGCTACTGTGCTCCCATCTAGGAAGTGACCCCCAGGGATTCTTCACCCTGTGCTTTCACCAGCACTCTGTATATGAACTTAACCACCTCAGCACTCCCTCCTGCTTTTGCCTTGTCTTCTGTGTTTGGATGTTGAGTATTGCTGGATGGAAAGCTTTGCTATCAGCAGAACAATGGTTGAGGTTGTAAAAGCCTACTAAGTGCCATTATAAAATGGGTTGTTGTGCGGTATGAAACAACAATAATCCTTTATTGTCACGCTCATGGGTCTGTGGGTCAGCTGTACAATTCAGCTGAAATTGAATCGTACCTTGGTTGATCGAGGCTAGACTGCAAGCTACAGGCTGAGTTCAGATCTGCTCTGCATGTCCCTTGTTCTCCTGGGACCAGCGGCTACCCAGGGATTATAGCCTGTTCCTGGAGACTCATTCCTAGACCCAGAAGGAAGGAGCAGCAGCCATATGGAGCACGTTCTTGTCATGGCAGATTACTGCAGCACGAGAAGGCATGTCCAACTGAGCAAGCACATTTCAAAACTTCTCATGTCAGGTTCACAACTTTCCTACTGGCCAAAGCAAGTTACATGGCCAAACACAAAATCAAAAGGTGGGAAAGTATTCTCTGTCCACCATGGCAAGGATGTGGGTGAATAATTATATTACAAGGGACAAGTAATTCAATCTTTCACAGTCTTTGGGGGGATCCAGGGCACTGCCTTTGTTCATGTCCCAGCACTTCTCATCAGGACAAAAGAACATCCTGCTAGGAGACTTTCCTGCCTCTAGTAGGGCCCCTTCAAACCTTGTGGCAGCTAGAGTGATTTTTTTTTTTTTTTTTTTTTTTGAGACGGAGTCTCGCTCTGTCACCCAGGCTGGAGTGCAGTGGCACATTCTTGGCTCACTGCAAGCTCCGCCTCCCGGGTTCACGCCATTCTCCTGCCTCAGCCTCTCCGAGTAGCTGGGACTACAGGCGCCCGCCACCACGCCCGGCTAATTTTTTGTATTTTTAGTAGAGACGGGGTTTCACCGTGGTCTCGATCTCCTGACCTCGTGATCCGCCCGCCTCGGCCTCCCAAAGTGCTGGGATTACAAGCGTGAGCCACCACGCCCGGCCGATTTTTTGTTTTTTACTAGCTCTCCTCTAGTTTTGTTTGTTTGTGTGTGTGGTAAAAAAAAATGCATAATATAAAATTTACCATCTTTTTTTTTTTTTTTGAGACGGAGTTTCGTCTTGTTTCCCAGGCTGGAGTGCAACGGCGTGATCTTGGCTCACTGCAACTTACGCCTCCCAAGTTCAAGCGATTTTCCTGCCTCAGCCTCCCGAAGTGCTGGGATTATAGGCGTGAGCCACCACACCCATGCCCGGCTCCCTTTTGTTTGTTTTTTGTTTTTTGTGTTTTTTTTGGACAGAGTCTCACTCTGTTGCCCAGGCTGGAGTACAGTGGTGTGAACTCGGCTCACTGCAAGCTCCGCCTCCTGGGTTCAAGCGATTCTCCTGCATCAGCCTCCTGAGCAGCTGGGACTACAGCTGTGTACCACCACACCTGGCTAATTTTTGTATTTTTAGTGGAGACAGGGTTTCACCATGTTGGCCAGGCTAGTCTTGAACTCCTGACCTCAAGTGATCCACCTGGCTTGGCCTCCCAAACTGCTGGGATTACAGACGTGAGCCACTGTGCCTGGCCAAAATTTACCATCTTAACCATTTCTAAGTATAGAGTTAAGTAGTGTTAGTTATATTCGCATTGTTATGGAAGAGCTCTCCGGAATTTTTTTAGCTTGCAAAAGTGAAACTATACCCATGAAACTAACACCTCTGTATTTCCCTCTCCCCAGCCCCTGACAACCACTATTCTACTTTCTGTTTCTATGAATTTGACTACTATAGACACCTCGTGTAAGTAGAATCACATAGTATCTGTCTTTTGGGGACTGGCTTATTTCACTTAGTAAGATGTTCTCAAGGTTCAACCGTGTTGTAGCATGTGTCAGAATTTCCTTCCTTTTTAAGACTCAATAATATTCTATTGTATGTATATACCTCATTTTCTTTATCCATTTGTCAATGGACACTTGGGTTGCTTTTGACCTCTTGGCTATTATAAATAGCATAGTGTAAGCATAGTGTGGAAATATCTCCTTGAGATCCTGTTTTCAATTATTTTGGCTGTAAACCCAGAAGTGAGATGGTTGGGTCATAGGATAGTTCTATTTTTAGTGTTTTAGGAACTGCCATATTGTTTCCCATAGTAGCTGCCCCATTTTACATTCCCACCAGCAGTGCAGAAGGGTTCCAGTTTTCATACATTCTTGCCAACACTTGTTATTTTCTGTTATTTTGATGCTAATTATCCTAATACGTGTCAAAATTTTTTTTTTTTAGACAGAGTTTCGCGCTTGTCTCCCAGGCTGAAGTGCAATGATGCAATCTCAGCTTACTGCAACCTCTGCCTCCTGGGTTCAAGTGATTCTCCTGTCTCAGCCTCCTGAGGAGCTGGAATTACAGGCGCCCACCACCACAACTGGCTAATTTTTTGTATTTTTAGTAGAGACAGGGGTTTCTACCATGTTGGCCAGCCTGGTCTCGAACTCCTGACCTCAGGTGATCCACCTGCCTCAGCCTCCCAAAGTGCTGGGATTACAGGCGTGAGCCACAATGCCGGGCCTCAATTTTTTAATTGAACTTTTTATTGTGAGATAATTATAGATTCACATGCATTGTAAGAAATAATACAGACAGATTCCATGTACTCTTCACCTGGTTTTCTTCTCGTTTCCTCAGTGGCAACATCTTGCACAATAGTACAATATCCACAGCCAGGAAATTGATATTGATACCATCCATAGATCTTGTTCAGATTTCAGCAGCTTACATATTCAGAGTGACATTTTAAACAAGCAAATCTGATCCTATCACCTACCTGCTTAAAACTTTTCCAAGGATGTTCATTACATCATTGTTTGAACTGGTTTTTTTTTTTTTTTTTTTTTTGAGACAGAGTCTCACTCTGTTGCCCAGGCTGGAGTGCAGTGGCGTGATCTCGGCTCACTGCAAGCTCCACCTCTGGGTACATGCCATTCTCCTGCCTCAACCTCCCGAGTAGCTGGGACTACAGGTGCCCACCACCACGCCTGGCTAATTTTTTGTATTTTTAGTAGAGATGGGGTTTCACCCTGTTAGCCAGGATGGTCTCGATCTCCTGACCTCGTGATCCACCTGCCTCAGCCTCCCAAAGTGCTGGGATTACAGGTGTGAGCCACCGCGCTGGGCCTGAACTTGTTAAAAAATGAGAACCAGCCTAAATGTCCAGCAGCAGCAGGATGGTTGAATAGATTACATTACGTTCATATAATAGGCACACAATCCAGCCAGGAAAACTATTGGAGCAGTTGTATGTGTACTGATATGGGCTGGGTTCCATGGTCTATTCTTTTCCTACGGAAAAGAGCCAGGTACAGAATTGTGAATACCTGGCCGGGCACGGTGGTGCACGCCGTAATCCCAGCATTTTGAGGCTGAGGCAGGTGGATCACCTGAGGTGAGGAGTTCGAGACCAGCCTGACTAACATGGTGAAACCCTGTCTCTACTAAATACATAAAATTAGCGGGGTGTGGTGGCACATGCCCGTAATCCCAGCTACTTGGGAGGCTGAGGCAGGAGAATCGCTTGAACCCAGGAGGCAGAGGTTGCAGTGAGCCGAGATCATGCCATTGCACTCCAGCCTGGGCAAAAAGTGTGAAACCCTGTCTCAAAAAAATAAATAAATAAAAATAAATAAATTGTGGATACCTTTTGGGTATAAAGGCATAGAATATAGGGAAGGGTACATAGTACACTGACCACAGTAGTTGTCTCAGCAGGCTGAGATTCTGTAGTGGGATGGGATGTTAATTCACTCTGTTTTGCAGTGGTTCTCAAAGTTCTGCGTTTGAAGAACCCCTCAAAGTTCAGGACTCCTCTACACTTTAAAAATTACTTAGTGTCCCCAAAAACATTTTCATTAATGAGGGTTATCAGAAATTAAAGCTAAGAAATTTTAAAAATATTTACATATTAATTCATTTAGAAATAATAGCAATAGGCCAGGCGAGGTGGCTCATGCCTGTAATCCCAACACTTTGGGAGGCAGAGGCAGGCTGATCACTTGAACTCAGAAGTTCGAGACCAGCCTGGCCAACATAGTGAAACCCCTTCTCTACAAAATATACGAAAATTAGGCCAGGCGTGGTGGCTCACACCTGTAAACCCAACACTTTGGGAGGCCAAGGTGGGTGGATCACGAGGTCATAAGATCGAGACCATCCTGACTAACACGGTGAAACCCCCCATCTCTACTAAAAATACACAAAATTAGCTGGGTGTGGTGGCATGCGCTTGTAGTCCCAGCTACTCGGGAGGCTGAGGCAGGAGAATTGTGTGAACCCGGGAGGCGGAGCTTGCAGTGAGCCGATATGGCACCACTGTACTCCAGCCTGGGCAACAGAGCAAGACTCCATCTCAAAAAAAAAATTATATATATATATATACACATACAAAAATTAGTGGGATGTGGTGGCAGTGTGTGCCGGTAGTCCCAGCTACACAGGAGGCTGAGGCTGGAGAATCACTTAAGCCCAGGATGTGGAGGTTGCAGTGAGCCAAGATTGTGCCACTGCACCCCAGCCTGGGCAACAGAGTGAGACCCTGTCTCAAAAACAAAAAAAAAAAAAGAAAAGAAATAACAACAATAAAGCAATTATATGTTAATATAAATAACAATTTTATAAAAAGTAACTATTATTTCCAAAACAAAAACATTTAGTGAGAAAAGTGACTTTGTTTTACATTTTTGCAAATCTCTTTAATATCTGACTTAATTGAAAAATCTTCATTCTCATATCTGTTTCTGCATTCAATCTATCAGAATACATTGTTTTGGTTGGAGTATATGAAAAAAATTCATGTCAGTAACATATGTAGTTAGAAAAAAGAGACTTTTTAAATAGCCTTTTGTGGGTATTCTTTGATAGCACATTGAAACTGGACAAGCAGCAGTTTCTCAAAGCAATGTAGAATCTGAAACCATAGCAATGACATATTCATACTGTTACATTAAAACTCATTTTTCTGGCTGGGTGCTGTGGCTCATGCCTGTAATCCCAGCACCTTGGGAGGCTGAGGCAGACGTATTACATGAGGCCAGGAGTTTGAAACTAGACAGGCCAACATGACAAAACCCCGTCTCTACTAAAAATACAAAAAGTAGCTGGGTTTGATGATGCACATCTGTAATCCTAGCTACTTGGGAAGCTGAGGCACAAGAATCGCTTGAACCCGGGAGGCGGAGGTTGCGGTGAACCGAGATTTCGCCACTGAACGTCAACCTGGGTGACAGAGCAAGACTCTGTCTCAAACAACAAAACGAAACAAAAGCCATTGCTCTGCCTTGTCCCCCACTTTTTTTTTAAGTCAGGGTCTCACTCTGTCACCCAGACTAGAGTACAGTGGCTTGATTATAGCTCATTGCAACCTCAGACCCCTGAGCTCAGGCAATCCTCCTGCCTCAGCCTCCTTAGTAGCTGGAACTATAGGTGTGTGCCACCACACCTGGCTAATTTTTTATGTTTTAAAATAAAGACGGGGTCTTGCTATGTTGCCCAGGCTGGTCTCCAACTCTTCGCCTCTAGTGATCCTCCCACCTCTACCTGCCGAAGTGTTGGGATTACAGGCATGAGCCACTATACTCGTCCCTGTCTTGTACCTTAAGTGAATCTTTTATGTGAGTGTAGTTTTGTAACATCATGCATTTGTCATTTGGAAAGTACTGATAGAGTTATGCAGATCATCCAATTTTTGACAAATTTCGTTAGACAATATTGAAAAATCATGTGTGTTAATATCACTACTAATCTCATAAGAAAATTGTTTAAGTAAGGCTGGGCACAGTGACTCATGCCTGTAATCCCTGCAGTTTGGGAGGCCGAGGTGGGTACATCACCTGAGGTCAGGAGTTCGAGACCAGCCTGGCCAACGTGGTGAAACCCCATCTCTACTAAAAATACAAAAATTAGCTGGGTGTGGTGGCATGTGCCTGTAATCCCAGTTACTCGGGAGGCTGAGGCAGGAGAATTGCTTGAACCTGGGAGGCAGAGGTTGCAGTGAGCTGAGATTATGCCATTCCACTCCAGCCTGGGTGACAGAGCAAGACTCCATCTCACAAAAAAAAAAAAAAAAAAAGAAAGAAAAAAAGATGTTCAAGTACTTGGAAGCTTGTTAAGCTCACAATGGTGGATACACATTTTCCAAAATTCTAACTTTCGCTTGAAAGCTCAAATTTTATCATTGGCAACAAATGCTGTCAGTTGCTTTTATGGAGTGACAGTTTCACTTTATTTATTGTTGAGAAATGTCTGCTAAATACCAGTCAGAATAACCAGAGTTTGTCAGTCTTTGAAGTAAAAATGGTGTTCTATGAAAAAAGCAGCTAGTTTGGCTGACAACTCAGACAATCACACAAGCGCTTGTCCTTAGAGAAGCCCATCATCCTTTGGTAAGCAGCAGAAGTGCTTTCTACATACTCCTTTCATCACACAAAATATGAAGCATAGAAAGATATATACTACTCACAGATTGAGAGTTAATAAAAGCATTTTTTACTGTTCCATCAAGGTCATTCATAAATGAAATGTTTTTAAGTTGCAAGTACATGGCAATGAAGAATACAGTGCTAGCCTGGGCAACGTACTAAGACACCATCTCTACAAAAAATAAAAAATTAGCCAGATGTGGTGGTACGTGCCTGTAGTTCCAGTTGATTGGAGGCTGAGGTGGGAGGATCGCTTGAGCCCAGGATGTCAAGGCTGCAGTGTCAGGGAGGAAAAACATTTTGTCTGCACTCAGGTTCATTGATTAGAGGTCTGTGAATTAAACTGACAAAGGACAGAATAACAGGAGAAAAGGCACACAACTTTTATGAATATTTACATGCATGAGAGTTCACAGAAAAGAACTGAAATTCAAAGAAGTCATTAGACATGGGGACTTAACACAACATTTTAACAAAGGAAAGAGGGTTTGGGCATCAAGGGTGACAAACTGTGGGGAAGTGGCTAGGAAATATATGGGGGAATGAATGGACGATAGAGGTTATTTTAGTAAGGTCTGTTTATGCAAAATCATCTTGGTATTCACAAAGGGAAATTTATGCCCTGTTTTTTGCAGCTAAGAGGAAAGCAGAGAACTCACCCTGCAACTGTTGATTCCCAGTTGCATTCCACTCAAAATAGTCCTTCTGCCAAAGTGGCTTATTTTGGAGTGGCGTATTTTGATCCTGTCAGGCAGTACTGCCTTGTGTTGAAGCAAATGACAGGTTCACTCGCCATTGCTTTCAGTCAGTCAAATGATAACACATCATTTGAATGAAAAGGGCATAGAATGTCTGAGTATTACTATAAACATAGTTCTGACCTTGAAGATCTCTAAGTATCTTGGGGACCTCCAGGGTCCATAGGCCATACTTTGACAACACTGCTGTTCTGTATTGTATTACTCGTTTATTTACTTTAACCAACAAATAAATAATTTCTTCAGACAGGATCTTGCTCTGTTACCCAGACTGGAGTGCACTGGCATAATCATAACTCACTGCAGCCTCGACCTCCCGGGCTCAATTGATCCTCCTGCCTCAGCCTTCTGAGTAGCTGGGGCTACTGGCACATGCCACCATGCCCAGCTAATTTTTGTATTTTTTGTAGAGGTGGGGTTTCACCATGTTGCCCAGGCTGGTCTGAAACTCCTGGGCTCAAGTAATCCTCCCACCCGGCCTCCCAAAGTGTTGAGATTACAGGTGTGAGCCACCGCACCCAAATAAACAATTTTAAAGCACCTCTTCCATGGCTGTCCACTGCTGAGTGTAAAGTACAGATGCCTTGGCCTAAGATCCAAAGCCTTAAGTGACTGGCCTTTGCCTCTTTGCCACCGGCATGTCCTTGCTCTTTATCCAAACACAGGTCAAGCCACAGAAGTTACTGGGATTCCCAGAACGTATTTGCATGTGTTTCTGTCCCTGCGTCCATCTCCATTTTCTCCCAAGCATTCTTTAAGCCCAAGCCCCACAATCAATCTCTCTGACTCCTCCAAGAAAAGGTCATTGCGACTGTGATTAGTGAAGGGCTGCAGATACACAAGTAAGGTGGGACGCACTGCAACTCACCTAGCATCCTCCCAGGGCTTACTCTGCCCTAGGATCTCTGGTGTCAGACCTAAAAATGTGGGGAAGGAATGGAGGCAGGTGCTGGGGAGAGGGGAGACCTGCCAGGAATTCTGGAATGCACCAAAAAAGACCACTTCCTTCTGTTGCCAAGGTCCTGGCTCTCTCTATGCTTTAGGGCAAGGGTGTCTGGGGATGGTCCTCGTGAGGAGCGACTGGGGAACCTAGTGGGGCAGGCCTAGGGCTGCTAGATAAAATATAGAAAGCTTAGTTAAAATTAGATTTAAGATAACAAATACTCTTTTAGTATAAGTATATCCGAAATATTGCATGGAACCTCCTCATCCTAAAAAAAATTTAATGTTTATCTGAAATTCAAATTTAATGGAGTCCTGTATTGTCGTTTGGTAAATCTGGCAACTCCGTGCAGGCCTTTGCTATTCAGCTCGCCGAGCAAAATGGCCTCTCTTCACTTACCTTGCCACCTACCAGACCTTCCCAGACCTGGTCCTGGCTGTCTCCAGGCAGCACAGCCCACTGAAAGGAACCCTTTCCGTCCCAAAGCTGCCCAGAGCCTGAGAACAGAAGCAAACTGCGCACTTGGATGGATATGGCGGATTAGGCTATGCCTTTGGAGAACTAACTCCTCTCGGAGAAGGAGGCTCTCTCTCTCAGCCAGGACCTTCTTGGGGTGCCTATGCGGAGACGCCCTCCTTCCTTGACCCACTTCTTCTCCCCACTGCCCGCCGCTGCCCAGCCCTCTCTCTAACCTTCCTGAGTTGCTGTCTCTGCAACTCCCCTTGCCAGGACTGGCTATCAATCCCTTCAGAAACTAAAGCCCAGTCCAGCCCCTGGGAGGCCTCCTGGGCGTCTGGGATTCCCCTGGTGGGATGCGTCTGGCCTGAGGTTGGAGACAATGATGCGTTCTTCCTCCCAGCCAGTGGCTTCTCTACCAGCCAGGCTGCTTTGCCTTTTCTCCTTTTAAGGACCTGAGGGCAAACTCTCCTTCCCTCTGGGAGGACTTCTTTCTTCCAAAGGTCCCAGAGGGGGGTGTGTCCTCTAGCTTGAGGCCCTTGCTTTCCTCCATTCTCATGACCTTGCCCCCTTCCCTGTGGAGGGTCTTGTTATGCTGAAGGCACCTTTCCCTCCTTCCGGGCTGGCGTTCCTGGCGTCCCCACGGAAACCGAAAATGCCTCCTGCTGAACCATCTGGCCACATGGCTCCAATCTGCCCTCTCTCCCACCCCCGGTTTCCCCTCCTGGAAGGAGGCCACAGGGAAAGAGGCTTAGGCAAGGCATCCCTGGCGTGCCTCAGTCCCTGAGGCATAATAATATAATGATCGTTGCTGTTTCATGCCACTAAGCCTTGGGGTGTTTTGTTACATAACTGTAACTGGAATGTATTTGATCACAGGCTCCATCCTGCGCCAGGAGCAGCCTCGGGTTCGCATGTGTGGGAGCTGCAGAATGCCTGTACAAACTCTCCATACCCTCCCCATATCCCTTTGCACAAACAGCCCCCATTGGCCATCCTTTGGGCCTAGAAGTCCATATCCTGCTGCCCCTGGGAAGCAACGTGTGTTGGAGGCCAGCTCAGCTCTGGAAAGTGGGCTTGGGGTCTAGAAGAAGGTCATGGGCTCCACATGGGTTCAAGCCTTAGTCCCAATGGTCTGAGGAGCAGAAGAGGACCACAGTGAGGATCTCGAAAGCATATGGCTTAGACAGGGGCCCCATGCCACAGCTAAGGGCAGTACTAGCTGAGCACTTCATATCTTTCATCTCTTGTTTGTTTGCTTGAGAGATAGGATCTCCTTCTGTTGCCCACGCTGGAGTGCAGTGACTATTCACAGACGCAATCACAGCTCATGGCAGCCCCAAACTCCTGACCTCAGGTGATCCTCCCACCTCAGCCTCCCAAGTAGCTGGGACTATAGACATGAGCCACTGCACCCAGCACTATCCGTCATCGCTTGATCCTCACCCAGTCCTGTTCCATTGGGCTTATCATCTTCATTGCCCCAGTGAGAGCACCAAGGCTGATAGAAAAGCCAGTCCCTTGCCCAGGGTCCTGGGATGTATGTCTGAAGCCAAGGCCAGGAGCTCTCCATTATACCACATGGCCTCAAAGGCCCTCCTTAGTTCAAAGACACTTGATTGAGCATTTTGCAGAAACATCATCTCCTTGGCTTTGTTTAAAATCAACATCACCACCCACAGCCCCCCACCACACACACACAAAAACGATATCTGGGCACGGTGGCTCACGCCTGTAATCCTAGCACTTTGGGAGGCCGAGGCAGGTGGATTGCCTGAGCTCAGTAGTTCAAGACCAGCCTGGACAACACAGCAAAATCCCATCTCTACTAAAAATACAAAAATATTAGCCAGGTGTGGTGGTGCATGCCTGTAGTCCTAGCTACTTGGGAGGCTGATTCAGGAGAATTGCTTGAATCTGGGAGGCAGAGGTTGCAGTGAGCTGAGATCATATCACTGCACTTCAGCCTGGGTAACAGAGCGAGACTGTCTCCAAAAAAAAATAATAATAAAAAAATAAACTTCAAAACTAAAACAACTTTAGGCTAACTGGGGAACCTGAAATAGGAAGACCTCGCCTTGACCCTAGGGAATGAAGCCAAAACTCAGAGGGCTGGAGGTATCCAGCTGCCTAGCTGCTGTCCAGCCAGGAGCACAGTTTCTTTGGAGGTCCCCAAACCATGCTGGTGGAGCCTCATCTATCTCTTTAGCTCCCCATCAAAGGGATCACTTTATCAGCTGCGCAGTCTTTAAGCCCAATGTCCACAGCAGGACTCTCTTTTAAAACAGTTTGGCCTTGAGAGAGGCAGTCTGCTTCTTATCTATGTTTTGTTTTGTGTTGGCTTCCTGGCGAGTTATCAGGGAGACTTTCGTTTCTCTGTCTTCTTTTATCTCCCTGCTGGGTTTCAAAGCTGCCCTCTCAGCTGCTGTCAGCCTGAGCTGTGTCTTCCCCTGCAGGGACAGAGAGCTGGAGGTGGAAGGGGCCGCAACTCTGCCAGAGCCTTCCCTTCCAGCCATTGTCTCCTGGGCACCCACCCCCAGTGCCTGGAACTTGCCAGCTCTCAGTAAGGCTGGCTGGGTGTCACTTGTGGTTTCTCCAGGGACATATAACATCAAGAAAGTGGGCCTCATAGGGCCAAGATCGAGGGAAAGGAGGGGGGTTTGAAACACCCTTTACAAAAATTATAACTAAGGAAATTATGACAGTGAAAGAGATCAGACCTAACTGACTCCATCTTGCTTCTAACCTTTAAGCTGTCCTGGTTCATTCCTGGGCATAGACAAAACTTTGGGAAGGAATTTAGTTTATGGTTTGACTCGGAAACAAAATTGATAATAGACCTTTCCCGAAAAGACCCCCTTTTTGCCTGGGACCTGCCTTGCAGAACTAACAAATTAGCTACAAGATGAGAAGTTGTGGTTTAGGGGTCATGCAGCCTCTGCCCCCAAGAGTCTGAACCTCCTCAAATTGCTCCTGTGGATAATATCACTATTGTGGATAATATCACTAAAACCTAGATCAGCGCTTGAGATTTTGCAGACCCTGCACTGGATGGATCAACTGACACCACTCAGACTGGTAATCTGACTCAACCAGTTCTGCCATCCTACCCAGGAACAGAAGACAGCAAGAAAACCTCACTTCAATCCCCTATTCAATCCATCTCCAACCCGACCAATCAGCGCACTCCACTTCCCAAGCTCCTACCCACCAAATTATCTTTTAAGACTGTGATCCCCATATGTTTGGGAAGACTGATCTGAATAATAATAAAACTCTGGTTTCACCCACAGCTGGCTCTGTGTGAATTACTCTTTCTCCATTGCAGTTACCCTGTCTTGATAAATCAGCTCTATCTAGGCAGTGGGCAAGGTGAACCTGTTGAGCAGTTACATGTTCACAGAGCAGCCACTTTCTTTAAAATTGAGGGGCTGAGAGTGGTGGCTCATGCCTGTAATCCCAGCATCTTGGGAGGCCGAGGCAGGTGGATTACCTGAGGTCAGGAGTTTGAGACCAGCCTGGCCAACGTGGTGAAACCCCATCGCTACTAAAAATACAAAAAAATTATCTGGGCATGGTGGCAGCGCTTGTAATCCCAGCTACTCCAGAGGCTGAGACAGGAGAATCGCTTGAACCCGAGAGGTGGAGGTGGCAGTGAGCTGAGGTCACGCCATTGCACTCCAGCCTGGGCAACAAGAGCAAAACTCTCTCTTGAAAAATAAATAAAATTGGGGAAACCAACATAGACCTGTCACTTTACCTTTATATGTTTGTTTGCCAACTACAATACAAAAAGCAACTTACATTGCTTAAAAAGAAAGAGGACATTTTAACTCCCAATGAATAGGAAGAAGCCCTTTGACCCTGAAGTCCTGTGAAGGGAAACAGGCATAGAAAAGTTGGCCCTCCTCAAGAGATTGCCAAGCAGTTTAAGGTTTGGGGGAAATTAAACTCTTCCCAGTTTGGGGGATGCATCTGAGGGGAGTGTCCTGGGGCATAGTGATGCAATTACCCATCAGTGAAGAGAGGACAAAGGAGGAAAAAAAGAAACAGCTCTTTTTTTCCTTCTCCAGAGTCTGAGGCTCAAAGGAATTCCAGTGATTTAGGATGCACTCGTGAGGAGTGCAGGCGGAAAATGATTGGTTACCCATCTGGAAAGGGGAAAAACGTGTCCCTTTGTTTCTTTATCTTTCCAGTGAATACCCAGGGTACATAAAGAAGAGAAAAAAAGGCATCCCTTTCTTCTGATCTTATATCCCCAAGTTGCAGAAACTTCGCAAGTGCTGCCCATGGGTGCAAGTGTGATCTTCACCCATGTAGCAGGGAGGCCTAATGGGTAGGGATATTCGCCCTTACCTATGTGCCACCCTATCCTCCTGCTGTTGGTAACCTTCGGGTTCCCTATACCTTCTCTATGCCATGGATGTGAGCATGACTTCCATCCATGAAGCAGGAGGGCCTAGTTGGCAGGAATTAGTCATGCTCACCTGCGCTGTGCCTCCTTCCTGAGGTCAAGCTTCTCTGCCCTGCAGAACATAATTTGGCCACAGCTTTGTGCAAAGGAATATGAGATGTTTTTTCTGTGTCTCATGGTGCTTGGCACTACATTGGCAACCAAGGAAATGACAGGGACATTTTTGCCATGAATTTACTTATGGATACCAACGCACACTTTACTTCATCTGTGCTACTCTTAACCTTCCAGTTTATACTTTTGATGATTAAGCCAAATGCTCATTCTACCCAGTAATATCTGTGGTTTGCAACAACATCCTTAACATTTAACAATGTATGTAAAGAAGAGATACGAACCATGAGAGCCATGAAAGAGAGAGAGAGAGAGACAGAAAGAAAGAAAGAAAGAAGAAAAGAGAAGAGAAAAGAAAAGAAAAGAACAATAGGAAAGACTGAAGGTCCTAGGGCTGACACCCTTATGGGCAGTTGGGGCCTGGAGTTAGTCGAGGAGCCTTTGGATAACACCAAGATGTGGCCTTGGTGAGATACCCTCAGGTGCCCCAGGACCTCCTTCTGATCCCATGCAATGGCTAGACCTCCATGAAGGGAAACTAGATTGGAACAAAGCCAATATTCCCAACACCCGAAGGTGATGGGGGATTGACAGTGTCCTCCCCAGCAAGCCTGTCCTCCATTTCTTAAGTCTGGCAGCTGTGCTAGTTGCTTTTAATTGGCTGAAGAGGCCTGGTATTTTTTCTTTCATTTTGGCTATTGTGGAGTCTGAAAAAAGGACAGAAAGAGCAGATCCAGCCAGGCACAGCAGCTCATGCCTGTAATCCCAGCACTTTGGGAAGTCAAGGCAGGCAAATCACTTGAGGTCTGAAGTTTGAGACTAACCTGGCCAACATGGTGAAACCCCATCTCTACTAAAAATACAAAAATTAGCTGGGTGTTACGGCACATGCCTGTAATTCCAGCTACTTGGGAGGCTGAGGCAGGAGAATCACTTGAACCTGGAAGGTGGAGGCTGCAGTGAGCCAAGATCACACCACTGCACTCCAGCTTGGGTAACAGAGTGAGACTCCATCTCAAAAAAAAAAAGAAAAAGAAAGAAAAGATCCACTTTTATTCACCCTTCCACAGATCCTGGATGAGCCCCCAACATGTTACAGGATCCTTGGGGTGTCACTTTGCCAGCTGGAAACCTCTGTGGCCAGTGGCACCTTTGCCCAAGTTTTGCTCTGTCCTGCTGGGCTCATTCTGCCCACTCACACTGGCAGGCTGCTCTCGGCTCACGCTACCAGCCTGGATCCCACACCTGCCAAGGGTGAGCCAGGCGTAGTGTAGCAAGGAGTATGTGAGTGAGCATGGGCTCCAACCACTGTGCACAGCCAGGCACTCTGGCTGCAGCAGGGTGAGCAGCTCCAGGTGCTGGCATGGGCAGTGGCTCCCTGCAAGGCTGTAGCTGGACCAGGCGTACCATAAGTAGCTTCCACAGTTGATGCTGGGGTATGTTGTGGTGCCCAGAAGCTTGGAGATGACAGGAACCACAGAGCCCTAAAGAGGGTGTCACAGCCCTTTTTGGGGAGCTCCTAGGTCTAGGCTCCCTGAAGGGCTGTAGCTCTTCTCTCCTCCTCTCTTCTCTCCTTCTTCTCATGCACAACGTGGTGAACAAGGGGCATGTTTCAGCCCTGTTTGTGTTATAGCTCTTTTAGCCCTGTCATTTGGCAGGTCCCAAGTTCTTGTCCTGCATCCAGGAAGAATGAGGTATGCAGACAATTGAAGGGTGAGCAAGATGAAGAGAAGCTTTATTGAGTGACAGAACAGCTTAGAGGAGACCTGAAATAGGTAGCTCCTCTCTGTAGCCAGGGTGTCCCAATGAGTGTTCAGCTCTCAGGAGGGAGGGTAGCTCCTCTCTGCAGCTGGTCATCATGTTGTCTCTTCAGCTCTCAGCAGAGAGGGTAGCTCCTCTCTGCAGCTGGTTTTCCCATCATCTTCTCAAGTCTGGCTGAGTCCAGGGATTTTATGGGCCTCAGAGGGGAGGAAGCACATGTTGATTGGTCCATGGGAAACCATGTGCAGCCCCAGAAAAAGCATCACAAATTCCCATTCTGGTTTGTGCGACCAGCAGCCTAGTCCCCAGCTACAGGCCCTCCCTAGCTTCAAGGTGAGGCTTCACTGGGGAACTTTTCCTTTCTGCCCAGGAGCCTGTCTCCTGCCTCTGTTCGATGATGTCCAGGCTGTTCATACCAAAGGGCACCTGGAGGCCAGTGCCAAGCTGCCCTCAGCACCCCCTTGGCCTCCCTCTGGTGCTTGCTGGCGCCCAAAGTCAGGAGGGGGCTAAGGTGGCAGGGGGCTGGCATGTTAGCACTGCCCTGAGTGTACACACACATGGCCGAGCTGTGACAGTGCCCAGGCTTGGCTCCAACCTCGCTCTGAGATCGGAGCAGTTGCCAGGAGTTGAGAGAGATCAGGCAGTTAGAGAAGACACCTCAGAGCCTGCAGGGGGAAGAGGGTGGCCTTCCTAGGGCTCCAAGAGTGCAGAGAGGCCTGGGTCCACAGCTGCAGCTGAGTGGCTGCAGCTGCTCCTTGGGAGGGTGGGGCTCCTACCTGCTTCCGGCTCCCAAAAGCACAGGGAGGCCTGGGTCCACAGCTGTGACTTGGGTGGCCACAGCCACGCCCAGGAATGCCAGGCTTCTGCCTGCTCCTGGCTCTCACTGGCTCCTTGGAGTGTGGCACTGGCCTGGGCCCAGCTCCATATTAGCGCCCCTTTCTGCCCACCCCTCCATGCTCAATTATACTGCTCCCCCATCAGTGGATGACACAGCCCAGCCTCATCACAGTGGCTCCCAGGGCAGTGGGCTCTAGGGGGCTCCCAGGGATGGGCTCCAGGGACTGCCTGCCTCCTGTCTGCATTTTCCCTGCAGCAGTCATGGGCAAGGTGCAGGTGGTGCTGTAGCCCCAGTCAACCCCACACAAACAAATCCAATGCTCTTGGGGCTGGCCCCATGAGTCCCAACTGTGCCCTTGGCCAGGTGTGCAAGGTTGTGGCCATGGTGGAGACTCTGGGTCTGGGATCAGGTTCTGCCCAGCCATGAAAGGATGAGGGTGGTGCAGCCGACTGCCTCAGGGACACAGGGTGCAGGGGACATGGGTCACAGGGGTCCCACTACTGCCACTGCTGTTCCCACAGCTGCTCCTGCCACCACTGCCCATGCCTCCCTACTGCAGCCAGTGTGATGGCAGCAGCCACTTCATACGGCCCCTGCTGCCATCAAAAGCAGAGGCCAGGCACCGTGGCTCATGCCTGTAATCCCAGCACTTTGGGAGGCTGAGGTAGGCAAATCATGAGGTCAGGAGTTCAAGACCAGCCTGGCCAACATGGTGAAACCCCATCTCTACTAAAAATACAAAAAGTTAGCTGGGCATAGTGGCAGGAGCCTGTAATTCCAGCTACTCAGGAGGCTGAGGCAGGAGAATCGCTTGAACCTGGGAGGCAGAGGTTACAGTGAACCGAGATCGTGCCACTACACTCCAGCCCAGGCAACATAGCCAGACTCCATCTCAAAAAAAAAAAAAAAAAAAAAAAAAGCACAGCAGAGTTTTTTAAGAACATTGTTCTGTTCTAAAAAAAAATTGTAAAGGGTTATAAAAGGTTTATAAGAATCTTACCTTGGCTGGGCGCGGTGGCTCACACCTGTAATCCCATCACTTTGGGAGGCTGAGGTGGGTGGATCACAAGGTCAGGAGATCGAGACCATCCTGGCTAACACGATGAAACCCCGTCTCTACTAAAAATACAAAAAAAATTAGCCAGGAGTGGTAATGGGTGCCTGTAGTCCCAGCTACTCAGGAGGCTGAGGCAGGAGAATGGCATGAACCTGGGAGGTGGAGCTTTCAGTGAGCCAAGATCACGCCACTGCACTCCAGCCTGGGCGACAGAGTGAGACTCTGTCTCAAAGAAAAAAAAAAAGAATCTTACCTTGTGGTCAAACTAATTAAAACCGGATACACTTATAGAATTTTATTAAAAACTAGCTTTAGCATTAAAGATGCACTAATGCACACATGAAATTTAGTGTTTTTTCATTTGAAAAAGATTTTTATGTAACGTTGAGAGACAAAGGTTTTCGTTTGTCTTTTAAGTGAACTACAAAAAGCATTGGTGGGAGGCGAGAGAGAAGAGACAGAGTCAGTTGGCCTCATGTTTTCTTCATTGGGTATTGTTTACAAAGCTGAGTCTCCTCTCTATCAGAATAAAGGTTTTTCCTTAAAAAAAAAAAAAAAAAAAAAAAAACTTTTTTTGAGATGAAGTCTTGCTCTGTCACCCAGGCTGGAGTGCCGTGGCACAATCTTGGCTCACTGCAACCTCTGCCTCCTGGGTTCAAGAGATTCCCCTGCCTCAGCCTCCCTAGTATCTGGGATTACAGGCACATGCCACCATGCCCAGCTAATTTTTGTATTAATAGAGACAGGGTTTTGCCATGTTGGCCAGGCTGGTCTTGAATTCCTGATCTCAAGTGATCTACCCACCTTGGCCTTCCAAAGTGCTGGGATTACAGGTGTGAGCCACAGTACCCAGGCTAAAAAATTTTTGAGTTATTATTTTGGTTAAATGAATGACTTGGCTGGGCGCGGTGGCTCACGCTTGTAATCCCAGCACTTTGGGAGGCCGAGGCGGGTGGATCACGAGGTCAGGAGATCGAGACCATGGTGAAACCCCATCTCTACTAAAAATACAAAAAATTAGCCGGGCGTGGTGGCGGGAGCCTGTAGTCCCAGCTACTCGGAGAGGCTGAGGCAGGAGAATGGCGTGAACCCGGGAGGCGGAGCTTGCAGTGAGCCGAGATTGGGCCACTGCACTCCAGCCTGGGCGACAGAGCGAGACTCTGCCTCAAAAAAAAAAAAAAAAAAAAAAAAAAAAAAAAAAAAAAAAAAAAAAAAATGAATGACTTATGGTAACCTAGGATTCTATTTTGTAATATCCAATGTTTTAAGCCTTTGATATTTAACAAACCTTTCAAAATCAAGCTCTAAGTTAAAAAGAGAAAAAAAATTAGGTCCCCTGAAGTCCAAAAAGACATATTCAACTTATTTAATGTATTAATACCATGCAGGAAACATTGTCAAATATAAAATGGTATTTAACTTTCTTTGGGTTATATTTATATAAATTTGTTTTTAGTATGTGTTACAAAATTGTATAGGATTCCTGTAATTCTCATGTGCTACAGTATATGCTATCATTAATAATTATAATTGTTGTGTTGAATTATTGCGTGCCACAGAGGTAACAAATTTTCTTGTCACCTGTGTCTTTGACTGTGGCTTCCTTAAATGCTTTTGTCATCCAAAGCCAATTGCTGTCTTTCCTTGGTCTTCTTTAGAAGGTGGTTTTATAATCAGCTATTAAATGTTGACAGGCGCTCTTGAAGGAAAGTTTCTGATAACTATGGAGATTATTATTATTATTATTATTTGAGATGGAGTTTTGCTCTTTTTGCCTAGGCTGGAGTGCAGTGGCGCGATCTTGGCTCACTGCAACCTCCGCCTCCCAGGTTCAAGGGATTCTCCTGCCTCAGCCTCCTTAGTAGCTGAGATTACAGGCACCCGCCACCATGTCTGGCTAATTTTTTGTATTTTTAGTAGAAATGGGGTTTCAACATGTTGGCCAGGCTAGTCTTGAACTCCTGACCTCAGGTGATCCACCCTCCTTGGCCTCCTAAAGTGCAGGGATTACAGGCATGATCCACTGTGCCCAGTCACTATGAAGATTATTACATTACAATAAAGAAAAAAACTTTCAGGACTCTCATGGAGAGCTGAAATGTTCATGAATATCAAACAGAACAGGAGTTAACTGAATGGACTCAACCAATAAAAAATTAAAGCAATTTTTTTTTTTTTTGCTTAAAACATTGCTGATCCTTTTTTTTTCTCAGAGTTAAGAAAACTTTTGAGCTATTTTCAGCTTTTAACAATTGAGTAAAGTATATTCCTGTGAAAAAAATTTGAAGCATATTTGTTTCTCTTTACCTGATTTCTCCAGATTTTGGAAACTGTTTGTGAGTATTCTTAACTTAATGGCAATATAGTTATTTGCATAAGTGCAATAAGAATGTTTTCTTTTGCAACAGGACATAGTTGGAGAAACTGGTTATTTTACCAAAACTTTGACTGGAATGACATGCTTTCCTTTAAGGAATTAAACTTGACTTGTAGAGCCAATAAAAGCCCCTTGGGAAAACTGGCCTCATACCTTATCTACACAGTCCCTGTACAGGGTTCCTGATTTGTGATAAGAATGTCACTTTCTGAGAGTCCCAGGAGCCCCAAGTTATCTTGGGACCTCAAAAGGAGAGGAATTTACCCAACTCATAGGCATTTGAGGGTACAAACCCATGGCTGGGCTCAGCTTTAAAAAAGTCTTATCTGAGATTCCTTATGGAACACAGTTCCTTTAAAGCCAGTTTTTTAAAATTTATTTTTATTTATTAATTATTTTGAGGTGGAGTTTTGCGCTTGTCACACAGGCTGGAGTGCAATGGCACATTCTCAGGTCACTGCAACCTGTACCTCCCAGGTTCAAACGATTCTCCTGCTTCAGCCTCCAGAGTAGCTGGGATTACAGGTTCCTGCCACCATGCCTGCAAAGCCAATTTTAAAAGCCTATGTGAGGCCAGGTGCGGTGGCTCATGCCTGTAATCCTAATCCCAGCACTTTGGGAGGCCGAGATGGGTGGATCACGAGGTCAGGAGTTCAAGACCAGCCTGGCCAACATGGTGAAACCCCGTCTCTATTAAAAATACAAAAAAATTGGCTGGGCGTGATGGCTCATGCTTGTAATCCCAGCACTTTGGGAGGCCGAGGCAGGCGGATCATGAGGTCAGGAGATCAAGACCACGGTGAAACCCCGTCTCTACTAAAAATACAAAAAATTATCTGGGCATGGTGGCAGGCGCCTGTAGTCCCAGCTACTCGGAGAGTCTGAGGCAGGAGAATGGCGTGAACCCAGGAGGCGGAGCTTGCAGTGAGCCGAGATTGCACCACTGCACTCCAGCCTGGGCGACAGAGCAAGACTCTGTCTCAAAAAAAAAAAAAAAAAATTAGCCAGGCATTGTGGCGGGCACCTGTAATCCCAGCTACTTGGGAGGCCTAGGCAAGGAGAATCGCTTGAACCTGGGAGGCAGAGGTTGCAGTGAGCCGAGACTGTGCCATTGCACTCCAGCCTGGGAGACAGTGTGAGACTCTGTCTCAAAAAAAAAAAAAGTCCTATGTGAAAAATAATTATTCTTGCTGTGCCTTATGCAAATAATCAGACCAAGTATAATACAACTAAAGTTTATTTTTGAAACAAATCAGTCCTATTATAATTTATTTTTAATAAAAATAAGGACTACAGAGAGAAAAATTATGTTCCAAAAACTATAGTATACTTGTTGTTAGTTGTTTTTGAATTTTTATTTTTCTTCAATTTAGACTAATCCTAAATGTTTTTTGGACTACAAGTCCCCAAACTAATGCTTTCAAATCTTTACTTTTAAAATGGGGAATTGCACTCCTTATCCTAGAACTCATTATTTGCCTTATAGTACACTGTCAATTTAAATGCTGTACTGAAACTATAGATGATGAAGCCACCATGGCAAAATTATAACTGAGACAGTGAAACAGATCTGACCTAACCAAGTCCATCTTGCTTCTAACCTCCAAGCTGTCCTTATTCATTCCTGGGCGTAGGCTGAACTGACTTTGGGAAGAATTTGGTTTATAGTTTACAGTTTAAAACAAAGATGATGACAGACTTTTCTCAAGGGAAATCCCTTTCTTGCCTGGGGACCAGACTGCCTTTGTAGGACTAACAAATTAGCCACAAGATTAGAAATTATGGTTTAGGAGTCATGCAGCTGGAGGCTACAAAATTCTGACCCCTCCCTAAACTGCTCCTAAGATCAGTGCTTGAGATATTTTACAGACCTAGAACTTGATGATCAGCTGGCACCACCCACATCCATAAACTGGCTCATCTGATCTTGTGGTTGCCACCCAGGAACTGACTCAGTGCAACAACTGTCTCTGACCTGACCAATCAACACCCCAGTGCTGGCTCACTGGCTTCTCCCCACCCACCAAGTTGTCCTTAAAAACTCTGATCCTGGAATGCTCAGGGAGACTGATTTAAGTAATAAAACTCCAGTCTCCTACACAGCTCGCTCTGTGTGAATTACTGTTTCTCTATTGCAATTCCCTTGTTTTGACAAATCAGCTCTGTCTAGGCAGTGGGCAAGGTGAACCCATTGAGAGGTTACAATGAGAATACTAACACCTTTGTCATGAAAGCCCTGGAACCCCAGCTCAGTATGCTGAGTATGTGGGAGTATGCTCAGACAGCTCAGACAACTGCAAAGCAGTTCCATTCCTCTCACCTTGGGGTCAACACCTACCCATTCCATGCCCCCTGTCAGCAGGAAGAATTCAGAGTGATCGACAGCCTTTTCCCATCTTCATAGCTCACACCTTAAGAATAAGATACCATGAAACCAAAGGTGGGGGACTGAAACCACCTTTGCAAAAATTATAACTGAGGAAATTATGACAGCAAAAGAGACCAGACCTAACCGACTCTATCTTGCTTCTAACCTTTAAGCTCTCCTGGTTCATTCCTGAGTATAGGCTGAACTAACTTTGGGAAGGAATTCAGTTCATGGCTTGACTCTGAAACAAAATTGATAACAGCCGTTTCCCGAAAAGACCCCCTTCTTGCCTGGGGACCAGTCTGTCTTTGCAGGACTAACAAATTAGTTACAAGATTAGAAATTATGATTTAAAGCCGGGTGCAGTGGCTCACTTCTGTAATCCCAGCACTTTGGGAGGCTGAGGCAGGTGGATCACTTGAGTTCAGGAGTTCAAGACCAGCCTGGCCAATATGGTGAAACTCCATCTCCACTAAAAATACAAAAATCAGCCAGGCGTGGTGGTACACATCAGTAGTCCCAGCTACTCTGGAGCCTGAGGTAGGAGAATCACTTGAACCCAGGAGGTGGAGGTTGAAGTAAGCTGAGATTGTGTCATTGCACTCCAACCTGGGTGACAGAGGGAGGCTCTGTCTCAAAAAAAAAAAAAAAAAAAAAAAAGATTGTGTTCTCTACTCCCAGCCCCACCCTCTCCCAAAAAAGGACAGCTGGCAACTGAGGAAAGGAGGTTCTCGGAATCTCACAGGGCTGCCTGGTCTTCACACGCATCAGGCTGTTTGCTCACCGTGCTTCCCATGGCACGCTCACACTCACGCTCACACTCATCATTCACACTCAGATCAGGTATCTCCTCCTTCCAGCCGGGCTGACTTCATGGAGTGAGAGCTGTGAGGTCACACAGAGCCCTGTGCTCAGTAGGGCCCTGTGCTTAGTTTAATGCTCTGCTCCTGACATCTTGAAATCTGAATAAGAAGCCTTGCATTTTCGTTTTACACTGGGCCACACAAATAATGTAGCATACTTCCATAACATCTTTTTCTTTTTTAAAGAATTTTATTAACCACACTATTCCTTGCAAAGCAGGGCGAATTCATAGGCAGTGCGCCCAGAGTTGGCCCGTAATATCTTTCTGATGTCACCTCTCAATCTAAGCTGAATCTGGTGCCTCTCCTGGGCTGACACAGACCCCCTGCTCACTCCCCTCCCTAACAGCCCTGATCCCTCTAAACTGTAAGCCTTTACTCACTTGTCTGTCTCCCCTCTAGACTCTGAGCTCCTTGAGGGCTGGGGCAGTCTATGTGTACAACACCATACTTAACACACAGTAAGTACTCATTAAATGTGTGCTGAAATGAACAGAATTAGGAAGGCCTGGTCCAGTTCCCTACATGATTCTGGACAGAGCAGGGTTTAAACCCATGTCTCTTACTTTAGGGCAAAGACAACCCTCGCTACCCGCTCACTCTCCTGATCAATAGCCAAAGGCTAAAATCAACCCAGATCAAAGCCAAATATAAATTTGTTTTTCTGACCTAGGACCCAAATTAATGTATTTTGTTTTTCTCAAAGGTATTCTGTTGTCTTCTAGAACAGTTCAAGCCGACTAATCCAAAAATCTTAACACTCAGGGGGGAGTGGGGGCCCTGCTGGATCACAGGGGGCTCAAACTGCTTCCAGAGGAACTGGTGAGCTGTGGGCAGTCCACATTCTTATGTATGGGGGGCGGTGGAGGTTGGGGGGTTCAGTGGAGAATGCTGAGGCTGGATTTTACAGGGGCCAGAAAAGGAAGGGAAGATATGGCTTATACTAGTTCTGCCAAATCTACCGTGCAACCTCCTTACAGCCATTCATTCATTCATTCATTCACTCATTCATCCATTCAAACAGGGGATGAGGAGGGTGTGCCAAGCACCAGAAAGGAAGGGTACAGGTCTGTTTTCTAGAGCTGGGGTCTCCATGAAAGAGTTGTTGAAGGATGGAATGACCAGGCCTGGGCGAACTCTGACTTCTGGACAATTCTGGAGTGTGAGTACAGTTGATCAGTGCTTGGCTGGTCAGGAAAGGGAAAGCCAGGAATGTGGGGGAGGTGAAAACAAAATGTTTCTATTCTATAAATTCACAAAAGGGCAGGGAAGGGAGCGGCCAGGCTCAGTGGCTCAAGTCTGTAGTCCCAGCCTTTTGGGAGGCCAAGGTGGGAGGATTGCTTGAGGACAGGAGTTCAAGACTGGCCTGGGCAACATAGCAAGACCCTGTCTCTACCAAAAATGCATAAATTAGCAGGGTGTGGTGGCACATGCCTGCAGTCCCAGCTACTAAGGAGGCCGAGGTGGGAGGACTGCTTGAGCCCAGGAGTTTGAGGCTGCAGTGAGCCATGATTGTGCCACTGCACTCCAGCCTGGGTGACAGAGCCAGACTCTGTCTTTTAAAAACAAGTAAAAAGGCCGGGGGGTGGGGGACTGTTTTGAGAACTAGGCTGAAGCCAGGAACAAGTCACACAGACTTATTTTCAACCTGGTCCAATCAGTCATTGATCACGTTACTTCAGTCCCCTGAGAGCCAACCAATCAGCAACAGCTTCATTCCAGGGACCATGCTTCTGAGAGCCAGCCAATCAGCAAGGGTCTTACTCCAGCTATTTGCTTCTGAAAGTCAGCCAATCCCTAACTGCCAAGATTGAAAGTCAGCCAATCTTCACACAGTCCAGCTTTTGAAAATCAGCCAATTGCTGAATGCCATGTTTTCCATACCCGATATAATATCAGCTCTAGGGTTGCTCCAGATCTGGGGTTTTGTAAGTAAAGTTAGCTTTTTTTTTTTTTTTTGGTACTGCAAGTGCTGAATTCAGCTTAACTGTCTCTGAAATATATCCTGGAGAAGGAGGACTTGAACTCTTACATGTCCCAGTGGCCCATACGGGGTTCTGTGGTACTGCCCTCTCCCCCCACACACCCCTATCCCAAGGCTGGGCAGGTCCCTGGGCCCCCTGGCCACAGCCACTTCACTAGCAGTTTCAGGGCCTCCTGGCCACTTCTCTAAAACCCCGTCCTGTTCTTTCTCTTGTGGTTTCCTGAAAAGTAGGGAGGGACGCTGTGGCTAAAGAGACTGGTTGGAGGGGGTTTCTCCACAAAGTCTTCCATGGAGCCCACAGGCAAGGGGGAGGGGGCTCAGTCTAAGCGGGGTACACTGAGGGGAAGACACAGCCTGCTTTCCAAGTGCCAGTCTGAGAGGGACACTGATGGATGGGGGGCACATTCCAGGGCGTCACGTCTGACTGGGTAACATAGTCTGATGGGAGAGGCAGGATGCCTAAGTGTGTCCAAGAAAACAACTCTGGCGATCCGAGGTCGCAGAGGGTCAGGTCTATCTTCTAGGGCATGTACTAAGTACTGAGGTGGGTTGGGGACGAGGATGCAGAGAGTAAGTCAGGGAAAGCTTCCTGGTGGAAGTGAAGCTTAGGGTCAGAGCGCCTCCCCCAGCCATGCTGTTGGGTCAGGGCATGGAAGAGGACAACAGGGCTCACCCCCTCTCTTCTCCCAATCCCCTCCCGCAATGTCCCATAGGCCAAGCCTCTGATGAGGTAAGCCCAAGGCCGGAGATCCTTTCAGAAGAGAGCTCCTGTGGGCTTCTTGGAAGAGGGGTCCTGGGTTGGCCTGGAACAAGGGTGGGATGAGCCACTGAGAGTGGCTGGAGCAATAAGCAGAATGAGGTTGCTGTGAAGGTTCTGGATCCTTTGCCGGCTCTGCCCCGCTCCACCCCTTCCCAAACACTGTCTCCACACCTCCCCTCCCCACCAGAGCCTAGTCTTCTCTGTGCAGTGAGTGCAGTACCCACCCATGCCCCCTCCCATGCCCAGCAGTCTGGCTGGGGTGCTCTGACCTTGGCCTCTCCACCCCCACCGTCATCCCCATGCAAACCTCAAAGAGGCTGATTTGCGTAGCATTTGCCTGCATTTACCTGTAGCTCTTCTGTTTGGAGCCAGCCAGGAACTCCTGAGTTTGGTTCCAAGGTGCTCTACCCCTCTTGCCTGCGGGAGGACTAGGTTCCTCAATCCTTCTCCTGAGGTCAGGCTGGGACTAGAGTGAGGCAAGCAAGGTGCCTAGGGCAAAAAAATTTAAGGAGGCTCGCCCTCCCAGGTGCACCTGAATGGCCCTGAGGGCCAGTGCTCCCTTAAATTGTGGGCCCTTAGGTGCCTCCTTGCTTTACCCACCATGCCCCCAGCCAGCCCTGACCCTGCTGGGTGTTCTGGCCTCGAGAGTCTGAAATCTTACAAAATATGCCCTAAAAGCTGGTAGTCCTGAGTCCTTGGGCTGGCCTGGGCAGCCAGGTGCCTGTCCTCCCCATCTCCTGCCTTTAGCCCTTTGGGGAGAGGAAGCCAGAAGTGCTGAAGCCTGGGGCAGCTGGGACTACGAGATCGGTATAAGGATGGGGACCCTCACCTCCAAGGAACTGAAAACCATGTGGAAGGAACAGAATGGTCTGCCCGTAGGGGAAACCAAGCAAACCAGGCCTTTGATTGGGACCAAAGGCAGACGCGAAACCCAGGACTCTGAGCTGACCTTGACTCCACCGAGCCCTGCCCTGGGGATCACCGAGCCCTTCCAAGAGAGATCTGAATGGCTCTGGGAGATGCCAGGCCGAAACAGGGGCCTTAGGTCCGAGGTTTCTGATGGAAATTAGTTGTGGAAGGGGACAGTTGTGAGCACCAGGAGAGATAAGGCAGTAAGGGACCCTGCCTGTGTGTGTCAGGAGCAGAGATCTGAGAGGGGTCTCCCACATCTCCATGCCCAGGCCTTAGTACTTGGGGGGGTCTCTGGGGCAACCCTCCCCCTATCTCAGCCACTGGGGCTAGGGCCTGTGCCCTAGGTCCTCTCTGCAGGTAGCATGGTCATGCCTGAGCCCTTGGGCATCCCTCCTTTCAAAACTTCCCTTGAGCCAGGAGCCTCCCTGTTGAGATCTTTGTCTAACTGGGTCTTGGGGTCTCCCTTGGAGAGGTGCCATAAGCCGAGATAGCCACTCTCTAAGGGGCGGGAGGAGTTAGGGTTGGGCGTGTGTCAGGTGAGACACATGGAATAACAGGAGCCTTTCATTACAGATCCATGAGAGAAGCCAGCGCCGATGAGGGCCAGCAGGAATCCCAGAAACAGCAGGGTGTTCAAGTAGCAGGTGGAGAGTGAGAGAGAGAGGGGACCTGTGGGACCAAGGCCTTTATGGGGTCCAGGGCATCACCCAGGCAGGTCTCCTGAGGGGAGTAATAATTGGTGGATTTAGGCCGGGCGCCGCTGGCTCACGCCTGTACTTTGGGAGGCCGAGGTGGGTGGATCACGAGGTCAAGAGATTGAGACCATCCTGGAAAACATTGTGAAACTCCGTCTCTACTAAAAATACAAAAATTAACTGGGCATGGTGGTGCGTGCCCGTAGTCCCAGCTACTCAGGAGGCTGAGGCAGGAGAATGGCTTGAACCCAGGAGGCGGAGCTTGCAGTGAGCCAAGATTGCACCACTGCACTCCAGCCTGGGTGACAGAGCGAGACTCCATCTCAAAAAAATAAATAAATAAATAAAATAAAAAATAATTGGTGAGTTTAGAGCAAGCAGGGTCACGCTGTGGCTGAGAGAGGGTCACTGGCCTATCTGCAACAGTTCATGTGGGCTGTGGGGTCAGCGGGAGCAGTCAAGTGGGCTGTATGTAGCTGTCCCACAGGGAAGCAGTCACCAGGAGACGACTGTCTAAGGTAGATATCTGGATTGAGCACACGGAGGAACTGGGAGGAGGTGGGGAGCTGGAAACAGTGTCAAGGTTGACTGAGCCCTGCTTCTAGTGTGAGAAAACCCAGCTTATATTCAAAACGGATGCCAGGGCAACATCAAAGCACAGGAATTCACTACACTCCCTCTGTGCCTGGGTCACTGTTTATGATCCTCAGGAGGGGGGGCCCTGCTCATTGGCCTCTTCTGGTACTTGGGTGGGGTTGGGGTGGTCTGTAGCCCCATGAGGGCAAACCAAGTGTAGGGCGAGCATCCCCCTATGTGTGGGGAGGTGCTGAGCTAGAGCTACAACATGTGGATGGGGGGTGCTCCCCAATTACTCCAGGCTGCGCCTTCTGCATTCCATTCTCTGCATGTCTGGAAGGCCTGAGCTCATGGGACAGACCCCACCCTGGCACCTGGTGGGCGGGGCATTGCTCTCAAGAGGTCACCTTTGTTTGGGAAAGGAAAAAACAAAGACGACATAGCTGACTGGCAATTCTGAGTCTCACCTCCCAGGGTGTGGAGTGAGCCCAAACTCCTTGCCTCCCACATCTCCCCTGCCACCTTTCCCAGGGCTGGGGAACCCCTGGGAAGATCGAGACTCAGCTTCCACCCAACCCCTAGAAGACCTCTAATGGTCAGGCCTCCAGCCTTGGCTTGCATCCCTCTAGTGATGGGTAGCTCACTGCCCCCCCAGAGAGTATTAGGTCATTAAAAACAAAAACAAAAACAGATTTTGGAGGTGGAGCTGAGAGGCAGTGGCCTGGGGAAGCTGGAAGGACTTGATCATGAGCCAGAACTGCTAGGGCAGACACCACACCACTGACCCCACACCTGGAACAGTGTCTGGGGCTGTGTCAGCTAATGGGGTAAGGTTCCAGGGAGGCAGATTCCAGCTCAATAAGAAGGGCCAGGCCGGGCATGGTGGCTCACGCCTGTAATCCCAGCACTTTGGGAGGCCAAGGCGGGAGGATCACAAGGTCAGGAGATCGAGACCATCCTGGCTAACATGGTGAAACCCCGTCTCTACTAAAAAAAAAAAAAAAAAAAAAAAAAAAAAATTAGCTGGGCGTGATAGCGGGCGCCTGTAGTCCCAGCTACTCAGGAGGCTGAGGCAGGAGAATGGCGTGAACCCAGGAGGCAGAGCTTGCAGTGAGCTGAGATGGCGCCACTGCACTCCAGCCTGGGCCACAGAGCGAGACTCCATCTCAAAAAACAAAAAACAAAAACAAGAAGGGCCAGCCATAGTGGCTCACCCTTGTAATCCCAGCACTTTGGGAGGCCGAGGTGGATGGATCACTTGAGCCCAGGAATTTGAGACCAGCCTGGACAACATGGCGAAACCCCATCTCTACAAAAAATACAAAAATTAGCTGGGTATGGTGGCGCACACCTGTAGTCTCAGCTGCTTGGGAGGCTGAGGTACGAGAAGTGCCTGAACCCGGGAGGCGGAGGTTGCAGTAAGCTGAGATTATGCCACTGCACTCCAGCCTGGGTGACAAAGCAAGATCCTGTCTCAAAAAATAAAAAATGAAAAGAAGAAGGACTAAAGACTTCCTCTCACCAGAGCCAGGGGCCAGTGATAAGGCATTTGGGGGAGCTAATGAGTTCTCTGTCACTGGAGGAGTGCAAGTAGAGAGTAGCCCATCATCAGGACTGCCAGGGCTTCCAGAAGGTCCCCAGCTAAAGGGATAGGACCCTACCTACTCTGGAAGGATGACCAGGAAATGTGTCCTGTCCCCAAATCCCAGCTGGCCTGTCTGAGAGGGCTGGGGGATGGGGGATGGGGAAGTGGAGCCTGGGGGGTCACCTGCACGTCCCGCTTTCAGGAATACCCGCCTCTGGGCATCAGTAGTTTGCGCTTAGCTTCTTCCTCCAGCCACATTTCCATCTCGGCTGGTCCCCTGACTCAACCCCTTCTCACAGCCAGGTGAAGGCAGGACTGGGGTCAGATGCCAACTGTGCCTAGCATTGGATTAGGACACCCCTGTCTCCCTTAGATTCTTCAGGTCTGGACCTTGCCTCCCTCTAGTGCCTTTTGGACCCAGGTGGGTGAGGCGGCCCTTCTTAGGGCCCTGGCTTGCTGCTGGGGTAAAGTGGCTGATGTCTGACAACAGACCTTCCCCTCTCGCCTGACTATCCCAAGGAGAGTGGCTTCACAGCCAGGCTCAGGCAGGGCTAGGCTACTTCACAGGCAGTGGGGCTGTGCTCACAGGGAAGTGGGGTTTGGTGACACTGCCCAGGGGTGGTGTTTGGGGCCAGAAGTGGATCTCTGAGCCCTAGGACCCTACAGGTCTGCCCACTCTGGGTGTGGGGCAGCGAGATGCAAGTCCCCCCTGCAGTGCGCCAGCCAGTCCCAGGGCCTCCCTTCTCCTTCTCCCTCCTGCCTGATGGCCCAGGGAAGCCAGGTCTGGACAGTCCCCGAGGAGACACCTGCCTTCAGCTCCCCCCCAGAAGATGTGCCTTCCTTCTCTCAGCCTCAGTTTCCCCACTTGAACCATCTTTATGAGCCTGTCTCATGTGAACTGAGGTCTGGGAGGTTATCCTGCCAGGCCTGGGAGTTGGGTTGGAGGTGGGCAGGTCTTCGAGGCCATAGAGAGAAGGAGGCCGTCTCAGCCCTGAGAACTGACATCACGCATGTGGCCGTCAGCCACTAGCCCAAGGGTGACAGATTCTATCCTAACAGAATAGAATAAAGTCTATCTATCTGCCTTTTATTCTCACCATGTGCTGGTAATTCTGAACAACATCAGCGATATACTTCTCTCTGAAAAAGTATTTTATTGGTCAAAGTTCTAAACGATTGCATGATTACTGTGGAATTTTAATAATTTATAAAATAAGCTTCAAAGTAACACCTTTATTCTTTATTAGCAGCTTATTTTTAAATAAACATTGTATGCTACATGAAAGCCAAATCAGAGAATGAATTCCCTGTTATACAGATTGCAGACTTAGCTGCAATCATGTATTTGTATTTCATTTGTAATTCCTAACCAGTTCCTCCTTCCTCCCTTCTTTGCTGTAGTTGCTATTTTCCAAGCCCTGTGGTACATGTCCCCATGTTTAATCAGCTGATTATAAATAAACAGTGATAGAACACTGATTGTAAAGACAAAGACACAGAACGTGAGTTCCTTCAATTCTGCCACTCTATATGACAGCTTGGAGGTTTTATCTGTGTTTGGAATTGAAAACAAATAGCAGAAACCAGGAGATGTCATGTTTTTGTTTTTGTTTTTGAGACGGAGTCTCGCTCTGTTGCTCAGGCTGGAGTGCAGTCGTGCGATCTCAGCTCACTGCAAACTCCGCCTCCCAGGTTCAAGTGATTCTCCTGCCTCAGCCACCCAAGTAGCTGGGATTACAGGCGTGTGCCACCACACCTAGCTAATTTTTGTATTTTTAGTAGAGATGGTGTTTCACCATGTTGGCCAGGCAGGTCTCGAACTCCTGACCTCTAGTGATCCACTCACCTCAGCCTCCCAAAGTTCTGTGATTACAAGCGTGAGCCACTGCGTCTGGCCATGTTTTTATTTAATAAATGCAAATTTTAGTTCATTATTGTCTTAGTCTGTTCCTTCTGCTATAAGAAAATTACCTGGCTGGGTGTGGTGCCTCATGCCTGTAATCTCAGTACTTTGGGAGGCCCAGGTGGAGAATCCCTTGAACCCAGGAAGTTGAGGCTGCAGTGAGCCATGATCACACCACTGCACTCCAGCCTGGGCAACAGAGGGAGATCCTGTCTAAAAAGAGGGGGAATAATTAGAGTAGATTATTTATTTATTTATTTTTGAGACAGAGTTTTGCTCTTGTTGCCCAGGCTGGAGTGCAATGGCCCAATCTCAGCTCACTGCAACCTCCGCCTCCTGGGTTCAAATGATTCTCCTGCCTCAGCCTTCCAAGTAGCTGGGATTACAGGCATCCTCCATCACGCCTGGCTAATTTTTTGTATTTTTAGTAGAGAGGGGTTTCACCATGTTGGCCAGGCTGGTCTCGAACTCCTGACCTCAGGTGATCCACCTGCCTCAGCCTCCCAAAATGCTGGGATTATAGGCATGCGCCACTGCTCCCGGCCTAGAGTAGGTAATTTATAAACAACAAAAATGTATTGCTCACAGCTCTGGAGGCTGGGAAGTCCAAGATCAAGGCACCAGAAGATTCAGTTTCTGGTGAAGCCTGCTCTCTGCTTCCAAGATGGCGCCTTCTCATTGCATCCTCACACAGCAGAAGACACGAATGCTGTGTCCTCTCATGGTGGAAAGCCAAAAGGGACAAACAGGCTCCCTCAAGCCCTTTTATAAGGGTACTAATCCCATTCATGAGGGCAGACCCTCACAACCTCATCACTTCCCAAAGCCCGCACCTCCTAACACCATTACCTTGGGGGTTAGGTTTCAACATATGAATTTTGGGAGGACACCAACATTCGGATCATAGCAATTATGAAATACATTTGTTTCATGATACTTACTGTGTAATCATGTAGAGGGAAGGGTTAAAGAATGTTCCACTATGAGAGTCAAATGTGCTATGTGTATGCTGCTGGCTTGTACAGCTCTGCAAAAGGGGACCCAGCCAGTTCCACGCCTGGGGAGACCTTGACTCCATGAGGAGGGCTGGGGAAGTGGTCAGCCTCTTTGGTCAGAGGAATGGCCTGGGCTGGACCTCCAATCCTCGGCTTCCTAGCCCAACCATAACACCTCTCCATCTCAGCTCAATTCATCTATGAATGAGGTTCTCCAGGGACAGCCTACAGCTACCTTATTGCACTGGGTGGAGGGGCAGAGGGATGCAATAGCTTTAGGTTAGCCCTGAGCAAACGCTGATAAGGAGCAGAAGTCCCAAGGGCACCAACTTGGGCCGGCAGGGCAGACTGGACGTGGCTAGAAAACCGGCAGGTGCCCTCCAGCCTTACCCTGCCATCCTCTATCCTACCCTGCCCTCTCCCCTGTCACGACAGAAAGGGTACAAAATATACCTCTGTGGCATAAGGATTATTTTGAGTGAGTGACATTTGAGAATCAACAGATGCAGGAAGAAACTTTTTTTTTCTTTTCCTGAACTCCCTTTATCTGCGTAAAAGCTGAGCCTCCCAAAAGAATTCAAACGTCATAAATCCCCTCCCCAGAGTTCGAGAGTTTTCCAATCAGAGAAGATGGGCTCCTTTTATGAGACTACAAGAGAAATCACGCCAAGATAAGAGATCAACTAAACCAACATTGTCACAAAACTATCATATCTCCCATCTTTTCTCCTAAGCGTCCATTTACCTTTCTTAAAAGGCGCTTGTTTTCCCAAAAGTGTCTTTTCTCTTTTTCCCTTCCCCTATTAAGATGTTACATCAGCCTCAAATTCTAAATCGCTTTTTGAGCCACATTTTCAGTGAGTTCCTTCTTCTCTATGTGAATAAATTTTGTCTTTCAGATGAGAAATTATTAGAATAAAAAATAGAATAAAAATTATTCTAATTCTAATAATAATTCTAATAATTTTTATTCTAATAATTTTGTCTTTCTGCCTTTTACTAGTTTATCAGTTCAATTTGCAGGCTCTGAAGCATTGAACCTATGTGGGTAGAGGAAAAGTTTTTCCTCCCAACGTGATTATTTATTTACTTATCCTTTTTTTTTTTTTTTGAGACAGTCTCACTCTGTCACCCAGGCTGGAGTGCAGTGGCACAATCTCAGGCTCACTGCAACCCTGCCTCCTGAGTTCAAGCAATTCTCCTGCCTCAGCCTCCTGAGTAGCTGGGATTACAGGCGCCTGCTACTATGCCCAGCTAATTTTTGCATTTTTAGTATAAACAGGGTTTCCCCATGGTGGCCAGGCTGGTCTCGAACTCCTGACTTCAGGTGATCCACCCACCTCGGCCTCTCAAAAGTGCTGGGATTACAGGTGTGAGCCACCGCGCCCAGCCTCCCAACATGATCAGAATAAAAATAATCCTGGCCAGCCACGGTGGCTCACGCCTGTAATCCCAGCACACCTGGAGGCCAAGGCGGGCGGATCACAAGGTCAGGAGATCAAGACTATCTTGGCTAACACGGTGAAACCCCGTCTCTACTAAAAAATGCAAAAAATTAGCCAGGCGTGGTGGCGGGCACCTGTAGTCCCAGCTACTTGGGAGGCTGAGACAGGAGAATGGCGTGAACCCGGGAGGCAGAGCTTGCAGTGAGCTGAGATCATGCCACTGCACTCCAGCCTGGGAGACAGCGAGACTCCATCTCAAATAAATAAATAAATATGCAAATTAAGCAATCCTCATCTGTTGAAACTGATAAGAATCTACAGTCACTGTAGCCCTGGAACTTGAGAGTCACAGCTCATGCAGTAATAGACTATCATGCAGTAATAGACTCTGTACTGTGAGTTCACTCTATATAATTTATACCTCTCCTCCGCTCCCATAGACTGAGGATCAAGCAGATGGGAGACAAAGGCACTGAGACTCGGGGAGGGGCAAGCAACTGGCCCAAAGGCCCAAAGCAAGGCAGTGGCAGAGCTGGGTAGAATGCTCGAGTCTCAGGCCTTTAGTACAAAGCCCCCAGTCTACAGCTTTGGTACTGTTGGCCAAGCTGGTCTCAAACTCCTGGCCTCAAGTGATCCACCCGCCTCGGACTCCCAAAGTGCTGGGATTACAGGTGTGAGCCACTGCCCCCAGCCTACAAACCTGTCTCTGTTAGCAGAATACATAATTGTCTATGCAGAAAATCACAAAGAATCTAAAAAAAAGCAACTATAACTAATAAGTGAATATAGCAAGGTTACAGGATACAAGGTTAACAGAGAAAAATCATTATATTTCTATATATTAGGAATGACTGATTAAAATGGGAATTTAAAAAACGGTGCCATTTTAAGTACCATAAAAAACATGGAATACTTGGCATAAATCTAACAAAACAAGGTGCCAAATCAATTCAATGAAGAAATAATAGTCTTTTCAACAAATTATGCTGGAAGAATTAAACATTCAATTTTTAATTTTAATTTTATTTTCATTATCTTTTGAGATGGGGGTCTTGCTATGTTGCCGAGGCTGGTCTTGAACTCCTGGGCTCAAGTGATCCACCTACCTCAGCCTCCCAAAGTGCTGGGATTACAAGCGTGTGCCACCACACCCAGCTAATTTTTGTATTTTTAGTAGAGATGGGGTTTCACCATGTTGGCCAGGCTGGTCTTGAACTCCCGGCCTCAAATGATCTGCCCACCTTGGCCTCGAAAGTGCTGGGATTATAGGTGAGCCACTGTGCCTGGCCTAATTTGCACATTTATCAGAACTACAGCCAGATTTGAGAGGTTTGTGGAGCCAACATATGCATTAATCCTGTCAAGATCAACACCGGAAGTTTAGCTAATTTGCATATAACCAATCATGTGAAGAAATGAATGGCAACAGCCCTAGGGAACCTGTGGCATAATCTGAGATATTATATAGATATAATATTTCTTTTTTTGGATATAATATTTCTATATAGTATTTTATATTTTATATATAATATATAACATATTATATACGTACGTCAATAGTATATAGGTATGTCTTTGTCTCAGGTTCCTGGCACAGAGCTCTTGAAACCCTTGGCGTTTTCTCAGTAATAGAAGTGTGTTTTGTTATTCATAACAAGCCCCTTTGTTATACCTGAATTTATGCTAATGAGGTGACTTTGGGTGGGGCTCCTAGATAGCTACAGGGTGCTTCTCACTAGAAAGAGGAAACAAGTGATTAGAGGGTGGAAACAGGGAGGGGACCTGAAGACTGGGTTATAAAAACAATAAGGTTTGGAAGCTTCCAGATCGGTGAATGCTTCTAAGTGCTGCAGGTGGGGGAGTGGGTGTCCTCCATGGACTTGTCACAACCCACACCCCACATACCTTGACCTAGATATCTCTCCCATTTGGCTGTTCCTTTATATGCTTTTTAATAAACCTGTAAATGTAAGTAGTGTTTTCCTGAGTTCTGTGAGTCATTCTGGCAAGTTAGAGAACTGAGGGAGTGGTCATGGGAACCCCCAATTTTTAGCCAGCCTCGTGGAAGTGTGGGTAGCCTGGGCAGCCCACTCGTGCTGGCCTCTAAGCATTCTTGTGGGACTGAGCCCTTTAACTTGTGTGATCTTGTGCTAACTACAGATAGATA
The DNA here is from genome assembly GCF_028878055.3 of Symphalangus syndactylus. Lineage (NCBI taxonomy): Eukaryota > Metazoa > Chordata > Mammalia > Primates > Hylobatidae > Symphalangus > Symphalangus syndactylus. The sequence goes on along the minus strand of NC_072427.2, from coordinate 30,704,635 downwards.
GTGTCAGAATTTAATTGTTGGACACCCACCTGGTGTCAGAGAATTTATCCTTAATGTAGAAAAAACTCATAGGAAGCAATTACAAAAGAGAGGTCTTGTTTAATTCGTTAGGGCTACTATTAGGTTGGTGCAAAAATAATTGTGGTTTTGAGCCATGAATTTTAAATCACTATTATTATTATTGTTGTTATTTTGAGACAGAGTTTCGCTCTGTGGCCTAGGCTGGAGTGCAGTGCCGCAATCTCCACTCACTGCAAGCTCTGCCTCCCAGGTTCACACCATTCTCCTGCCTCAGCCTGCCAAGAAGCTAGGACTACAGGTGCCCGCCACCGTACCCGGCTAATTTTTTGTATTTTTAGTAGAGACGGGGTTTCACCATGTTAGCCAGGATGGTCTCGATTTCCTCACCTTGTGATCCACCTGCCTCAGCCTTCCAAAGTGCTGGGATTACAGGCGTGAGCCACCGCTCCCGGCCAATTTTAAATTATTACAACCAGGCTCAAACACATCTTTATTAATCAAAATAGGAACCATTACAATGAATACATTTTTTGTGCTTTGGGATTTGACAAACTCTTGGAAAGGATTTTCTGCATCCTACTGGTTGTGGAAGTATTTTCCATGCAAAAAGTGTCAAAATGCTTGAAGAAGTAGCAGTTCGTTGGCAAGAGGTCAGGTGAATATGGCAGATGAGGCAAACCTTCATATGTAGAGCTCAATTCATTCAACTTTTGAAGCATTGGTTGTGCAACATATGGTTGGCGTTGTTGTGGAGAATTGGGTCCTTTCTGTTGACCAGTGCTGGCTGTAGGCATTGCAGTTTTCAGTGTATCTCATGGATTTGCTGAGCATACTTCTCAGATGTAACAGTTTTCCGATCCAGAAAGCTGTAGTGGATCAGACTGGCATTGGACCACCAAACAGTGACCATTGTAAAAGTTAAAGAAAGAGGAAAGAAACACTAAACACAGCTGACAGTTAAAGACAGGTTTTCTTTTCTTTCTTTTTTTTTTTTTTGAGACAGAGTTTCACTCTTGTTGCCCAGGCTGGAGTGCAATGGCGCGATCTTGGCTCCCCGCAACCTCTGCCTCCCGGGTTCAAGCCGTTCTCCTGCCTCAGCCTCCAGAGTAGCTGGGATTACAGGCATGCTCCACCATGCCCGGCTAATTTTGTATTTTTAGTAGCGATGGGGTTTCTCTATGTTGGTCAGCCTGGTCTCGAACTCTGGACCTCAGGTGATCCGCCCACCTTGGCCTCCCAAAGTACTGGGATTACAGGCGTGAGCCACCGTGCCTGGCTGGTTTTCTTTAGATAAAACCTGAGAGGTGCTCCTGGCCGATTTTGGTCAAGAGCGCTTTCTCTTACAAACTAAGAGGATATATTGGTTTTAGGGTAAGGGGGTTTATCAGAAGCTTGGAATGTTTATGTGTAGGGAGAAGCTTATGGCAGGGTTGGAATCTCTCTGGGACGAGGGGAGGTTATTTTGGGACAGACATCTTTCCAGCCTGGCGTGGGGTTATCTTGGGGCTAGCATGTCTGTGGTCAGGGAGGAGTTTGGAACATTTCTGTCTGGAGATGTTATTTGTGGTTTATGGTCATGCTGACCTTAGCCATTAGGCTGATGACCTTTGGATTTAGGCAGTTTTTTATTAAGGTGAACTTTAGAAAGAGGGGCTTGTCCAAGATGGCGATGCTCCTGCTCTGTCAGACATGACCTGTTTTTGGTGCAAGTTTGGCTTTGGGAAGTGCTTTGGAGCTTCTTCTTGGTCCAATCACTGAGTTGGTCATTGCTGGTTGTATAAAATACACTTTTGTTGCACGTTACAATCCGATCCAGAAATGGTTAATTGTTGTTGTGTAGAATAAGAGAAGATGACACTTCAAAACGATGATTTTTAAAGTTTTCATCAGCTCATGAGCCACCCACTTATCGAGCTTTTTCACCTTTCCAATTTGCTGCAAATGTGAATGAGCATAGAATGGTAGATGTTGAGTTCTTCAGCAGCTTTTCATGTAGTTGTAAGAGGATCAGCTTCGATGATTGTTCTCAGTTGGTAGTTGTCAATTTCCGATGGCCAGCCACTATGCTCCTCATCTGGAAGGCTCTCATCGCCTTTGCAAAATTTCTTGAACCACCACTGCACTGTACGTTCATTAGCAGCTCCTGGGCCAAATGCATTGATGTGAGTTGTCTCTGCTACTTTATGATCCATTTTGATCTCCAATAAGAAAACTGCTAGAAGTTGCTTTTTGTCTAACATTATTTCCATAATCTAAAATAAACAGCAAGTAATAAGTCATAAGCAAAAAAACGTAAAGTGAGAAATGTCCATTAAAATGATGTATAACATAACCACATTTATTTAAGAATGTATTCTAATATCAAACAGCAAATTCTAAAAATGCAAAAACCATAATTATTTTTGCACTCACCTAATATAATACAATATCTGGGTAATTTATAAACAACATAAAGTATTTCTCACAGTTCTGGAGGCTGAGAAGCATATTCAGTGTCTAGAGAGGGCCTGTTCCTCATAGATGGTGGCTTCTGTGTCCTTATAACCACCCAACAGGTTCACCTTGCCCATTGCCTAGACAGCTGATTTATCAAGACAGGGGAATTGCAATAGAAAAAAGGTAATTCATGAATTACCTTTGAATTACTCCCAAGGTAATTCAAAAACCGTGGGAGAACGGAGTTTTATTATTACTCAAATCAGTCTCCTCAAGCATTCAGGGATCAGAGTTTTAAGGATAAATTGGTGGGTAGGGGCCAGTGAGTCACGAGTGCTGATTGGTTGGGTGGGAGATGAAATCATAGGGAGTTGAAGCTGTTCTCTTGCACTGAGTCAATTCCTGGGTGGGGCCACAAGATTGGATGAGCCAGTTTATCAATCTGGGTGGTGCCAGCTGATCCATTAAGTGTCTGTAAAATATCTTAAGTACTGATCTGAGGTTTTACAATAGTGATGTTATCCCCAGGAGTGATTTGGGGAGGATCAGAATCTTGTAGACTCTGGCTACATGCTAAACCGGAATTTCTAATCTTTTGGCTGATTTGTTAGTCCTGCAAAGGCAGTCTAGTCCCCAGACAAGAAAGGGATTTGTTGTGGGAAAGGGCTGTTAACTCTTTGTTTCGAACGATAAACTAAGTTAGTTCAGCCTACGCCCAGGAATGAACAAGGACAGCTTGAAGGTTAGAAGCAAGATGGAGTTGGTTAGGTCAGATCTCTTTCACTGTCTCAGTTACAATTTTGCAATGGCGGTTCATCCTCACCTGGCAGAAGGGGCAAAGAAGCTTCCTTGGGCTTCTTTTCTAAAAACATGAATCCCATTCAAGAGGGCTTTACCCTCATGACTTAATCATCCCCTAATTGTAATTTTGGGGACACATTCACACCATAATAGGTCCCCACTGCAGACTGTAATAACTCCGAACTTTCTTACTGAAACCGCCTTTCCAAAATTATGATTGAGACGGTAAAAGAGATCTAACTTAACTGACTCCATCTTGCTTCTAACCTCCAAGCTGTTGTTTTTCATTCCTGCGTGTAGGCTAAGCTAACTTTGGGAGAAACTTAGTTTATAGTTTATGGTTTAAAACAGATGGTAACAGCCTTTTCCCAGAACAGACCACCTTCTTGCCTGGGGACTAGACTGCCTTTGTAGGACTAACATTAGCCACAAGATTAGAAATTATGGTTTAGGAGTCATGCAGCTGGAGGCTACAAGATTCTGACCCTCCCTAAACTGCTTCTAAGATCAGTGTCCGAGATATTTTGCAGACCCTGTTCTTGATGGATCAGCTGGTACCATCCAGACTGATGAACTGGCTCATCTGATCTTGTGGCCCCCACCCAGGAACTGACTCAGTGCAAGAAGAGAGCTTCAACTCCCTGTGATTTCATCTCTGACCAATCAGCACTCCTGGCTCACTGACTTCCCCCAACCCACCAAGTTGTCTTTAAAAACTCTGCTCCCTTAATGCTGGAAGAGACTGATTTGAGTAATAATAAAATTCTGGTCTCCCGCACAGCTGGCTCTGTGTGAATTACACTTTCTCTATTGCGATTCCCTTGTCTTGATAAATTGGCTGTGTCTAGGCAGTGGTCAAGGTGAACACCTTGCGTGGTTACAAATTTGGGGGCTCATCTGGGATTGCCCTTGTGGCTACCTGCCTGGGTTTGGTGGCCCCCCTCTAGCAATGGATCCAGAGGCCAGCCCAAGCGGCTGCCTAGTTCTTTTGGACTGGAGGCCGACTCTGGTACTCTACTGGTAGGGTGCTGCCGACCCAATGCGCATGGATTTAATTGCAGTAGAGAAACAGTCTTGGGGAGACGTCCCTCAACTGTAGTCCTATCACAAGGTGTCTGTCTGTAGCCCCATTGTGGGGTGTCTGGGTTGGCGAGTATCCTAGGCTCTGCCAATGCTTCCTTCCTTCTCCTGACTTGTTCTGTAGTTCCATGGTAGGGTGTCTGTAGCCCCATTGCAGGGTGGGGTGTCTGTCTCGGTTTGGCTCCTGGCGGGGGGGTGGTTGGCTCTCCCTAACTAGTAGGAAGAGGCTTGGTTCAGGAGACCTCTGCAATCAGGAAGATTTTGAGGCAATTTCTCAGACAAAGAATAGGACAGTTTGGAAGGGATACTCTTAGAGTTCTTGGTTAGGGATCTGATTCGGAAGGCCTTCTGTCCTTGTCTTTGTGTGTGTTTGTATATGTGGAGGGGATCTCAGAAGGAATTGCTGATGGAAGTCCAGCAGGCCTACCTCAAAGAACCCTCCTTATTTGTCTGGTTACGTTCAATGAGCCCTGAAGAAAGCTCAACAGGCCTGTCTTGGGCGACTATCTGCTCTTTGCCTTGCCCAGAGACCCCATTGTGAATCATTCAGAGGCCATCCTTTCCCATCTGGAGTAGATCAAAGACAACAGGGACCAACAGGAAGAACGTTGAGCGTTGCCAAGTCGATACTGGGTGCTGAAAAAGGTGACTAATGTCTGTTATGTGTATTTTCCTGGGATGGAAAATGTTAATTCGGTTTGCTCCTCAGGCAGTGCCTCCCATGTCTCTTCTGCAGGACAGAAACTTTTATCTAAATAGATGGAATAATTCTATTATATATTGAGTACCTTCATGTTGAATAATCCTATAATATGAATGATTTTGGAATGCCACCCATCTTAGCCTGGGTCATCTAAAAAATAGAGCTTGGGTCAAGGATTAAGGTGGCTGTGGAGGCTAAAGCAACTCCATCTTAGATGCCAACCTGCCATGTTGACTTCTGATTAACCCCTGTTCAAAGAATGCCTCTAAGACTTCTACTTTATCTACTGTTACCATAAACCCCGCTCCTAGGTCAAAATAATATTTTTTGTTTTGGGGAGCGTAAATCTTCCCCTTAGACAGATTCACATAACACTTTTGCCTTTCCCTGCAGGGCCAACTTTAGTTGTCCTACACATTCCTTCCCTATGGTATATAAACCCTTGGTCTGGGGGATAATGGCAGGGATCCACCATCTCCTCTTGCAGCTACTGAGACAATGGCTTCTGTGCCTAAGTTATTATTGTTTCTTTCAGAGAAACTGCATTTGTCAGGCTCCGTCTTTGGCCTCTCAGCTTCCTCAGCCTTTAGGGATGGGTTTGCATAGGCCTGCTCCCCGGGAACAGTGCCAATACTTTATCTGGGAGATGCCAGCCCAGGATGGTGAGAGTGAAGAATGAGGGAAGTAACGCCAAGGCAGATGGAATGCAAAGTGGCTGATGTGCTACCGTGCTGGCCACAGCTTCATGGCTAGCCTGGGTGAGACACAGCAGGTCACTCAGCAGTCATGTCGCTCTGCGTGGGGACTTGTCCAGAGGGACGCAGGGAACTGCACCTTGGAGCAGTCCGAGGAGAGAAAAAGGAGGGAGAACTTACCTTCCCAGTTCCTTCCCATCTCCTGTTTCTCATAGGTCAGGTTTCACCTGGCAGGTGCGGGGAGCTAACTCATACATACTTTTGTGTTTCATCACTGAACTCCTCAGTAGCCAGTTTCATACCTTTTGGTGTGGAATGTTATCCAGTTCTAAAAACGGAGGAGTGACCTGGCACTGGTCTTATGCCAATCAAGAGAAATGAAGCAGATTGCTGGGGGAATCTGAACAGGCACCCAGGGTTTGCATCTCCAGTTTTTGGGGCTCCAAAATTTTGAGGTTCCAAAAATTACTCTGAGGCCAGTAGAGGTTGGTGTAATGAGTTCATCATGGGTTGACACACAGTTTCTCCATCTATGAAATGAGGGGGCTGGCTAAGGATGAGCTTCCTCCACATTGCCACCCTCCCTGCCCCCCACAGTTCTGTTTCCTGGGGAAGAAGGCCAGCAAAGGCCCAGCACAGTCACCTACTTTCCCCTACCACATTGCCACAAACCACTCTCTCAACACAGCCTGGCCAAGGCCCAAGAGTTCCATCCACATTTCCCAGTACCACATCCTGTGTACCAGAAAAAGCACACAGAAGTGAGTCAGACCTTCTCTCTACTATTTGATTGCTAATGATAATAATAATAATAGCCACCCTGTTTCCATCCTGTGGTATTGAGCGCCAGCTCTGTGTCCAACATCTACACATGAACACAAAACACAGCCAACTTGTTTAATACTCACCTCAATCCCGAAGATATGCATCATGTTCCCATTTTACACATGGAGAAAGTGAGGCTCAGATACGCCCTGGGATTTGCCCAAAATCACTAAGGAGTACACAGGGCCAGGTTTAGACTCAAACAGCCTATGGTTTGAGTTTCTCTCTTATTTTTTTCTTTTTTTTTGAGACAGGGTCTCGCTCTGTTGCCCAGGCTGGAGTACAGTGGCATGGCCACGGCTCACTGCAACTTTGACCTCTCAGGTTCAAGTGATCCCCCAGCCTTAGCCTCCTCAGTAGCTAGGACTACAGGCACGTGCCACCATAGCCGGCTAATTTAAAAAAAAAAAAAAAAGTTTGTAGAGAGAGGGGTCTCACTATGTTGCTCAGGCTGGTCTTCAACTCCTGGGCTCAAACAATCTTTCCAGCTTTAGCCTCCCAAAGTGCTGGGATTACAGACATGCGCCATGGCGCCCAGCCTATTGTTTGAATTTCTGTGGGGAAACCCATAGAAGAACATGCTGGAGAAGGCCCACTATTCCTTCACCAAGTGGCTTTTGTTCAACATGCCATGGAGGTGGTTTGTGTCCACTGCACCTGCACACACTTCAGGACAAGGTTCCCCGGCTGCTTCCTGCCTGTATGTCTGTGTGTTTCTGTGAGTACTGACCTGCCCCAGTGAGGCTCCTGCCCCTCTTTCACAATGCAACACAGTCCTGAGAGCCATGGGCTGGGCCTGGGCTCCCAGCAGGGGGATTATCATCTGGACAGAGCTGGGGGTATGCAGAGTGGGGCTGCTTGCATCAACAGGCTGTGGGGGCCTCTCGTCCTCTGCCCACACTTGCAGCCCTCTTCCCTGGTGAGACACCCCTTCCAGCAGCTGGCCCAGAGCATCTGGCCACTCTTGAGAAATGGAAACTGTACCTTCCCGGACTGGGGCCAGCGTGGTTTGAGAAGCGCCCCTTTCAAATTCCCTTTGTCAGGAAGTTGATGCCTGGGCCATCACTCATTCACGTCAAGGGAATGATTACTCTTGATACATGGAAATATTTCTTAAGCCAAAAAGCTGTTGTTCTAGCTTTGCTAAAACTAGGTCAATAATTTGGCTTCAATCCCCAGGACAAATATCAGTATGGAGAAAACTTTTACAGTTGTGGGTATTCTCTAGACCAACGAATGCAACCAATTATACGTTGCACAGATGGGCAGTGAATTGAGTGTTTCAAAATGTTATCTTTCACCTGTTTAGAAACAAAAGATCAATTTTTGGAAAGTGTTTCTCAAAAAGAGAAAAGCGGCGCCATGCAGATACAAAAATGGAAGCGATGGTGCAGATGGTGGATGATAAATTTCTGTAACAAAGGCTGTATTTTTTTGTTTGACAAGTTTTTGCCAAGTTGCGTGCGTACTTCCCCAAAGTAGGGGAGATTTCTGAGGAGGGAGGTGAGTCTTCTGGCCTTTACGCCCCTCAAGGCACCCAGGTTTCTCTAATGTGGGGACTAAAGTACTAAAGTTCTTAAGGAATGATCCTGCTGGGCCATGCTTTTTTTTTTTTTTTTGAGACAGAGTCTCACTCTGTCACCCAGGCTGGAGGGCAGTGGTGTGATCTCAGCTCACTGCAACCTCCGCCTCCCGGGTTCAAGCAATTCTCCTGCCTTAGCCTCCTGAGTAGCTGGAATTACAGGTGCGTGCCACCACGCCTGGCTAATTTTTGTATTTTTAGTAGAGACAGGGTTTCACCATGTTGGTCAGTCTGGTCTCAATCTCCTGACCTCAGGTGATTCACCCGCCTTGGCCTCCCAAAGTGCTGGGATTACAGGCATGTGCCACTGCGCCCAGCCAACCTGCCGGGCCATTCTTATCTCACTTGGATAACACATATAGTAAGTCCCCCTTCAGTGCAGCCCACAGACAGAGCCCTGCACTTGGAAGGGCCCAACCAAGCTTGGTTTAATGCACTAGGACCAAGCAGTACTTTGAAATTCTTCATAATTTAACTTTGAATTTGTCTTTTTTTTTTTTTTTTTTTTTGAGACAGAGTCTTGCTCTGTCACCCAGGCTGGAGTGCAGTGGCGCAATCTTGGCTCACTGCAACCTCTGCCTCCTGGGTTCAAACAATTATCCCGCCTCAGCCTCCGAGTAGCTGGAGCTGGGATTACAGGCACGTGCCACCATGCCCGGCTAATTTTTGTATTTTCAGTAGAGACAGGGTTTCACCATGTTGGCCAGGCTGGTCTTGAACTCTTGACCTCAGGTGATCCACCTGTCTCGGCCTCCCAGGGTGCTGGGATTACAGGTGTGAGCCATCGTACCCGGCCAAATTTGTCTTTTGTAAGTGAAGTCCAATGGGATCATGTAGCATGTGCTGAGGGTTTGGAGCCTTGGCCTGAAGCATGGTCATGCCTCCTGCCACCTCCCTGCTTCCCTGGAATGAGTTCTTGGCTGTCCACTCCCTCAACCTCTGGTGCTCCAGTGCCACCCAGCCCCCTTGTCACCCCTGCCCTGCAACACTGCCACTCTTCGTTCCCTTGAGGGCCTGGGTGGGGGTGGGTGCGCCAGGGCCAAGTACATGCACCCCACAGTGTCAGAGCGGACAGGTGGTGGCCGTCCTGTCCCAGGCTGGCAGCAATATGCCGTGTTCAGTGGGTGGCTTAGGGAGGGTGAGCCTCTCTCCACTCCCATCCCAGCCCCTAGTGCCTCCTGGCTATGAGGTTGGGACATAGTTGGGACTATGGGCCTGTAGGAAGGGAAGATGCCTGCCTCTACTTCCCAATGAGTCTGTCTGGTGGCTGCTGGAAGGGGGAGCCTGCGAGTTACTAGGTTCCACATGTGCCAACCCCCCGAACTGTGAAGGTCCGCTTTTGCCCTGTGCGTGTCCCGAGCTGGAGGGTGTAAGAACATTAATTATAAATTACCAAAAAACGCAACACCATGACAGGTTGTGAGAGGCACCACGGAAAAAAGGGAAGACATTTCCGCATGCATTTTGAACAGGGAATCTGCAATTTCATTTTATATTGGGCCCTGCAAATTGTGTAGCAAATGCCACAGGCAGTGCTGTGTTGTGGCCTGCCAGCTCTCACTAGGTCACAGTTCACTTTCTGTGATGTCATGTTGGTGGCTTTGAAATGGCCACTGTGGGCCGGGCGCGGAATTAGGGGTTGGGGCTCCTCGCTTAGGGCAGCGAGGAATTACAGAGATGGTAATGAATGGGAACAGATCTAGAGGGTGCAATGCTGTAATTCCAGCACTTTGAGAGGCTGAGGCTGGTGGATCATCTGATGTCAGGAGTTCGAGACCAGCCTGGCCAATGTGGCGAACCCCTGTCTCTACTAAAATACAAAAATTAGCCGGGCATGGTGGTGGACGCTTGTAGTCCCAGCTACTCAGCAGGCTGAGGCAGGAGAATAGCTTGAACCTGGGAGGTGGAGTTTGGAGTAAGCCAAGATCGTGCCATTGCACTCCGGCCTGGGCAACAAGAGCGAAACTTGTCTCAAAAAAAAAAAAAAAAAAGAAAAAGAGAAAAAAGAAATGGCCATGGTGAGTATTAACAGCACGGAAATAGGGCAAACACTGCAAAACGGAACTTTTATTTTATTTTATTTTAGATGTAGTCTCACTCTATTGCCCAGGCTGGAGTGTGGTGGTGTGATCTCAGCTCACTGCAACCTCTGCCTCTCAGATTCAAGTGATTTTCCTGTCTCGGCCTTTTGAGTAGCTAGGACTACAGGTGCGTGCCACCTTGAACACCCAGCTAATTTTTGTATTTTTAGTAGAGATGGGGTTTCACCATATTGGTCAGGCTAGTCTTGAACTCCTGACCTCAGGTGATCCACTTGCCTCGGCCTCCCAGAATGCTGGGATTATAGGCATGAGCCACTGTGCCTGGCCTAGAACTTTAAAAAAATGTATTTAGAGCTGGTTTTTAACATTTGCCAGCACATCACTGTATACAGTACCCAATAAAAGTCGGAAACTTCTTATCCTTGTTAATTTAATTGGTTAAATAGGGCAGGCCCAAACTTCCAGGAAGACAGTGCAGAGGCATGGAAGGAAGGCTAAGGAAGAAAACAGCTTAGTAAGTGCCAGGCACTGGTCCAAACCATTTCACCACCTTTTCAGGAACGAGGAAATAAGCTGAGAGAGGTAGTGGGACTCAACCAAAACCATACATCAGGCCAGCTACTGAGCTAACATTCGGACCCAATGTCCTAGCTCTTCTCATAGCAAAAGGAGAGGTTTTCTTTTTAAAACTAGAGATAGGGTCTCACTATGTTGCCCAGGTTGTTCTCAAACTCCTGGGCTTAAGCAATCCTCCTATCTTGGGCTCCCAAAGTGCTGGGATTACAGGCATGAGCCACAGTGCCCAGAGAGGTTCTTTAGAGTCACACATCTCTCTCTCTCTCTCTCTTTCTTCCTTTCGTTTCTTTCTTTTTTTCCTTTTTCTTTTTCTTTGTTTTTTTTTTTGTTTTTTGAGACGGAGTCTCACTCTGTTGCCCAGCCTGGAAGTGCAATGGCACAATCTCGGCTCACTGGCAACCTCCACCTCCCAGGTTCAAGCAATTCTCCTGCCTCGCCCTCCCAAGTAGCTGGGACTATGACTATAGGCACATGCCACCACGCCTGGCTAATTTTTGTGTTTTTAGTAGAGATGGGGTTTCACCACGTTGGCCAGGCTGGTCTCGAACTCCTGACCTCAGGTGATCCACCCACCTCAGCCTCCCGAAGTGCACAGGGCCTAGCACAGGGTTCTGAACTTCAGGAATAAACTGGGGCTCAGGAGGAGTAGGCAGGAGGGGGGCTGGCGAAGGACCTAGAAGTTCCCACCCTGGGCTCTTGATCTCTTGCAGTAACTTCACAGCCTCAGGCAGAAGCCGAGATGAATGAGAAGGACAGAATGTTCCAGCAGCCACCAACTAGAGCAGAGACAGGAATATTTACTAAGCCTAGGGGCCTCCCCAACATGTCGGCAGAGTTGGAGGGAACAAGTGTATGGGGCCTCTCTCTGTAAGGGCAGGGAATACATGGCAGGGAGAAGCCCCATGGAGAGGTCTCCCCTGACTCCAGCCTGTCCGTCACATTGATATATGAGTCCCTCACACCCTCAAGTATGTAAAGCCAGTCACAAAGCACCTTCTCAGCCATGGCAGCATGGGGAGCTGATCTCCATCTTATAAACGAGGAAACTGAGGCCCACAGAGGGAAGATAACATACCCAAAGCCAGAGAACTGGGGAATGCTAGAGTCTGCAGTGGAAGGCTGGACTGGAAATGCTGCCCCCAATACCAGTAGTCTCCAATCCTGCATCTGCCCACCACACCCCCTCCCCAGGAACTTCTCTTGACCCTGGCTGGCCTCCTCCCTGACTGACCCCAGACCCTCTTCTTTGGCGAGACCTTTTGCACCCTTACTTCCTGCAGCAAACAGTCCTAACCCGGACTGTTCTCTTCCCAGGTTAACCTCCCCTTTCTTCTTTTTTTTGAGACAAGGTCTCGCTCTGTCACCCAGGCAGGAGTGCAGTGGCACGATCATGGCTCATTACAGCCTTGACCTCCAGGGCCCAAGCAATCCTCCCATGTCAGCCTCTCAGGTAGCTGGGACCACAGGCACGTGCCACATTTTTTGTTTTTGGTAGAGATAATGGTCTCACTATATTGCCCAGACTGGTCTGAAACAATCCTCTTCCCCAGCCTCCCAAAGTGCTGAGATTACAGGTGAGTGCCATCCCACCCAGCCCATCCCCTTTCTTCCTATTTCCCAGCTCAGAGAAGCCTTCTCACCTCACACCTCTCTCTCCAAATCGTGCCCCTCCTCCCTCATCTGGCTGAGGCCTGGCCTCTCATCCAGGAAGCCCTCCTGGACTGCTCCCAGTCACAGGGCTCTTGGGCTGTCAAGATTGCATGAAATATGTTCATATTATACTGTCCATTAAAAAAAAAAGCGCATGAGAGACTAGCACACAGGGGTTTAGGTCCTAGTTGCAGCTGTCACCAACTTCCTAGGGTAACCTCAGGCTCCCCTGCTCTCTCTGAGCCTCAGCTCCCTCATCTGTAGGCAGCCTGCCTGCCTCACCAGGGAATGGAGAGTCTAGATGAGAAAACCCTGGCGGTGGGCACAGGTCACAGCTGTTGGGGTTTTTGCTGGCATCAGCATTGCACCCTCTAGATCTGTTCCCATTCATTACCATCTGGCCACACACTGCCTTGTTCTTGCTCTCCCCTAGGGGTGGGAGGCCTGTGTCTGGCTGAATAGCCCAGTTTGAGAGGGTGCTGTGTGTGCAGGGAGCCCTGCTGTTCCCCACTGGCCCAGTGAGCCAGGCCTTGGCTTGGGGCTGGAAAGAGCCGAGGACTGGGAATCGCTGCCCTAAGCGAGGAGCCCCAACCCCTAAGCAGTTCTGCCCTTCAGCCCTCCAGGGTGTTAACTTTGCCTAGCCAAGAGCAAACTCTCTTTCTCTGTGCCAGGAGTAGTAGAGCCCCCTGGGAAATGCTGTTTTTGTCCCCTGAGGCAGACTTTTGGGGAGTCCAAAGAAGGGCTCCCCACGGTGCCGACTATCACAGGAGACAGGAGCAGGAGACAGGCCAGGAAGATGCGGCGACTGGGGGACCGGATAGGAGGGCCCTTGTCCTGAGGCTGCGTAGGCATAGCAAGCTCCGGGATTTTACTTCGTTGGAATGTTCTTTTGAGCTACTTTGGGGGCTGTTGACTGAGAGAGCTCGTGGAGGGCTCAGGCCCTTTCAGAGTCACCCGTGTGGCTCGGCCACTGCGCCAGGTCTTGGAACATCTAAGGCAGAAACAGGACCAACACCCGCAAGCCTCCAACAGCCCCTCGGGCTCCCTCCAGCTGTTGGGGTGGAGGGGTTGGGGGGAGGTGCGGGGGCGAGCACGGTGGGGGGCGGGGCGGGGCCCGGCGGCCGCGACTCCACCCCGCGCCCCTAGTCGAGTAAACAAGCCACGGGCGGCGCCTGGGGGCCGCTCCTGCAAGCCGGGGCGCTGGATTACATCACGGTTCCCCGGAGACTCCCGCCCCAGCGGCCGGGTCCCTGAGGCCCGCGCCCGCCCGCCGCCTGTGTCCGAGGAGCAGAGAGCTGGCAAGGGCCCGCCAGGGCGGGAAGGCTCCCACGTTTTCTCCGGAGGCCCCTGGGACTTTGTTGCAATTGGTTGCAGCCCGGGCATGGGCTGAAGGTGGACGCGCGAGAACCGCGCCTCGGTTTCCCGATCTGTGAAACCTGGAGGCTGTATTAGGATTCTGCGCCTCCTATTAGGATTCAGCTGCGGGAAGGAGAGCGGCAGCCAGGGCCAGGGCCAGCCCCAGGCAGGCTGTGACTGGAGCCAGGCTTTCTACGTTAGGGTTTTGGTGAGTGCCCGCTCAGCCACGGTGCTAGAATGCACCCTCCCTCTGAGGGGCCATGGAGACCACTCGCTGGGCCAAGGCACAGCAAGGATGACCTTGTATCCTAGCATCCCCCTGTCCCCACTTGCTGCTGGACACGGACCCTCTAGGTAAAATTCAACAATAGTTCCTGCCAGCCACCCTCATGGCGGGTTTGTGCCAGTGCTTTGGGAAAGATGTTGGGTTGCCCATTTAGGTGGGAGGGAGATTTCTGCTCTACATCAACAACTCAATCTACCACGGAGCCTGAGCCACTGGTCTGGAGGAAGCTGCCGGGGAGGCAGGGGTCGTGGGCACCCAGCTTGGGAGACACTCAAGCAGAGTACGGGCCAGGCACGGGGAAGAAGGTGGCAGAGGGCATGCTTGCCAGCGTCTCCAGGAGCTGTCTTGCCCTGGGGTTCCATGATTTAATGATTCTGCACCTGCACCATCTGATAAGGTAGCCGCATATGACTGTTGAGCACTTGAAATGTGTGGGAACTCACTAGGAGCCCCAGAATTGGCATAAACATTATTTTAAGCTGAAGACATTTGAGATTCAACAGATGCAGCAAAAAGCCTCCTAGGAGCTTCCTTTACTGACAAAAAGCAGTAACTTCTGGGAAGTAAGGCTACCATAAACTCTGTCATAGGGGGAGTTTCATGGCCCCAACAAGACAAAGCGACCACTCATACCTATATAGACAAATATTTCACAAACTTTATCACCTGTCAGTTCTCTTAAAACCCCATTTGTCTTTGCTAAAGAAACCTATTTGTTTTTCCCATAGAAGCCCTTTCTTTCCCCTCCCTTTTCCCTACTGAGTTAGGTGTATAAGCCTTCAGCTCTATTTAACCAGCCAGCTACGTCCTTTGTTGGTATGGTATGCAGACATAATAAACTTCTTCTCCTGTTAATCTGTCTTTTGTCAGTTTAATTCGAAAGCTCCAATCACAGAACAAGAGAGTGTAGAGGAAAAGTTTTTTCCTCTCCTGCAGGGGCTAGTACACATTGATATGGGTGGTAAGTGTAACATATACACAGGATTTAGGAGACTTAGCATGAAACAAAAGAATGTGAAATATCTTAATAATTTTGTACATGATTACATATTGAAATGGTAACATAGGGTTCCATTAGATAAATTGGGTTCTCTTAAATATATTGCTAAAATTGATTTCATCTGTTTCTCCTTACTGTCTGCTAGAAAATTTCAGATAACATGTGGCTCCTATTTTATTTCCATTGAACAGCACTGCTAAATGTCAGGTGACCTTGTATCTTTGGGTTGGCTTTTCCCAAGCAACACCACATCTCTATTAACTGAATGCTCTTGTGTCAAGTCCTGAGCAGCGTGGGCAGTGGGGAGTGGAAGAGGAGGGGGCACAGTGCCAGCCCTCGGGGAGCTGCCAAGCCCCTCTTGGCTTCCAACTTGGTCTGGCCACATCCTCCTGCAGTCCTGCTTTCCCTCCTCCACAGGACAGTCAGGCCAGCAGAAAGCTGGGCAGAGGGTTCTGGGGCTGGCCGGGGCTCTGAGAACTCAAGGAGGGAGCTCTGTGTGGGCCAAGGATTCAGAAGACAGTGTGGCCAGCAGCCAGGAACTATGACTGCACCGAATGCTGTTCCCATGCCTAGGACCACAGATGCATCCCAGGCCTCACTGCCCAGCACCTCCCAGCTTAGTGGCCACACAGTCCTCTTCCTGCTCGGCCAAGCACCATCTGGCTGTGGTGGAACAGGCTCCCCTGCTCTCCCATCCTCTCTGCCATCTCCCATTCCCCAGGCCTTGCTGGATTAAAACATTTTCCTGATAATCATTCAGGGATATAGGCTGAGGTCTGAGAAAGCAAGCTACCCTAAGGCCCCTGAAAAAATAAAACAAAATAACAAACTTTAGTTGGTATTTCGGATGAACAGCCCACACCTGGCAATTTAGAGGGATGGTCCCAGTTGGTGTGACCCAGGTTTAACCCCTGCAGCTGATACGAATGTGACAGCTTTACAGCCCTGTAAAGCTAACCAGACCTGTACATAGTTAAACAACCTTATCTAACATTCCTCCTTCTTCTCCTATATAAACTTGCTCATAACAGCCAACACTCAGATCATGCTTATTGTGTGCTAGCCACTGCTTTGGGATCTTACATGCTTTTTTGTGTTTTGTTTGTTTGTTTGTTTTTTGTTTTTTTGTTTGTTTGTTTTTGAGACGGAGTCTCGCTCTGTCCTCCAGGCTGGAGTGCAGTGGCCCAATCTCGGCTCACTGCAAGCTCCACCTCCCAGGTTCACGCCATTCTCCTGCCTCAGCCTCCCAAGTAGCTGGGACTACAGGCACCCGCCACCACGCCAGGCTAATTTTTTGTATTTTTAGTAGAGAGGGGGTTTCACCGTGTTAGCCAGGATGGTCTCCATCTCCTGACCTCGTGATCTGCCCGTCTCGGCCTCCCAAAGTGCTGGGATTACAGGCATGAGCCACCGCGCCTGGCCGGGATCTTACATGTATTAATTCATTTAAGGCTGGGTGCGGTGGCTCGCATCTGTAATCCCAGCTACTCAGGAGGCTGAGGGTGGAAGAATTGCTTGAGCCCAGGAGTTTGAGACCAGCCTGGGCAACATAGTGAGACCCTGTCTCTACAAAACATAAAACATTTACCTGGGCGTGGTTGCGTGCATCTGTAATCCCAGCTACTTGGGAGGCTGAGGTGGGAGGATCTTTTGAGGCTGGGAGTTTAAGACCAGCCTGGGCAACACAGCAAGACACTCCCCCTACAAAAATTAAAATTAAAATTGATACATGTAATTTGGATTAAATTGGATTTCAGGTACAACAAACCCGTGAAGTGAGTGCTATTATTATCTGCTGTTCACAAGTGAGAAGCTGAGGCACAGAGAGGTTAAGTAAACTTGCTCAAGGTCACACAGCTACAAAGAGGCAAAACTGGGACTGCAACCCAGGCCATCTGGCTCAGTATCCGTGCTCCAAATCACTGCATGACACGGCTTTTCCCGCAATGCTGGAGGACTCGATTGTGTTTTGTTTTCCTAAACTTGTTCCCAACTTATGATAAACCTGTGACAGGTGTTCATGATCCAAAATGTGTCTGAGATTGGCTTTAACAAATTAAACATGAGATGGGAAAGTGACCAAATGCATGAGGAAGAAGAAAAAAATTCCAGAAGAATAAATCTTTCTACCATCCTTTGTCTATGTGTCTGTGTGGGTGGACAAGGGAATACTATGTAAGAATGGGTGCAGCTTTTTCAAAGATAAACTGTAGCTGAAAGTTGCAGCCTGCATTGATAGTTGCCCCTAGTTTAGCAAGCTGCCTGAGTGGGCTCCAAAATGGAGACATATCTGATTTGCAGAGGCAGGGGAGGAGGGCTAAACTGCCACAAATAAGAATAAAAGAACAGGCGTTTCAAACAGGGATGGGGGTGGGTAGAAACCCAAGAAGGCGTCAGCAAGCTGTGACCTGAGTGGGGTGTAGCAGCACAGGAAACGGCTCTGATGGGTTTTCAAACAAGGACGGCTACTGTTTAATTGTCCCCGTTGCTTGTGCTGAGCTGGGATGTCATTCTTCTCAATCTCCTGACCTTTGGTCAAAGCCTAACATCAACCCTGCTTTATGACCATCCATGCTGAGACAGTCAGTACTAAGGGGTGAGGGGGCATGAAGCCTGGGGAGGAGCGGGCCTGGAGGCCATGGGCACTGGGCAAGTTGCTGAGTGGGGAGTTGGCCTGGAGAAACGTAAGCCCCTTTGCCATCCTCAGAGTCACTAGGGGCGCCAGGTTCCTGCCAGGCACAGGATGTCCAGCCAGAGTAGCATCTAGCTCCTGAAATCCAGCACATGCTCCCCTCCCAAGTCAGGTGTCCTGGCCCAGGGCTCTGTCTGCAGAAAGTGGTGCCTTTGGGCTGGCAGTGGCCCTGCGTGGATCCTCTGCTGAAAGCTAAGGACCTTGGGTCCCAGGCACAGGGCAGGCCCTGGGCTACTGCTCTAGACTTCCTGAGTCAGAGAAAGCCCCGCTGGGCCTCCCAAGGCCTCATCCTGACACCTAAGTCAGCCTTCTCCCTCTTTCTGAGCCACCCTCGGCTGACCTCCCCCAGCTAGACTGCCTCTAAAAGTGGGGCTTCATAGGGACATTGTAATGGGGGAGCAGACTCCAGGTCTAGTTCATTTATTTATCCATCCTTTCCTGTTGTTTATATTGACCTGTATGCCAGATACATAGGTTTTCTTTTTCTTTTTTTTTTCACTGCACTCAGGCTGGAGTGCAATGGCATGATCTTGGCTCACTGCAACCTCCGCCTCCTGGGTTCAAGAGATTCTCCTGCCTCAGCCTCCTGAGTAGCTGGGATTACAAGCGCCTGCCACCACACCCAGCTAATTTTTGTATTTTTAGTAGAGAGGGGGTTTCACCACGTTGGTCAGGCTGGTCTCAATCTCCTGACCTCAGGTAATCCACTCACCTTGGCCTCCCAAAATGCTGAGATTATAGGTAAGAACCACTGCACCCGACTGATACATAGGTTTTCTAATTTAGTCTTACAATATACCAAAACATAGGTTTTGTTTTTGTTTTTTTGAGACAGGGTCTTGCCCTGTCGCTTAGACTGGAGTGCAGTAGCATGATTACAGCTCACTGTAGCCTTGACCTCCCAGGCTCAAGTGATCCTCCAACCTCAGCCTCCTGAATAGCTGGGACCACAGGTGTGTGCCACCACACCCAGGTAATTTTTAAAATTTTTGTACAGATAGGGCCTCACTATATTGCCCGGGCTGGTCTCAAACTCCTGGGCTCAAGAAGTCCTCCTGCCTCCCAAAGTGCTGGAATTATAGGCATGAACCACCGCACCCGAATGGTATTTTTATTCTTTTTTTTTTTTTTTTTTTTGAGACAGAATCTTGCTCTGTCGCCCAGGCTGGAGTGCAGTGGCATGATCTCAGCCCACTGCAACCTCTACCTCCTGGGTTCATGCCATTCTCTTGCCTTAGCCTCTGGAGTAGCTGGGACTACAGGCGCCTGCCACCACGCCCAGCTAATTTTTTTGTATTTTTTTCTAGTAGAGATGGGGTTTCACCGTGTTAGCCAGGATGATCTTGATCTCCTGACCTCGTGATCCACCCGCCTCAGCCTCCCAAAGTGCTGGGATTACAGGCATGAGCCACCTCACCCAGCCGGTATTTTTATTCTTAAATTACAGATGAGGAAACTGAGGGGCCAGGGGCAGCTGGGACACAAGTCCTGTCTAAATTGTGTTGGTCTTCCAGCTTGGTGGGGGTGGGATGGAGGCAGCCTGGGCTGGAGACCTGAAAGCAGAAGAGGGGATGAAGGGAACTGGGTAGGCTTGTGGACCCCAGGCCCCCATGGGAGCCACACCCTGGCAAGAGAGGGGATTGTGAAAGAGAAGGCAGGTGGGGTTCAGGACAAAGATGGGAAAATGGGGGCAAGAGCAAGAGACTCTCCAGGCCTTGCAGATGCAGGAGTTGAGCAGGTAGAGGATAGATGGGGTGGAAGGGAGTTAGGTGCCCAACAGGGATGACCCTGCAGGTGAGGTCCCGGGCAGTAAGTGATGAAACTACTTTGAGTGGGGGCGGCCCACCCAATACCTCCTCCTCTGGGCTAAAGAGGAGGGAGGGGAACTAGCTGGGCGATCTGTGCATTCAGCCATCCCTAGGGGCTGTCCAGGGGCACTTGTTCCCAGAGAGGAAGGCCAGCTCTGACCTTGGAGGATGAGAGTGAGTAAGCAGACAAGCACCGTGCTAGTTGCGTTTCATTCAAGATCTTCCCTCCACACCCAGTAAGAAAGGCATGACACTAGGAGTTTGAAACCAGCCTGGGCAACAGAGCGAGACCTTGTCTCTACAAAAAATTTTTAAAAATTAGCCAGGTGTGGCACATGCCTATAGTTTCTTTTTTTTTTTTTTTTTTGAGACGGAGTCTCGCTCTGTCGCCCAGGCTGGAGTGCAGTGGCGCAATCTCGGCTCACTGCAAGCTCCGCCTCCAGGGTTCACGCCATTCTTCCGCTTCAGCCTCCCGAGTAGCTGGGACTACAGGCACCCGCCACCACGGCTGGCTAATTTTTTGTCTTTTTGGTAGAGACGGGGTCTCACCGTGTTAGCCAGGATGGTCTTGATCTCCTGACCTCGTGACCTGCCCACCTCGGCCTCCCAAAGTGCTGGGATTACAGGCGTGAGCCACCACGCCTGGCCAATGCCTATAGTTTCAGTTACTTGGGAGGCTGAAGTGGGAGGATCACTTGAGCCCAGTAGTTGAAGGCTGCAGTGAGCCATGATGGCACCACCACACTCCAGCCTGGGTGACAGAATGAGACCCTGTCTCCAAAGAAAAAAAAAAGGCATGACAGCCCCATTTTGAGTTGAGAAAACTGGGGCCAGCCATGTCCAGTGACTTGCCTGAGGTCACAGAGTTAGGCTGGAGTGCGGCCAGGATGCAAACTTGCCTTTGCTAGTCTGGTAAAAGAACTAGGTATAAATAGAAACCCCAAAGCAGTGGGTGCCAGGCACAGGACTGAAGGCTATGAGGGGAGCAGGGGTGATTGAATACCCCCACCCCAATACTACCCCCAAGGCATCTGCTTATTCTGGACCCAGAACGAGAGGCTGGGGGCATTTCTAGGTATCCTGTGGATACCACAGAGGTTATGCACACTCTGGCATAGTGGGCCAGGCAGAGTGGTCTGAGGGAAGGGAGTGAGGATGGGGGAGGGGGTAGAAGAGAAGGTGGGGAGGGGGTAGAAGAGAAGGTGGGGAAGGAAGTGTGCGGAGGGACTGAGGGGGAGATGGAGAAAGGGAGAGGGAAGGAGGGAAGGAAGGGAGGGAGGGAGGGGGAGGGGGTGGGAGGGGGAGGGGAGGGAGGGAAGTAAGGAAGGAAGGAAAGAGGGAGGGAGGGAAGGAAGGAAGTGGGGAGGGAGGGAGGGAGGGAAGGTTGGTTGCCGGCCATGGTTGCATGTGTGTGCCTGGCTGGTTCTGTGTCCCTCTGTGTGTGTGCACGCATGTGTTCGCATGTGCATGTGTGTATGAGTGCAAGTTTTTTCTCCTTGGTCCTCTAAGCTCCCGTGAGTCCTGCATGGCCAGGAAGTCTCCATTTGAGGCATGGCATTGGGATCCCAGTCAACAGCCCTAGACTTGTCCACAGGCATTGGGGGTGGGCAGGAGGGTTGGAAAGGCAATGGGGAGGGGTAGGAGCGGTGAAGCCTTCAGGCTTGGGGTGGCTGGGAGGGGCAGTGAATGCCCCAGGCAGGCCTGTACTCTGGGGGGCTCTCTTGGTTGTTCCTGGCCAGACAGTCCCCAACACGCATGTGTACTCCAGGCTGCACGGCCCAGCTGGGATCCTTCCCCACCCCTTAGGCTTACTTTCTCTAGAAGCACTGGGCATTGCTGTGCCCATTCTGCACTGGGTTCTTCATATTCACAGTCAGTTGATCTGCCTGATTATCCCAGGATGTGGTTAATGGTTATCCTCATTTTTTTTTTTAAAGAATATCACTGTATTTATTTTCCTACAGGTAATTTTTCTATGGCTTCAACATTTTCTCTTCAAATCAAAAGAAAAATTTCCCAAAGTTTAGAACTGGATCACTTGGCCTTTTCTCTTATCTCCTTCCAGTTCAAAATGCTTGTGTCTCTTAATGGCCAGCATCTTCTTGGATCTGCAGTTAGGCTCAACACATTCCAGCCTTAGCACAATCCTCTTTGTGGTCTTAGCCTTCTTCCAGAAAATTGGCTTTGTCTGCCCGTCATAGCCACTCTGCTTCCGATCATAGCGCCTCTTTCCCTGGGCATACAAGGAATCCTTGCTTTTCTTATACTGTGTCACTTTGTGAGGCTGATGCTTGCCACACTTCTTACAGAAGGCTCTTCGGTTTTAGGTACATTGACCATCTTTGCAGCACGGCTGTTCTGTCTATATGATGAAAACAAGAAACGGTGTCCGAGACCCTTACCTCGCACAGCTCTCCCCTAACAGGAAAGGGCCCCTCTTTTTTTTTTTTTTTTTTTTTTTTTGAGACAGAGTCTCCCTCTGTTACCCAGGCTGGAGTGCAGTGGCACAATCTCAGCTCACTGCAACGTCCACCTCCTGGCTTCAAGTGATTCTCCTGCCTTAGCCTCCGGAGTAGCTGGGACTACAGGCACGCACCATCATGCCCGGCTAATTTTTATATTTTTAGTAGAGACGGGCACTCACCATGTTGGCCAGGCTGGTCTTGAACTCCTACCTCGGGTAATCCACCCACTTTGGCCTCCCAAAGTGCTGGGACTACAGGCACGAGCCAACATGCCTGGCTAATTTTTTGTATTTTTAGTAGAGACAGGGTTTCACTGTGTTAGCCAGGATGGTCTCCATCTCCTGACCTCACCTGATCTGCCCGCCTCGGCCTCCCAAAGTGCTAGGATTATAGGTGTGAGCCACCGTGCCCGGCCCTCATTTTTTATATCTGTGTAAACTGAGCCCCAGAGAGATGAAGTGACTTGCCTATGGCAGCACAGCTAAGAAGTAGCAGAAGCAGGATTTGAACCCAGGAAGACAGGGCACCAATCTCAGCCCCCAGCCCCTTCAGCATAGAGTGAGGGTCCCCTGCCTTTTACTCCACCCTACCCTCCCAGCCTCAGGAGCACATTCACAAGTACAGGGAGGGCCCTTCTTCTGTTCTGTGAGGCCTGTATCAATTTGTCATGGGATGGGGAGCCCAGCTCCCTGGTGGAATCACATCAGGTCATAGTGACAGAGTCCTGGCTTCCCAGGGACAGACTCCCAGCCACAGCTCTGGGGGTTGGGATAGCACTCTACCCCGCTGAACCTGCAGCACAGGGCCAGCCAGTCATGGAGCCCCTCAATCCATTGGTGCACTGGGGGCCAGAGGGCTTGTAGGAGTGGATGAGAGGTGGCTCAGCCTTCGGTAGGCCCTTGCTGAGAAATAAAGAGGCTGTTCATGAGTGCAGACATGGTTCTGGTCGGCTGGGCCCCAGAGAGCCTGAGCAGGCCTTTCTTGTCTGAACCCAGATCTACTTCTTGGGTTCGTCAGCATTCCCTACCACCACCCTCAGCCCCACAGCCTAGCCGAGCAGTGGGCGCAGTCTCTCAAGTTGCCCTGAATGCCTTCGCAGGCCTCTTGCCTCCAGGAGTTGCATGCTGCACCTTCTGGAAACAAACAGGGACCATGATACCAGGCGGGGCTAGGCTGCCACTCCTGCCCTCCCACTGGCTGCAGTCAGATGTCAGCACACAGCGCTGGGGGTGTGGGTCACAGGAAGGCCCTGTGGGCCTCTGGAGGGTTCTGCTCAGAAGAAACATCATGGGCAAGGAGGTCTGTGCAGGGGCTGCAGGGGCCGCAGTCGTGCCTCCGATTGCCTGTTACAGATGGGGAGCTGTGGAGGTTTCTGTGTCCCTTCCTTTTAACTGAACAACCTCAGCTGGACACGGTGGCTCACACCTGTAATCCCAGTACTTTGGGAGGCCGAGGCGGGTGGATCACCTGAGATCAGGAGTTCGAGGCAAGCCTGACCAATATGGTGAAACCCTGTCTCTACTAAAAATAAAAAAAAATTAGCCGGGCAGCTACTTGGGAGGCTGAGACAGGAGAATTGCTTGAACCTGGGAGACGGAGGTTGCAGTGAGCCGAGATCTCACCACTGCACTCCAAGCTGGGAGACAAGAGTGAGACTCTCTCAAAAAAAAAAAAAAAAAAATTGAACAACCCCTTTCCAGGCCTTTTGTTCCCATTAGGAGTGTCCTGTTGTGTTCCCTGGCTACTGCCCCAGAATTAGGTTAGGAATGGGGACAGAACTGGGCCTGGGAGCTGGGATTAGAATGGGCTGGGATTGGGACGAAGATGGGCTAGTCTGGGCTGGGCACAGCTTGCGATGGGGGTGGGAGGCTTGAAAGCAGAGGGCTTTATTGGAATGACTGTCTATCCCCTGCCCCCTCTGCATTGAGCCTGTCAACCTGAATGATGAGATTCAGGCAATATGATTAAATACTGAGTTTATTGGAGTGCAAAGTTTGAGGAAGGCACAGGCTCCAAAAAAAATGGGGTCCAAGGTGCTCTGAAGTGGAGAGATTTGAGGGTCATTTATATAGGCAAGGATGTAAACAGGATTACATCATTTTTCATACATAGTTACAGCAATTGGTTGGTTAAAGACAGTGTTTCTTTTCTGGGAAAAGTATATTTGATATTCCACATTAAGGATGTAATAGTTAAGGGGTCTTTCATCTCAGTCAAGGGGTCTTCTATCTTAGGGCCATCTGGTCTAAGCCAGCAACAAGGAAGGAAATTAATTTATAACAAAAGGTCAGTAATTAAGAGGTCAAGTTCTGTGACTCAGTCTCCAAAGGCAACCTTCCTCAGAGCCTAGTAACTGTTATTTTTGTTCTTGTTGTTTTGTTTGTTTTGTTTTTGTTTTTGAGACAGGACCTTGCTCTGTCTCCCAGGCTGGGGTGCAGTGGCGCAATCACGGCTCACTGAAACCCCAACCTCCTGGCCTGGGCTCAACAATCCTCCCACCTCAGCCTCCTGAGTAGCTGGAACTACAGGTGTGCATCACCACGCCTGGCTTTTTTTTCTTTCTTTCTTTTTTTGGTATAGACAAGGTCTGATTATGTTACCCAGGCTGGTCTCAAACTTCTGGGCCTGAGCAATCCTCTAGGTTTGGTCTCCCAAAGTGCTAGGATTACAGGTGTGAGCCACTGCACCTGGCCCCTAATAACTTTTAGAAGCCCCAAACAGATGATCCAGTTCCTTTCACAAGCCTGTGGAAAAATGGCAGACTGAGGAGGTGGTTTTGGCTTTCTGGCCTTCACAGAACTTCTTCCTAGAGAAGGGAAAGCAGATTTCAGCCCCACATTGTTGGGAATAGGCCCCCAAATCTGGCCATAAACAGGCCCCAAAACTGGCCATAAACAAAATATCTGCAGCACTGTGACATGCTCATGATGGGCCACGATGCCCATGTTGAAGGTTATTGGTTTACCGGAATGAGGGCAAGGAATATCTGGCCCACCCAGAGCAGAAAACCGCTTAAAGCATTCCTGAACCACAAACAATAGCATGAGCCATCAGTGCCTTAAGGACATGCTCCTGCTGCAGATAACTAGCCAGACTTATCCTTTTATTACGGCCCATCCCTTTGTTTCCCATATGGAATACTTTTAGTTAATCTATAATCTATAGAAACAATGCTTATCACTGGCTTGCTGTCAATAACTATGTGAGTAAATCTCTGTTCATGGCTCTCAGCTCTGAAGGCTGTGAGTCCCCTGATTTCCCACTCTGTACTCTATATTTTTTTGTGTGAGTCTTTAATTCCTCTAGCGCCTCTGGGTTAGGGTCTCCACGACCAAGCTGGTCTTGGCATCACATCTTCTCAGAGTCCTGCCTGCTCCCTAGGAATTGGCCTGAGGAAGGAGGAACACGGGTTCACTGAGGCTCACTGCCTGCTGGGCCTGATCCAGTGGCATTAGAACACTGGGCACCTGACCCCACCACAAATCTGGGGGCACAATTCATCATCCCACAGTCAAAGACCCTGGAGCTCAGAGAGGTTAAGAAGCTTGCTTCAAGTCCCACAGCCAAGAGTGGCAAGTTGGGATCTGGGCCTGGATTAGGTGGCTGGTGCTGGTTTTGTCACCAGAGTATCCCTAAGAAGGCAATACTAATCCAAGCAAGGAGACACTAACAGGGGGTGTCAGCACCAGGAGAGTGATGCAGCAGTTTCCCAGCAGTGGGACTTTGCTGGAAGGAGCTGGAGGCCCATTCTGGGGTCAAACGCTGCTGCAGCCAAGCCTCCTCCACAGCTGCAGGGCATTTGCCTGGCTCCTGCTGCTGGGGTTCTAATCTCATGACTGGCCTTGGCTCAGGGTCAGCCCAAGGACACCTCTCAGTCTGGGGGCTGAGGTCAAGGCTGACTTCCAGCCTGTGTGGGTAACCTGCACCTCTCACCTGCGCTGTTCACACTGGTTCCCTGGGCCTGATCTGTGTTCCCTTCACCAAGCCCGAGCTATACACTGTGGGCTCCCACCCCCCATCAAGACCTCTCTCCCTGGCCAGTGCTGCTCTGTGTCAGGGAAGGAGACAACAGGTGGCTTCCCTGGAATGCTCACCTTCTGCCCTGTGCCACCGCTGCTGGCTTCCCACCACGTTGCTCCGTTGCTCACCACACCACCCACCTCTTGCCATCATCTCCGGAAGCTGGGGGCTGTGACCATTCTTGTTCCAATGTTAAAGATGGGGAATCTGAGCTCAACAAGAGGAAGCCTCGACCTCCCCTTACCCCTGAGCCACTCCACTGTGACACGGTGCCCACACGTCCCCTGGCAGCACCTCACCTCTCCTTTCCTTTCTTGGCTGGAGGCTCTCTCTGACTCCACCACACAGGCTGTCCCCTATGCCCTGCTCTCAGCTCTGGCAGCCTTTCCAGCCAGAGCCCATAATCCAGCCACTTGCAGCCTAACCATGGGCTGGGCTGGGGGGCATTCTACTCTCTTCAAGAGCTGAAGGACTGTCAGGTGAAAGATGGATGCCAGGGACTGAGGGGTCATCAGGCGGTGACGCCAGAGAGAGCCAGGAGGCCCTGGATGGAGGCCTGAAGGGATAAGCCAAGCTTCTTTCTAAATCCCTGGCTGTGCCAAAGCCACCCGTGGAGACTTTCCCTTACTGACCTGACCTCGACTGGATTCCGGCATCCTCCTGGCTTCCCCAGCCAGCCAGGGCACACTGACTAGACAGAGATGGCTGAGGGAGGTGTGTGTGGAGCTGACACAGGGGCCCCGGAACTACCGGAGAAGCCTTGTTCTGGGTGTGGACCCTCTTCTCCCTGCCCCTTACCCAATTCCCTGGGGGATTCTTTGGTTCCCCTTCCCTATGCTGAGGTGCAGGGAGGCCACCTGGGGCCTTGCCAGCCTGGACTTGCCCCAGTTCTGGGCCCTGAGGTCATGGAGACCTCCTGAAACCCTCCACAGGGGAGCTGTTCACAGGCAGACAGGCCCAATGAGGTGCTAATTTCTGTAGATGGCCTGGTTGACAGGAGGTGGGGGCTGCTGGAGCAAAGGGGGCTGCAGAATAGGGTCTGGAGGGAGGTTGACGGAGCCCAGAGCTGGTGCAGGGTGGGCTGTGTTTGTTCAGGAATTGTTGATTTATTAGCAATGATCAGCTCTTTGAAATGCATTCTGGTCTCCTCCATATCTCATCTGGCCCTGGGTTTCTCTCTGGGAAAAGATCGGTGTTCTGAAGCCACTGCTTGTTGGGAGGGTTTCATCAAGAACTTGGGGGCAGAATGTTCTGCTCTGGGGAGTGACCCGAGCCGGAGGGAGGCCCACGGCCTGTCCTGAGGATTCCAGGCCTGCTGCAGCCAGCAGACGTGGCACTGGGTGGTCTTGGGGAGGGCCTGTGAGAACAGAGTGACACCACTGAGCTGGGTCACCTTGGAGGGTTCTGGGGCTCACCCCACACCTGGCTCTTTTGGACCTTGGCCTGCTCCTGCCCCTCTGTGAATAGCTGGTAAGGGGCCAGTGACTCTAGAGGCCTCACAAATTGGAGATGACACTGTCTGCTCCCTGGAATGAGGACAGGGGAGCTAGGGAGTCTACCTTGCTGCATCCAGAAAGGAAAAGCCTAGCACCCTCTCCCCTCCCCGAGACTCCCTTCTTCACAGCTCACCCTTCTGGCACAAGTCATTCTCAGCACCCTGGACCCAGAGAAGACTTTGGCCACATTGGGCCAGACTCCAACTCTCAGCAGGGTAGCATGTGGCTGTCACTCACCCATCTCTAGCCCCATTGGCTCCCCAGGGCTCCTGGCACACTCTGCACTTTCTCTGGTCTTCAGACCTTTGTCTGGCTGCCTCCAGCTCTGCCCCCTGGGCTGCTTTCTGCCTAGTCAAGTCCTCTCCACTCCACAGGCAGGCTCTGGGTCCATCTGCATTGCAGGCTGCTCAGTGACCTTCTGCCTGATCTTCTGCAGCATCCCCTGCCCCCGCCCCTCCACACTCCACACGTGGCCCAGGACCCAGACTGTTGGTTATGAAAGCTGGGAAGCCAACCCCCTACCTGCTCTGAAGGCTTGTTCTCCTCTCTCCCAGAATGCTCTGAGAACTGAATGAAATGATGGATAAGAGAGGACCGTGGCAGTAACTGTGACAGTTGTATGAGTGCTTATTTCTGAGCCAGCCATGGTGCTATGTACTTTCTGCACAGGTCTCCTCATAGCAACCCTCCAGGGCTGAAAGTTTTCCTATCCCCACTTCTCAATGAGGAAACTGAGGTTCAGAGAGGCCAAGCAACTGATTCAAAGTCACACAGTTCCTAAGTGACAGTCTGGGGACTCCAAAGTCACCATCTCTCACAATGGGAAGAGGGTTGTTGTTATTTTTTGGCCAGCCTGTTTACTTCCCCCTTTCCCCTCCCTCCCTGCCTGCCACCATCTGTTTGGTGAGTTTGCATCACTCCTAGAGCCCAGGGGTCCAATTAGGGAACTTCCCCCACGGAAGCTGACTGAGGCAATCCCTGCCCCAAGGGGGCCTCCCTGAGCTGAAGTTTTAATTAGCCATCACTGCTCTTCCTGAAACTCTGACCTGCCCATGGCTCCACCATCCCAGGCTGGCCTTGTGGCAGAAGGCAGGAGGCAGGACTGGCGTTCAACCCAGCTGCGCAGCAGAAGCTGCCCCGGCAGAGCAAAGAGATGTGGCCAGGCTTCCCTCCCACACAGCTCTCTGCATCCACCTCGGCATCACCTCATTTAGTCCGGTAAATGGATTACAAAATAAATGGACTAAGTGACTTCATCCATTAAATAGATTAAATACATTAAATGAGCTAATATTTGTGAAGCATTTTAAACAGTGCCTGGTACATAGTAAAGACTAGGAGTGTTTGTTAAATTAAAAAAACAAGTCAGCAGGGATGAGGGGAACAATGTACCACATAGGGCCCAGAACTATTCTTGGACATAAAGATGGCATATTCCTGGGTCACTTGGCAATGGTGGGTGGCCCATGTGTGGGCGGTCAGCATCTGTAATCCTGCCCCCTGCAATGTGGGAAGCTTGGGGTGTGGAGGGAGGGAACGGACGGGTATGTGCCAGGCACTGCACTGAGCATTCATGCCCTGCAAGCCGTCTTAAGAGATGGGTTACCATCCCATTTTTCAGAGGAGGTGGTCAAGGTTCACAGAAGCAATCAACATGTCCACAGCTGGCACGGTGGCTCATGCCTGTAATCCTAGCACTATGGGAGGCCAAGTCAGGAGGTTTGCTTGAGGCCAGGAATTTGAGACCGGCCTGGTCAACATGGCAAAACCCCATCTCTACAAAAAAATAGAAAAATTAGGTGGGCGTGGTGATGCACACCTGTAGTTCCAGCTACTTGGGAGGCTGAGATGGGAGGATCACTTGAGCCCAGGAGGTGGAGGTTGCAGTGAACTGAGATCGCACCATTGCACTCCAGCCTGAGTGACAGAGCCAGACTCCATCTTAAAAAACAAAAAACAAAACAAAAAAAACCATGTCCAAGAAAGCACAACCATGAGAGGCAGGGCAGGATTTATTGTTTATTATCATTATTATTTTTAGTTTTCTTTCTGTTTATTTGTTTTTGTTTAGGGCAGGATTTAGATCCAAAGCCTAAGCCCTGCACACTGGAAAATCCGACTCCTTGCACCCCTCCCACCTCTACTCAGGGCAAGAAGGCCACAGGGCCACACCCCCAGATGCAAAAGGGAGAAGGGTGCCCTTCTCTGCTCCCACTCAGCTTCCCCTCAACCTCCAGGAAACCTGAGGGCTCTGAGTATGGCTGTTTGTGTTGAGGACCCAAAACCCCTTTTCTGGGGCCAGGCTGTGAGTCTAAGGTGAGATGATAATATGGAGTTTCTGAAGCACTGCCCCCCTACTCTGGGGAGCCGGAGGCCTCCTGACCGTGACCCCAGTCTCCTTCCCTGCTTGGCTGCTCACCTCCCGTCTCAGCAGCAGCGCCGCTGTGCCGGCCCTGAGCCAGAGCCAAGCCCTCCTTGGACGCGGTTGCCTGGTAACCAGCCCTAAGTGACGGAAACCCCAGTGGGCCGCTAATGAGGGGGCAGCAGCCAACCACCTGGCCAGACCCAGCCGCCCCAGCCAGCCTTAGAAAGGCTTCCATGATAGTCCACCTGGCCTGCCCACGGTAGGAGGGGAGGGTGCCCCAGCACTGGGGGAGGGGGCATGGTGGGGCAAGGAGGAGCTGGGTTGGCGGCCCCCCAAAACATTTGAACTGGGGATCTGGGGGAAGGTGATTCCTGATGAACGCCAAGGCTTGACCAAAGCGAGGGGCGGGCACTGGGCTGGAGTCAAGGCTGTGGGTAGGGCCCGCCCAGGCCCAGGCCCAGGCCCCAACCTCCACCCTGGAAACAGCTGTGATGGCTCTGCCCAGGGCGCCGAGGCCGGGGGAGGGGATCCCCAGGGAGAAGCCCTGGATGGGGAGAAGAGGTGATGAGGGCAGCTGGCAGGAGTCCAGGCTCTGGGTAGGGGAGCAGCTCCTGCAGCACAGGGGGAAATGCATCAGCCCCTCCCCTCTTTGCAGGGGTCCCCCTCCTCTTCTCACACCCCTACCCCAGGCTTATGGCCTCCAAGGAGGGGGCTGCAGGCAGCATGAGGCAGGCAGGTGGAACTCGGCCAGGTGTTTCTCCATCCTAGGTCTGAGAGGGGAGGAGGGGATGGAGAGGCAGTGGCAGAACCAGGAGGAGGCCTGGTGTATGGACTAGACAGGCCTTCAGGAGACCTGGGTTCTGGAGCTGCCTGCCTGAGACCCCAGGTAGGTAGCTGGCCCTCTCTGCGTCTCATTTGCCCCATGTTGAAATAGGGGCTAGAAACAGGCTACTGCTGGTGTCATGGGTCCTAAGTGGCTGAGAGGGGGAGTCCAGGGGCTTTAGGGGAGCTTTGGGCAGCAGAGGTTCCTTCAGGCTCTCATCTGTGGGCCTGGGTAGGTTTTTCTGCCTTTCTTCCCTTTCAGATGTGCATAGCCCTCCTTCACCATTAAACCTTCACTCCATAACTACAGCCTGACTCAGCCCTGTGGTGGGCACTAGAGTCACAGCCCAAGGGCAGACCCAGGCCCCATCCTGGAGGAGGTCCCTCCCCAGTATAAGAGAGAAGCCAGGCTTATAGCCAGGCAATTTCAGCACAGGGAGCTGAGGCTAAAATGGAGGTGAGTTCAAAATGCTCTGGGACCTCCGAAGAGATGACCAAACCCAGCCTGGAGCTCAGGGCAGGCTTCCTGGAGGAGGGGTCCCAAGCTGATTTTTTTTGACAGGGGCTGTGTAGGGTCGTGGTTTGTTGGCCAGCCTGAAGTGCAGTGGCCTGATCACAGCTTAGTGCAGCCTGAACCTCCTGGGCTCAAGTCATCCTCCCACCTCAGCCTCCCGAGTAGGTGGGAACACAGGTGCGTGCCACCATGCCTGGAAAATTTTTTTTATTTGTCCTGCTCTGTTGCCCAGGTCAGTCTTGAACTCCTGGGCTCAAGTGATCCTCCAGCCTCTGCCTTCCAAAGTGTGGGAGGATTTCAGGCATAAGCGACCGTGCCCAGCCTCTGAGCTGAGTCTGAAAGGCCAACAGGAATTAGCAAGGAAAGCCAGACAAGCAGCCAAGGCAGACGGAGCGCATATTCCAAAGCGTGGAGGTGTGACCTGAAAGGAACCTTGGCTGGCTAGGGAGACAATCGGGACAATCAGGAGACATGCCAAAGCAAGAGTGGGGAACTGGAACCTGAGGGCACCGAGGAACCACAGGAGACTCCAAGCTAGGAGTAACCGGTTAGACACAGGCATTAGAAAGCTCTCTGTGCTGGCCGGGCGCGGTGGCTCACGCCTGTAATCCCAGCACTTTGGGAGGCCGAGGCGGGCGGATCACGAGGTCAGGAGATCGAGACCATCCTGGCTAATACAGTGAAACCCCGTCTCTACTAAAAATACAAAAAATTAGCCGGGCAAGGTGGCAGGCGCCTGTAGTCCCAGCTACTCGGGAGGCTGAGGCAGGAGAATGGCGTGAACCCCGAGGGGCGGAGCCTGCAGTGAGCCAAGATCAGGCCACTGCACTCCAGCCTGGGCGACACAGCGAGACTCTGGCTCAAAAAAAAAAAAAAAAAAAGAAAGCTCTCTGTGGAGGCAGGCAGGGAATATTTCCTGCTGCCTCCAGCACCAAGCCTCCAATGGCTGGGCTTTGGCACAGCCAGAGTGAGACATCACAGTCCCACCCTCCCCGAGTCCAAGGCCCAGCAGTCCTGTTCCTGAGGCCTCTCTCCCACTGTGGCAGACCCACCTCCACACAAGCACCCATCTCACTGGAGGTCAATGGTCTGTTTGAAGTCTGGGAGACAGCACTGGGACCCATCTACTGCTGTACCCTCAATGCCAGCATAAAACCTGGAGATCTTCAATATGTGACAGAAGGAAGGATGGGAAGGAGAGAAGGAAAATCAGCCCACCCTAGCTGTTAGTTAATTAAAGAATGTTCCTCTCCTCTGCAGGAGTCCCTAAATTTTTTTTTTTTTTTTTTTTTTCTTTTTTTTTTGAGATACAGTCTCACTCTGTTGCCCAGGCTAGAGTGCAGAGGCACGACCTCAGCTCACTGCAACCTCTGCCTCCCGGGTTCAAGTGCCTCTGCCTCCTGAGTAGCTGGGATTACAGGCTTGTGCACCACGCCGGCTAATTTTTGTTTTTTAGTAGAGATGGGGTTTCCCCACGTTGGCCAGGCTGATCTCAAACTCCTGACCTTAAGTGATCTGTCTGCCTCAGCCTCCCCAAGTGCTGGGATTAAAGCCATGAGCCACTGCACCTGGCCAGGGTCCCTAAATTATTGTGCATGTTTTTTTTGTTGTTGTTGTTGTTTTTCTAGCCAACAGGCCAGCAGATACAGTTTTCCAGAGGGGCCCAGTGAAAGCCTGCCCCACTTCTCAGTCTTAGGGCCTCCCCTCTGAGCAACTCTGATTTTCTCTGGAGGTAGTAGGGGGGCTCCTTTGGAGTTTGAGAGGCTCCCACTCCCTGCTCACTGTGGCAAATCAGCAGGCTGCCCCCACCCCCAGCCTCCCATGCAGAAGGATGCCCTGATTTCCCAGTACACTTTTGGAAAGTGGCTCACCTCACCCCAATAAGACCCCATGGCCCTGTCCTCCTGCCCAGGTCCTATCCAACCCAGATCCCTACGATGCTCTGAGTCCATGCTGATGGCCACCGACACAGCCCAGCTTCAGGCTCTGCTTGCTTTAGTGGCAGTGGGTTCCTGAACAACAATTGTGTCTGAGCCCTCCCTCAGAAGGCACTGGAGTCACACAGTCCTCCAGGGACAATCCTAGCTCTCCATTTCTTGGCTATGTGGACAAGTGGCCTCCCCCTCCTCCTCTAGAGCTACTGTTACTGGTTGAGGGTAGTTGCCCAGGTTCCTGGTGTTTTGAACAAAGAATTGGACAAAAGGCACAAGCAAGGCAGCAAAACCTCCAGCAAGAGGCTCAGGAGCACTGGTTACAGAATTTTCTGGGGTTTATATACCCTCTAGAGGTTTCCCATTGTTTCACCCTGCAACCTTCTGATTGGCCCGCAACCAGTCTGATTGGTTGAAGAGTAGGCCCACGACCAGTCTGATGGGTTGCTGGAGGGGACCAATCAGAGGCACTTTCACTTTCCAGCTGCCACTCAGCAACTGCCATACAGCAAAAGGAGGGATTCCAACTACCATGCAGCAACTGCCACCTAGAAAAAGGAGGGGTTGAAGAGTAGTCTCTGATATCCAGCACCAGTTGGCCTTAGGTTCCCTGCCTCCAGACCCTATTCTCCTGCAACATTACCACTGGTTGAAAGCTTACTACAAATCAAGCTGTGAAGTCACTGGAGCCCTGTAGCAAGTCATGTCCCTGTAACGATGAGTGAGCTGAGAGCTAAGGGGCTTGCCTAAGCCACACAGGTCAGTAGATCAAACCTCAGCGTGCTTGTTTTTCAAACTCCTGCTTCATATGGTTGTAAGAATTAAATGAGATATCAGTTATCTCATAGATAGACGTAGGAGCTCCATGCCCAACCACTGACACTGAGATATTCCTCTTCTGGGAGGGGAGAGGGAGCAACGAGGAAGTAGAGGGCAGACAGGGCAGCAAAAGCAGTCTGAGGGGCCTCTCTGGAGGAGGCAGTGTCTATAGCTGGGTCTGCAAGGATGGAAGGGGGCATTGCTGTGTGTCTTAGGGAAAGGTGCCACACTTCTCTGTTTCTCTGCCTGTAGAGTAGCTGCCAGCTCCACCTCACCCTCCTCTGGGGTAAGGGAGCTCCTCCAAGGAAGGAGATTTGTAAATAGCAGGTGTGGCCTCATTAGAGGGAGAACCATTGTTACTAATAACCACAACATAATGAGCCAAGGCTCAGGAGCTGACCTTTTACCTTGCATTCCCAGGGAGCCAGGAGAAGTAACCAGTGTCTGGGGTGGGATGGAAGAGGAGTGTGTGTGTTGCATGTGGAACCTGGGCAGACCTGGTGGTGGTGGGGGTAGGGTGGGGTGAGAAGAAACCTCCTTTTCTACACTACTTTCTTTTTGTGTTAACTCCACCCAGGAAGGCCATATAAGGACAGACTGTTCTCTTCTCTGATTTTATTCACACTATTCCTTCTGATTAGAATATCACATCTCTGCAAGACCACAGTCCTGTTAAAAACATGTGGAGCTCCCAAGGCAGTTATCTTGTATCGATTGCCTTCATTCTCTATAGGCTCCACACACGACCATTGGTACAGGGAGGAAAATGGCAAGGTCAGAGCCTTCAGGAGCTCATAGTCTGGGGACACTCTATGAGCTTCCTAGAGTTTACAAGCAATTTCCCACACTGATGTTGGCCGACACCACAGTTGCTAAGGCAGGTCTCTCACTGCTCCCTTTTGGCAATGAGGAAATTTGAGGCTCAGAAAGTTACAAAGTAGCTCCCAAGTCCCCCAGTGTTGCGTCCTTTCTTTGGCAGTCCAGGGTGTTTAAGTGATGCCGAAAAGGAATAGACATACTGTTGAGTGGGGCTGCTGTCTGTGTGAGGTGTCCCTGAATTAACACAAGGCTCAGCAGTGCTGCAAATCTTAACTAGCCCCCATTGTTTCAGATGGCTGCTCATCGTGGCCTGGTTGGGTCCCATTCCAACTCAGGAAAATTGAAGAGACCACTGGGCACATCTGAACACACAACCTGAGCGTCCTAGACCCCAAGGGCTAAGAACACAGCCCTCCTTCCACCCCGCTAGCAGGGCAGGGACAGGGTCGCCGGCGCGGTGCTGGAGGAGGAGGGGCGAGCAGAGTTGGTAAGGGGCAACAGCAGTGAATAGCCTGTGACCTGCGGGGCTGCAGGCTGGGGTTAAGGGAATGATGTTTTGTGTGACCCCTAGCTGTCCGCACACAGATGTGTTTTTCTGTCGCTAAAGTGTGGCTGCAGGAAGAGCCCCAGGCTGGGAACCAGGAGATCTGGGATTTTGTCCCAGCCTGCTGTGTGACCTGGGGAAAGCCCCAACCCTCTCTGAGTGTCTCCTCCCTATATGGTTCCAGACTATATTTCTAAGGTCCTTCCAGCTCTAAATGAAGTGACACTCTCCCCCCACCCCTCGCCCCCATTCCCCAGGTTACCTCACTTCCTCTTCCTCTTCCTACCTGCAGCACCCAGCCCCTCCTCCTCAGCTCCAGCTGCTCCAGCTGCTTGGTGATTCTTGGAACCTGCAGCCTCAGGCCTGCTCTGCTCTGACTCAGGCAGAACTTACCTTTGGGATCTGAGGGGATAGTTTTGCTTCATGAACTGACTCTGACCTTTGGCATGTCCACCTGCCTTCCCCTCCCCCACTGCACATACCTGTTCCCAGTCCTCGGGCAGCCCAGGAGCTTCGAGGGACCAGATTCCTTCAGATAAAGTAGCAGCACTGAGGGGCTCTCATCCACAGTCAGATGGCCCAGGGAGAGGCACCCCTTCCCCCCCTCCAGCCTCTCTTTGCAACACACCATTCCTGGCTGGGCGTGCTTCACTCCACCCGCCTCACAGGCTGCGCGCCAGTCTGCCTCATGGAGGGAGCCTCACCCAGGCTAGTTTGCAAATCCCCCAGCACCCTCATTCCCGGCCCTTCCAGGGATGGGGAGATCGCCGCTTCCTCAGACAGTTGCCCTGCCCTAGCAGGAGTCTGGAAATTGCCCTCACTGAATATACCGAAATGAGGGGACAGATCAAGGAGCCCTTCTCCAGCCCCCTAATACACTAGTGCTGGACAGGGGAATGCCGGCACCTACTGTGTGCCAGATATTTGCAAACACCCTTTTCCGAGCTTACACCGCCACCGCTATGAGGAAGACAGAATTCCACTTTTGCAAATAAGGAAACTGAAGCTCAGCGAGGTCAAGTGGCAGGCGCAAGGTCACATCGCAGCAAGTGGCAGTGAATGAATGATCTAAGGGAGCGACTGAGGGCGCGTGACGGGCCCGCCGGGCACTAGTTCGTGGAGCGTGGCGGGTACGGGCGGTGCACAGCGCCCGCGGCCCGCTCCTGGCGAGCTGGCCCCACGCGGGCCCTCCGCACCCGCTGCCCACAGGAGCGCAGGCTCCCAGAGGCGGGGCCGGGCTCTGCCCCAACCCTGCGAGCCGCCCCGCCCCCGCCCCGCCCCCAGCCCACCCCGCCCGGGACCGCAGACGGCGCCCGGCGGCGGCGCGAACGGCAGCGAGGAGGTTTGCTCCGGGCTTGGTGCTTAGTGCGACTTCCCGCGCAGGGCCCGGTTGGACTAGGGCCCCCGGCCTGAGACGCTGGAGGATGCGGACGCGGAGGCGGCCTGGGGTAGCGGCGGCGGGAGTCCTGGCGCTCTGCAGGTAGGAGCTCGCCCGCTCCGCGGGCGCGGAAACTTGGGCCGAGTTTGCGGGCGGCGCGTGGGGAAGGGGCGGGTGGCGCTGCCCCAGGGCGCCCCTACCGGCCGGCCCGGGGACGGAGCGCGCCGCGCCTGGGCCGAGGGGCTGCGGCTTCTGGCTGCCGCCGGCCCCCAGCGAACGGGCTGCGGGGCAGGGGTGGCGCTGCTGCTCCGACTTTCCCCGGACTTCGAGGCTCCCGGGGCCTGGTAGCGCTCTGGGTCTCCGGCGGAGAACGGGCGCCTAATCTGGCGAGAAGGAACTCAGGCCGAGCCCTCGGGCCTCCCGCAGGGCCCTGCTCAGGTGGATTGCTGGGGGAGGGCGTTGAGGGGGAGGTATGGGGACAAGGGGGCACTGGAGGGCCCGGCCTGGGGGCGCCGGGCGCTGAGGCGCCGCGGGGCCCTGGACGCGCCCTGCTGGGATGGGACGGCCCTGCGGTTTTCTCGCCACCTCTTGACTCACCCCTCTGGCCTCAGCTCAGGCTGGCGGGATCGCCCTGAGGCGGAGGCTGCCCGGACCCTGCGGCCGGGCCGCCCCTGTTCCGGGACCTCCCGCCGGTCTCCGGGCGTCGGTGTGGGGCTGGGTGCGCGGGCCTGCCTGCGTGCACACGTGTGCCCGGGGCCCGAGCGAGGGGAGAGCGCAATTCTGGAATGGCGTGTGTGCAGATGTGGGCCATGCACGTACGTGCAGGCACGGGTTTGTGTGCGTGGCGGCGGCCTGTGTGTCAGCCTGCTGGATGCACGTGCGTCTCGGCGCCGCCGGGAGGGGCTTAGGGACACCCGGAAGCCCGCCAGGTCGAGTGCAGCGGCAGCCTCAAAGCGAAGTCGGCTGTGGGCCCTAGGCACCAGAGTTATGCTCAGGGCGGGTAGGGGAAGGGGGATAGAGTCCGATCCCGTTCGCTTTCCCCTCCACTGGAGACTTTGGGCTGCCCCAGGTTGGGTTGTAGCGTCTGGAGGGCCCAGAGCCTCAGGTAGGGAAGGTGGGAGATGGGAGAACACTCGGCGAGGCCCGATCCAGCCCTCCAGGAGAATCCAGATGCTGCCCACAATAGGGCAGGAATCGCGCTCTTCTTCCTGGTCTTTGCCATCGGCCATACCGAGGCTCCTAGGAGGTGAAAGTGGGAACAGAGAGCTGTTTCCTTTCCCACTGCGTAAGGCAGGGGTGGTGCTGCGGTGGTGGGCTCTTCTCCGGGACCCTGGCCTGGGTGCTGGTTGAGTGAAGTTGGAGCTTGGCAGAGGATCAACAGAGCTGCCTCTCAAGGATGACCTGAGCCTGCTCCCTGGGCACCTGCCCTGTCCGAGAGCTTGCTTGCCTCAGTATGGGTCAGGGAAGGAGGCACCTACATTTTGGCAACTGTCTTGAGTGGACGAGGAGTCTCCCTTGAGGGAGTGTATCCTGGGCTTTCCACCTCCTACTGGCAGGAGATCAGGTCATTCCCACACCCCTGAGTTCTCTGTTGGCTCCCTGAAGCCACCACCCCTCCCACAAAGACTCGTGAGGGTCCCAGATGGTCTCCTGTCTATTGGCTGGGTCCCAGATAGGGGCCTCAAGAAGTCTCCAGAGCGAAGGGTATTCCATGGGCTGAGACCCAGGAGAGAGGGACTCCTGGGGTGGGGGTGGGGACCCAGCAGACCCCAAGGAGCATGTGGGGGAGGTGAGACCAAAGTCAGTACTTAACCCAGAGTGTCCCAAGGGAGGGGGTGGGGAGGATCCACACTTCAAAACCCTACAGTTCCTTCTCACAGCATTGCTGTGGAGTGAGATGGGGGCTTTCACCCCTCGATAGCAGGTTTCTACCATAGGACACTGCTGTTGGGACTGTCACCTGTGTCCTAATGGCCCCTCCATGTCTTCTCTAGGCTGGCCTGAGGTGTGGGGTTCTGTCCAGGAGATGAACCAGCTTGCTTGCTGAGTCCGCCTTGGTGGAAGTGGGCATTGGCCCCCACACTAGCCTTGCCTTTCCTAGCCCCAAAATGTGCCGGTCTAACTCAGCCTGTGGCTGTCATTGGCTCCAACCAGAAGAGGCAAGGAGAGGGCTGGTCCTTGCTTGCCAGTCACTGAAACCTGTGACACTTTGCCCTAATCATAGCAAGATTGAGCTAGGTGGTCCTTTCTAAGCTACTGAGAGTTTCCAGGAGCAGGGTGCTGGCTGGGGGAGGTAGAGGTAGGTCAGTGTGGCCCCAGCAGACGGGCTTCAGATGAGCCCCTCACGGGTTACTGGGTGCCTGCTGCCCTGAGGGGCCTCAGTCCCCATCCTTCCTTGGTCTTGTCTTAGAGCTTTGTCTTTTTTTCAGCACATAGTTTTTCCATCAATACAATGGGAGTAGTGGCGAAGTAGCACTCTGTGGCCCCTGGGGCCTCCCTCCCTGGACTTTTTTCTTTTCTTTTCTTTTTTTTTTTTTTGAGGTGGAGTCTCGCTCTGTTGCCCAGGCTGGAAGTGCAGTAGCACAATCTTGGCTCACTGCAACCTCTGCCTCCTGAGTTCAAGCAATTCTCCTGCCTCAGCCTTCTGCGTAGCTGGGATTACAGGCATGCACAACCATGCCTGGCTAATTTTTTTGTATTTTTAGTAGAGACAGCGTTTCACCATGTTGGTCAGGTTGGTCTCGAACTCCTGACCTCAAATGATCCGCCCACCTCGGCCTCCCAAAGTGCTGGGATTACAGGTGTGAGCCACAGCACCTAGTCACCTCCCTGGACTTTCACACACGCCCCTGACGCTGTCTTGCCCCCACCCCGCCATGTGCCTAGGAATCGCCATCTGCAGCTTGGGGGCTGGGGGTGGATCTGGGCTCCTCATGCTCTGGGACCTTCCTACTGGTGCTGCAGCACCATCTGCTGGGCTGCCCTGACTCCTGCGGAGGGGGAGGAGTGGG
Source organism: Symphalangus syndactylus (assembly GCF_028878055.3). Classification (NCBI taxonomy): domain Eukaryota; kingdom Metazoa; phylum Chordata; class Mammalia; order Primates; family Hylobatidae; genus Symphalangus; species Symphalangus syndactylus. Next base: position 30,664,898 of record NC_072427.2, on the reverse strand, counting down.
GCGAGAGGGGTGTGGCTTGTGCAGACTGATGTCCCCAGTTACCTCTCCTAGGGGACTGCTCTCCAGAGCCAAGTCCAGTATCTCAGCATTGGCTTTGGGCCTAGGGACCTGGGCTGGAGGCCCGATTCTGCCATTTTTGACAAGATCAGCAGGTCAGAGGAGTGTCACAAGAAATCTGTGAATTCGTAGACGATACTCAGATTCCATGTTTTGGCTGCAGTGGGCATCACTGTGGCGTCTTGGAATAGGACCCTGTGGTGGGAGGCAGGAGGCCTGCTTCTCGCTGTGTCTATTTCATTGGTGACTTTGGGATGAATGGATCTCCTCATCTGTATATGAGGGGGTGGCGGCAGGATATGTCAAGTGACCCTCAGACCCAGTGCCCCTACAAATTCTGAAATCCCAAGAAGGAGGGGGTCTTGGGAGTTGTATGGAGGAAAATCGAACAGAAGGGGCTCCTGGAGTAGGGGTGGGTGGGGGTTCTGTGTAGAATAATTCATTAAACAAAGGGTTCTGCAGCTTAAAATATACGAGTTGGGGTCAGGTGCAGTAGGTGGTTCATGCCTGTGATCTCAGCACTTTGGGAGGCCAAGATGGGAGGATCACTTGAGTCCAGGAGTTCAAGACCAGCCTGGGCAACATAGTAAGACCCTGTTTCTACAAAAAATACTAAAATTAGCTGGGCGTGGTAGCAGGCGACTGTGGTCCCAGCTCCTTGGGAGCTGGGAGAATCACTTGAGCCCAGGAGGTTGAGACTGCGGTGAGCCAAGTTCATGTCATTGTACTCCAGCCCGGGCAACAGAGTGAGATCCTGCCTCAAAAAAATACATATGGCCGGGCGCGGTGGCTCACGCTTGTAATCCCAGCACTTTGGGAGGCCGAGTCGGGCGGATCACGAGGTCAGGAGATCGAGACCACGGTGAAACCCCGTCTCTACCAAAAATACACAAAATTAGCCGGGCGTGGTGGCGGGCGCCTGTAGTCCCAGCTACTCGGAGAGGCTGAGGCAGAAGAATGGCATGAACCCGGGAGGCAGAGCTTGCAGTGAGCCGAGATCGTGCCACTGCACTCCAGCCTGGGTGACAGAGCAAGACTCCGTCTCAAAAAAAAAAAAAAAAAAAAAAAAAAAAGAAAGAAATACACACACGAATTGGAAACCTCTGTCATGTGGCTCATGCATTCACAGTCTTAACTGAGCATCAATTAAGTGCCAGGTTCTTAGGTGTAGCAGTGAGCTGATGAGAGCAGCAGCCCTCTGTTGCTTTGCCTGTAGCCTGTTTTCCTGACAGCCCCTGCCTTTCTCCCTCTATCCCAGGTCAGAAGTTGAGTAGCAGGGGCCTAGGAGGGCTCGAAGCCTTCACAGCGATGGCAGAGAAGCGACCCCTGAGAACCCTGGGGCCTGTGATGTATGGCAAGCTGCCCCGCTTAGAGACAGACTCGGGGCCCGAGCACAGCCTGCCCCACTCTGTTGGTAACCAGGATCCCTGCACCTACAAGGGGTCCTACTTCTCCTGCCCCATGGCGGGTACTCCCAAGGCCGAGGCTGAGCAGTTGGCGTCCTGGACCCCATACCCACCCTTGTACTCTACCGGTATGGCAGGACCCCCACTTCAGGCGGACAGCCTGCTGACCAACTGCCTGTTCTACCGCTCGCCAGCAGAAGGCCCTGAGAAGATGCAGGACTCCAGCCCTGTTGAGCTCCTGCCCTTCGGTCCCCAGGCTCACTCCTACCCAGGCCCACCACTGGCAGCGCCCAAACCTGTCTACCGCAACCCTCTGTGCTATGGGCTCTCAACTTGCCTGGGGGAAGGAGCAGTGAAGAGGCCACTGGATGTTGACTGGACTCTGGCGACTGGGCCCCTGTTGCCCTCAGCTGACCCACCCTGCTCTCTGGCCCCAGCTCCTAGCAAGGGCCAGACCCTGGATGGCACCTTCTTGCGGGCGATGCCAGCTGAGGGGTCCAGTAAAGATTCCTCGGGGAGCTTCTCCCCATGCCAGCCCTTCCTGGAGAAATATCAGACCATCCACAGCACAGGCTTCCTGGCCTCCAGGTACACAGGTCCTTACCCTAGGAACTCCAAGCAAGCAATGTCTGAGGGGCCCTCAAGTCCTTGGACCCAGCTGGCCCAGCCCCTGGGGCCACCCTGTCAGGACACCGGGCCCACCCACTACCCACCACCCCACCACCCACCATCCCATCCTCCACAGGCCCTGCCTTGCCCTCCAGCCTGTCGCCACCCAGAGAAGCAGGGCAGCTACAGCCCAGCACTCCCACTGCAGCCTCTGGGGGGCCACAAGGGGACTGGGTACCAGGCTGGTGGGCTGGGCAGCCCCTACCTGAGGCAGCAGGCAGCCCAGGCACCTTACATTCCCCCACTGGGGCTGGACGCTTACCCCTACCCCTCTGCCCCTCTCCCAGCACCCTCTCCAGGCCTCAAGCTGGAGCCACCTCTCGCTTCACGGTGCCCGTTGGACTTTGCCCCCCAGACACTGAGTTTTCCTTATGCCCGGGATGACCTCTCTCTCTATGGAGCATCCCCTGGGCTTGGAGGGACACCACCTTCCCAGAACAATGTGCGGGCTGTACCACAGCCTGGTGCCTTCCAGAGGGCATGCCAGCCTTTGCCAGCAAGCCAGCCCTGCTCAGAGCCTGTGAGGCCTGCACAGGAAGCCGAAGAGAAGACCTGGCTGCCCAGCTGCAGGAAAGAGAAGCTCCAGCCCCGGCTCAGTGAGCACTCTGGGCCGCCCATCGTCATCCGAGACAGTCCAGTTCCCTGTACCCCCCCAGCACTGCCCCCCTGTGCCCGGGAGTGCCAGTCTCTTCCACAGAAGGAGGGCGCAAGGCCACCCAGCTCTCCACCAATGCCTGTCATTGACAATGTCTTCAGCCTGGCCCCCTACCGTGACTATCTGGATGTGCCAGCACCCGAGGCCACAACTGAGCCTGACTCAGCCCCAGCCACCAGTGAAGGTCAGGACAAAGGCTGCAGGGGGACCCTGCCCACCCAGGAGGGCCCCTCAGGGAGTAAGCCCCTAAGAGGCTCACTTAAGGAGGAGGTAGCCCTGGATTTGAGTGTGAGGAAGCCCACGGCAGAGGCCTCCCCTGTCAAGGCTTCCCGTTCTGTGGAGCATGCCAAGCCTACTGCAGCCATGGATGTGCCAGATGTGGGCAACATGGTGTCAGATCTGCCAGGCCTGAAAAAGATAGACACAGAAGCACCAGGCTTGCCTGGGGTGCCAGTGACCACAGATGCCATGCCAAGGACCAACTTCCACAGCTCTGTGGCCTTCATGTTCCGAAAGTTCAAGATCCTCCGTCCGGCACCTTTGCCTGCAGCCGTGGTCCCGTCCACGCCCACCTTAGCTCCTGCTCCCACACAGCCTGCACCCACCCCCACATCTGGGCCCATTGGACTGCGGATTCTCGCTCAACAGCCCTTGTCCGTAACCTGCTTCAGCCTGGCACTGCCCAGCCCTCCAGCCGTAGCTGTGGCCTCCCCTGCCCCTGGAGCTCAGGCTCCAGCTTCGGCCCGGGATCCGGCTCCAACTTCAGCTCCAGCTCCAGTTGCAGGCCCTGCTCCGGCATCTACTTCAGCCCCAGGGGACTCCCCGGAGCAGCATTTTACAGGACTACACGCGTCCCTGTGTGATGCTATTTCTGGCTCCGTGGCCCACTCTCCTCCAGAGAAGCTTCGCGAGTGGCTAGAGACGGCTGGGCCCTGGGGCCAGGCTGCGTGGCAAGACTGCCAGGGTGTGCAGGGGATGCTGGCCAAGCTGCTGTCCCAGCTGCAGCGCTTCGATCGCACCCACCGGTGCCCCTTCCCCCATGTGGTGCGAGCTGGCGCCATCTTCGTACCCATCCACCTGGTGAAGGAGCGGCTCTTCCCTCGGCTGCCACCCGCTTCTGTGGACCATGTGCTGCAGGAGCATCGTGTGGAGCTGCGGCCCACCACGCTGTCGGAGGAGCGGGCACTGCGGGAGCTCGCCCTGCCCGGCTGCACGTCACGCATGCTGAAGTTACTGGCACTGCGCCAGCTGCCCGACATTTACCCCGACCTTCTCGGCCTGCAGTGGCGCGACTGTGTACGCCGCCAGCTGGGTGAGCATGGGGCAGCCCCAGTGGCCACCGGAGCTGTGTGAGCAAGAGACAGGTGTGTGTGCTGTGTGAGTGCGTCACAGCTGGGGCTGAGTGATTCCAAGGACTCCTGCCCGGGTAGGGGGTTTAGGGTGGGCTCTAGGTACCCCCCACCCCTTGACCCTCCAGACATCAGTGAGCACCTTCATAGCCTCCTTTGTAGGCTTCTGAACATGCCAGCTGCTCTGTCCCCATGGAAACTCCTCGGCCTCCCCTGGTGCCGCATCTTCTTGGATTCCCTCCTCCTCTGCCTGTGCCTTCTCCATCTTTGGTGCAGTGTTTCCGGCGCTCTGGTTAGGCCCTGTTTTCTAGCTGAGATCATTTCCCTGATCTCCAGCCTAGCCTCCCCTTTGTGAGCTCTAGCCCTAAATAACGCACTGCATGCTGGGCCTCAGCCCCTGGGTCTGTCTCCCACACTGAACTCATCCCAAATCACACTCCCGAGCCTTCCCCTCAGCTCACTTCCCACCCCCAGTTCTTTTCCATGTCAGTGAAGGGCACCCCCTTTCACAGAGCTCCTCATGCTCAAGACCTGGTGAGGGCCACAGTTGCTTTTTTGAACGTGTAGTTTTGCAGTCCTCCCCGGCCCTTATATACACAGAAGTGTGCCCATATGTCGCATTGTTTTGTGGTTTGCTTTTCCTCTACTAAATGATGTCTCGTGCCTGCTGTTCTCCAGCTTTTCTTTTCATGTCCTGGAGGACCACACAACTGCCGAAGTGTTGTGTGCCGTGTATGACCATACTTCTTCGGCTAGGGATCTGGTGATGGGACCAAGTGGATTCTGTCATTGCCCCTCCTGCGTCAGTACACCTGGCATCATGGCAGCCTGAGGCCCCCTCTAGTTTTTCTCTCCCTGCTGCCTCCAACTCCACCCTCTCCCATTTCCACCGCCCAGCCTCTTCCCTGTAGAAACTGTTCCTAGTTCCATCCCCATAGTGGCAGCCTTGCCCCAGGCCCTTACCTGCCTGTGGCAGTGAGGTGCAGATGAGCTTAGTGGCTGGCTGACCAGAATCCCTGATCCCTGAATACTTAAAAATTGGAGCAGATGCCTTAATGAGATGCAAAGGAAATCCAGACTCAGGCGATCTGTTACTGAGTGAGGGTCCCACATCACTCAGGGCTGGGCTGCCCAGCTCAGTCCTCTCCCCATACAGTTGGGCTGTCTGGGGCCCAGAGAGGGTCAGGTCCGTTTCTCCTGGGCTACCTGATCGGCAGTGGAGTCTGGGCACTCCACACAGTCCGAGGCTGCTCTGACTGAAGCTTGCAACAATCGGGGGGGGGGCCTGGGAAGGAAGTGATTGAGACCAGGCTTCTGGCCTCTGGCTGAATTTTGTTGCCCCTGTCCTCACTCCCTCCCACCTTGGGGGCCGTTTTTCTCTGTGTGCCCCTAGACAGTTATCCCTGCCTTCCTTTCTTGTGAGTGGGTTCCTGTGCCCCCCCAGCATGGCTCCTAGGGCAGTCCCTACGTGGGCTCAGCCTCGGGCTTGGGCTTGGTCTCTGGGGCTGGCATGGCAGAAACATGATGGCTGTCTTATATATGGCAGGGTCCTCTGTTCCCATGCCTCAGTTTTCCATCTGGACAGTGGGTATTGGACCAGGCCAATGGTTCCTGACCTGCTGAGCCCCTTTGCTCTCATCCTTGTACCCAAACAGCCTCTCCTGAGCGGTGCCGTCATCAGATAGAGTTCTGGTGTCATCTGCGGAGAAGCACATCTTTTTTGCTTGGATGGTCTGGCCAGTGGGCATGTGTGGGGAAGAGTTGTGATGCCAGCCTGACTTGTGGCAGAGCAGAACCACTGTTTGGATGGCTTTGGAAGCCAGGAGGTGGGACCTGAGGGTATGGGATTTACAGGCTGACTATGTGTTCGTTTTCCAGGTGACTTTGACACTGAGGCTGGAGCTGTGTCCTCCTCAGAGCCCACTGTGGCCAGAGATGAGCCAGAGAGCCTAGCCCTGGCTCGGAAGTCACCGGCCCCCAAGATCAGGAAGCCACCAACCCCTGGCCTGGAGAAAGCAGAGGCAGCCGCTGGGGAAGAGTCCTGTGGTGCCTCCCCTACCCCTGCTGCCAGTGCCAGCCCACCTGGCCCCACACTGAAGGCCCGCTTCCGCAGTCTGCTGGAGACCGCCTGGCTCAATGGCCTGGCTCTGCCCACCTGGGGCCACAAGTCCTCAAGACCAGACCGGCCCTCACCCTGCCCACAGCTGCTGGACAGCCAGAGCCATCACCTGTAGCACTGGTTGCCGGTGCTGTGTGTATAGCAGTCACTCTCCACCCTTCCCTTCTGCCTGCCCCGGGGCCATGAGTGGATGCTGGGGCCGTGGCTGCTCCCCTGGAGGGGTTCCATCTCTGACCCTGGGGCCCACTCAGGGTGGGCTGAAGAGCCCCTGAGCTTTTAACGTGAGGGTCTTTATTGGATAGGACTACTCCCTATTTCTTGCCTAGAGAACACACATGGGCTTTGGAGCCCGACAGACCTGGGCTTGAATCCCGACTTGTGTTCTTGCTGCAGGACCTGGGCAAGAAACTACACCTCTGCTGAGCCCTCATTCCCCATGTGTAAAATGGGACAACGCAACCTACCTCACAGGGTTGTTGTGGGGATGCTGCCTGATACATACCCTGTCACCATTTGGTCTCTGCTTCCTCTCTGGGACAGGGCCTAGAATTGGAGGCAGAGAACCTTCCTATAGAAAGTCTTTTTGTGTCCTAGGACTTGGCTATCGTAGAGTGGTACCTTAGGCAGTGGATGTGACTCACACTTTCAAGAGTCACCCCCCAGCACTTGGGGTTGGGTTGGCCCCACTCCAGCCTGGAGCTCCCTGAGGGAGCCTGCACTCCCTGCTCCCAATCCCCGCTATTGGTGCAGGGATGCAGCCTGGAGCTGACGTCCTTGTTCTGGGCCTGCTGCTGCCACCCCAGGAGGCCCCAGGCCTGTCCTGAATTGACATCAGTGCTTCCCTGAACTGCCTCCCCCACCCCTGGCATTATCCCAGGAAACTTACATTTTCTAGAAGCTAAGCAGCTGCTGGGACTCAGGGACTGGTGCAGGTAGGCTGAGTGGCAGCTCAGTCCTAGAAGGTCTCTGAAGATCTGGACTGAGGACCCTGCTGCTCCCCAAGCCAGAGCCCATCAGCCAGGCCTGCTGTGAGCCATGTGCCTACGGAGTGCTGAGCTGAACCAAAGGCTGGCAAGTTCTGGGCCTTATTTAAGGGATTGTGATGAGCCAGTGGGCCCTGGAGGCAGCCCATTAAAGCATCTGGCTTGTTTTTGGAAGTGGGGCCTGTCCGTATGTTTGGGGATGGTGGGTTTCATGTTCCATCACTGTGTGCCTAGGCCTTTGCTCACAGGCTGCTCTCCCTGCTCCCAGTCCAGAAGGTGCTCCTGCACCCTCAGGCAGATGGCTGTGGCTCTGTGGACCCCTCTCACACACATACTTGCTTGCTCTAGGAAAGCTCTCTCTCCTGAGACCCTGTGGGTCCTGGTGGTTGTTGGTCTGTGGGCTACTAGTAGCCTGGTGAGAAATGCTGGTCATTAGACCCCAGCACGTGCCCCTCTCCCAGGGCCAAACATGTCTTTCATGGTCCGGGTAGAACTGTTACAGCCTCCGCATTGCTGGTGACCATGCATCCCACTGACCTTAGCTTGGGGGTGGGGGGGTAGTGTGCTGGGCCCACCCTCTAGAGACCCTGCCCCTACTGGGCTCTGCTTCCCCAGAGGCTTGTTCTCAGGGCAGCTAAGGTGGCTTCCTGGGCCTGTCTTCCCACTCCCCCTGGGCCAGGGGCCAGTCCACTGGGGCTTGCTGGACCTGTGTGGCATCCTGGTGGTGGTCACTGGGCCCAGCTGCGCTGTCCCTCCTGTGCCAGCCTGGCCTTTACACTAGGCTGGGATATTGTGGCCGCTGCAGTGACAACCTGGGTGGAGGGTCCTTGGGTCCCAGAAGAGGTGATACCTGAATTGGACCTTGAAGACAAATACGAAATCACATGCAAAGTGGGGTTTGGGTAGAGAGAACCACACGTGCAGAGTCTTGGTGAGTCTGGAACAGGAAAATCCCCAGGCGAGGCTGGAGCTCCCAGAACCAGAAGGGGCAGGGGTAGGGCTTGGAAGCCTGGCTAGAAATCCAGCAACTCAGGGACTCAGTCCCACAACCTGAGGAATGGGGGGTGTGAGCTACGTGGAGTCATTTGAGGCTACTCGTACAGGGAGGAAAGAATTGCAGTGGAGGTGAACTTTCTGAACTCTGGGCCCCCAGGCCCTGGGCAGCCATGGGCACCTCGTCAGCACCTTAATGGAGTGAGCTCTTTATTCCTTTTCCTTTGGTCCTCCCTTCCCTCCATCCTCTCCTCTCCCTCCATTCACACCTGTGCCCCTGCTGCATGCCTGACACACGTCTTGCCAATGGTGGCCAGACAGAGTGAGGGCTCGGGACAGGCAGGGCTTAGCACCTGGGTTCCCCTGTGGCCGCAGAGGCCAGGCCGGGGTGGTGTAGAGCCCGGCCGGGGTGGTGTAGAGCCAGGCCTGGCTGTAGTGAGGTGCTGCTCTCCGACACAGCTCTATCCAGGGAGGCCCTCTCTTCCCCTTCCGGCTCCAGTCTGAGGGGAGAGACTTAACCCAGACTTGGGAGTTCTAGTCTAAGGGAGGAGATACGACAGTGTCCCAGGGACCCCCGGTCTGAGGTGGTGGGGGCAGGAACCGGACTCTGCCCAGGACTCCCTAGTCTGAGGGAGGCAGCGCCCTACCTAGGGCTGCCACCCCTAGGGCAAGGAAGGAGTGAGGGCAGCGGAGTGTGCTGGCCCTGCCCCCACAAAAAGGAGACCCGAGCAGGTCCACCTAAGAATGGGGCTCAGGTGAGGCCCAGCCTCCCCACACCCGCACCTAGCACCCTAGCCCAATACAAAAGGCAAAGGGCCTGAGCAGCCGGCTTTGCTGATGGGAGTGGAGCCAGCAAGGTAGTGAGTGGGAAGGACGACAGTCCTGTCTTGGGGGACTCGGAGAGTAGGAGCTGGGAGAGGGAGAGGGGCTCCCTGGACAGCGTCGTCTCATAGGGAACAGCACCTCCAACCAGACTCAGCACTACACCACCCCAGCCCGGCCTCAGCAGGGACCCTGGTGCTGAGCCCTGCTTGTCCTGAGGCCTTGTTCTGCCCTGTCGCTGCTGGCAACGCCCACGTCTGGGGGTGTTATCAAGACCCCAAAGCCCATTCATGACTCCAGACGCCTCCTTCCCTCTGTCACTCCTGGCCTCATTGATGTCCCTCTTCCCTGAGTTTGTTCTCACTAAGGGGGTTGAGTTGAGCCAGCTGGGTCTTCCCTCAAACCTCCTTTGGGGATCCTGGGAGCAGGACCCGACTCTGACCTGACTGGCTGTGACTCTTCTCACCCTGCAGTTCCGGTGCTGGAGATGGGAGGGCCGAACCCCCATCCCAGCCTGCTGCCCCAGCTGGTGGCGGGAGGCAGGCCGCGGGGGCGCTTTAGCCTGTGGACACGGCCTTGCTGCTGGCTCTATGCTGTGCTCTCTCCATGGGCAGCTCCCCAAGACCCCACCTCCAGATACCCCCTCAGTGGGGAGCGCCCAGTGCAGCTCTTTCGGAGCCCTGTCTGCCCCGGAGATGGGAATGGGGGAGTGCTGCCGAGCCCCTCCTGTCTCTCTTTCCTGCTGCACATGGACCCCTTTTCCAGGGTGGTGGGAAGCTGGGGGCCTTCTTGAGGACACTGCTGCCTCCATGGGGACTCCAACTCTGGATGTTCTAGCTATGGCCCACTCAGAGGTGCCTGTGTCGATGAGCCCTCCACCCCTCCTGCCACAGCCCCTAGCCTCAGCCTGCCTGGCCACTGTTCCTCCCACACCCTGCCTTTGTCCAAGAGGGGCCCAGCTTCCGGGTCCCTGTGATTTCTTGGGACAATTGGAACCCAGGGTCCTAGGAAGGGGTGCTGAGCCCCTTGGAAGGACCTCAAGGGGCCTCTTCTATGATTACTGGGTTTGGCAGGGGATCCCTTGCTTCTCCAAGAGCCTCCGATAAGTCATCTGCAGACCCTTTTCCTCCTCAGGTCTGGAGGATGGGACCAGGCAGGCCCTTCTTCTATCCCCCAGCTCCTCTCCTATGTATAATTTGGAACTTGGGGTCCCAAGCTTGGTGGCTGCACCTCCTCAAACCCTGTAAACCTCTTAGACCCAATCCCACCACACCCTCAAGAGGGGCTGGGGCTTCAGTTTGGGCCCTACTACACAGAAAGCTAGGGCTTCTCTGCCTCCTGCTGAGGCCTTGACGACTCCTCAGTGAAACCTGGGCTCCCAGCTGCCTTAAGTAGGCAAGAGACCCTGGAGACAGCCCCTACTCAAGGAGGCCTGGGTTCTCCAACAGACCTGGGGAGCCCGCCTGCCTTTCCACAAGGCTTGGTACCTCCCTTGGGCTAGATCTGGGGCATCCCTGTCCAGCCTTTGCTGCCACCCTTCAGCTTGCCACTTCCTGGCCCTGTGGACATACCAGGACCCCAGCTTCCTGAGGCCAGGTCTTCCCCAGCCCCACCCTGCCATGCTGCCACCCTGGCATCTCTAAGCCCAGCAGGCCACAAGAGTCCCTAGCTACTAAAGGACTGGTCCCCACCAGATCTGCCCAGTGCTTCCCCAGAGGCCAATGGGCATCCCCAGCCCCCAGCCCTTGGTAGCCCAGCCCCTTCTGGGTGTTGCCAGCTTGGAGCTTTCTTCTAAACCTGTGAATGCTATCCCATTTGGAGTTAGCTTAGACCTCTCCCCTGGCCTCTTGGGCACTTCTGGCCCTAATCCCCTGGCAGCCTATTTTCCAGCATTCCTGGGACTGGTGGGGAGACCTCTGCCAGCTCAGTGGGTGCCCCTCTGCACACCAGACTTGCTTTCCTTGCAACCCCAGCAGGAAGCCTCATTCTTTGTGGCTTCCAGCCCACCCCTCTGATGTGGCCCCTAAACCTCCAGCTGGCCCAGCCCTGCAGAGTAGGTGCCCAAAGGCATCTGCAGCGGTTCCTGTCATGCTGGTCTCCCCCCAGGGTCCCCTTCTGGAGCTTGGCATCACAGATTTCGGCGGGGTGGGGAGTACAGCTCAGTCTCCCTTCCCCCTCACACCACTCATAGGGGGCCCTGTCCACCAAGGCCCCTGACTGCTGGGGGACCCACACCCATGGCCCCTTTCTTTCTGACTGCTTGCCCTTCCACAGCCCGGATACTTGAGCCCCGGGCAGAGGGGTAACGATCCCAGGACTGTCTTCGCAAGCAGAGAGGCTACTTGGCACCAGGCCCTGACTCCTTGGGCTGAGCTCAGCAGCAGGCATGTCACCAAGGCCCCCTGGGCAGAAGGGGCTCAGCCCTGAGGGCCCATCACTTTCCCAGCTTTCCCACATCTGCCCAGCTTTCCCCCTGCCCCCAGCTGCTGGCAGCCCCACCTTGACTCATCCAGGGTCCTGGAGGCCACGCCAGGAAGAAGCCGGCAGCTGGAAGAAGCACCTGGTGTTTCTGCGTCGCCCAGGCTGGAGTGCAGTGGCGCGATCTCAGCTCACTGCAAGCTCCGCCTCGGCCTCCTGAGTAGCTGGGACTACAGGTTCCTGCCACCATGCCCGGCTAATTTTGGTTTTGTATTTTTAGTAGAGACTGGGCTTCACTGTGTTAGCCAGGATGGTCTCGATCTCTTGACCTCGTGATCCGCCTGCCTCGGCCTCCCAAAGTGCTGGGATTACAGGCGTGAGCCACCGTGCCCGGCCTCTGCATCTTTTTTATGGAGCTCCCTTGGGTGGGAGGGGCTACAGACTCAAGGGAGACTGCAGGCCACCCCTTCCCCACTCCCTGGCTGGGTGGGCTTCCAGCTCAGGAGTCTACTGGAAGGATGGGACCGTCCTGTCACAGAGGCAGGTCTGAGTAGTCCAGGCCCAGTTTTACCCTCCAGCAGGGCCTCTCCCATTCATTTGTCCCGCTGGCTTTGCCCAAAGCACAAGTGATGTCTGTGTGGACCATGTCCCCTGTCCCCAAGGGGAGTCTGGCTCCAGCCCTGGCCTGGAACACGGAGACCTTAGAATTAGAGGCCACATCTGGCAGGGTGGACCAGCATGGTCTGCCCACAGCCAGGGCAGGTACCATGTTGGAAGCCCCAGACCTGACACCACGGCTCCCATCTCCCCCCTCAACTTCCATCCTGCACATCACCTACACTACATGCTGTCCCTAATGAATCCAAGCTGTTAGCTTCCATCAGCTTGGCTGGGAAGTCACGCTGACAGTAAGGAGAACGGTGCAGCCTGAGTTGGGGGCTAAGTGGGAATGGGCCTGGTGTGGGGTGGGGGAGGTGGGGGTGAGGCAGGTGCCTGGTGCCTCTCTGCTTATCTTCCCTTCTCCCTTGCCCACAAAGGAGGCATCTTCTCCATGTCCCTCTGCCACCCCGGGGACATAAAATACTGCCCCAGGTCTGTCTTCCCTTGGACATAGCCCATCTACCTTCCTGTGGGACTCAGGGCTTTGTTTTTTCCTGTGGCCCACATGAGAAGCAGTTATCCCTGCTCTGCTCAGCTGAGAGAGGACAAACTGAGGCAGAGCAGGGGAACAACTCTGTCACAGTCTGGCTGTTAATGGCAGAGTCAAGACCACTGAGTGTCTAGTGGACCACCAGGTCCACTGGACACCAAGCGTGGAGGCTGTATTAGCCCTTTTTGTGTTGCTCTAGAGGAATACCTGAGACTGGGTTATTTATTTATTTATGAGACGAACTCTAGCTCTCTCGCCCAGGCTGGAGTGCAGTGGTACGATCTCAGGTCACTGCAACCTCTGGGTTCAGGCTATTCTCCTGCCTCATCCTGCCGAGTAGCTGGGATTACAGGCATGGACCACCATGCCTGGCTAATTTTTTGTATTTTTAGTAGAGACAGGGTTTTGAGATAGAGTTTCGCTCTTGTAGCCCAGGCTACAGTGCAATGGTGCGATATCGGCTCACTGCAACCTCCACCTCCCGGGTTCAAGCAATTCTCATGCCTCAGCCCCCCAAGTAGCTGGGATTATAGGCATGCACCACCACGCCTGGCTAATTTTGTATTTTTAGTAGAGACAGGGTTTTACCAGGTTGGCCAGCCTAGTCTTGAACTCCTGACCTCAAGTAATTCACTCGCCTTGGCCTCCCAAAGTACTGAGATTACAGGCGTGAGCACTGCTCCTGGCCCTGAGACTGGGTAATTTATAAAAGAATTTTATTTGCCTCACAGTTCTGCAGGCTGTACAAGCATCTGCTAGGCTTCTGGTGAAGCCTCTGGAAGCTTTTACTCCTGGCGGGAGGCAAAGAGGGAGCAGGCATGTCGCATGGTGAGAGAGGAAGCAAGAGAGAGGAGGCATCAAGCTCTCCTGTGAACTAATAGAAAACTCACTCATTGAATCACTCGAACCCAGGAGGTGGAGGTTGCAGTGAGCCAAGATCACGCCACTGCACTCCAGCCCGGGCTGTGAGTGAGACTCTGTCTCAAAAAAAAAAAAAAAAAAAAAAAAGAAGGAAAGAAAGAGAAAAAAAGAAATTAGAAAACTCACTCATTACCATGGGGAGGGCACTAAGCCATTCGTGAGGGATCTCCCACCATGACCCAAACACCTCACACTATAGGCCCCACCTCCAGCATTGGGGATCACATTTCAATACAAGATGTGGATGGGACAAGTATCCAAACTATGTCAGAGGCCTCCCTGTCATCAGAATCGTCTGTCCTCAGTTCAGGTGCCTGCTGGCCTCCATGCCTGGCTCCCAGGAAGTCATCTTGGCCCCAAGGGGTTGGGCAGGGCCACTAGGCCGAGGGTTGGAGCCCTATCTCTCCTAGTCCCAGCCTGGGTCTCCATCACTGGCTAGCCCGCTCTGCTCACTGCGTTCTCTCCACACCTGCTCCCTGTAGCCCAGGGGTAGGTCTGGGTGCAGGCCTGGGTAGAGGTCCAGGAGCAGATTCTGCCCCCCAGCTCATACCTCCTGTGCACCATGGCAGCCAAAATGCACCAGCATGACCTGGAGTGCTGGATTGTCCCTGTAATCCCAGTGTTTTGGGGAGGCTGAGGTGGAAAGATCACTTGACACCAGCCTAGGCAACATAGCCAGACCCTGTCTCTACAAAAAATAAAATTAGGCATGGTGGCGTGTGCCTGTAGTCCCAGTGTAGCAGGACAAGCCGCAGACAAAACTTCCTAGCACCGAGTTGTAGAAGGAAGGGCTTTATTCAGCTGGGAGCATGGGCAAGCTACTGCCTTAAAATCCGAGCTGAGTGCACAATTTCTGTCCTTTTTAAGGGCTCTTAACACTAAAGATTTCACGTGAAAGGGTCGTGATTGATTTGAGCAAGCAAGGGGTACGTGACAGGGGCTGCATGCACCGGTGGTCAGAGTGAAACAGAACAGAGCAGGGAGTTTCACAATGTTCTTCCATACAATGCCTGAAATCTATGGGTAACATCGGGTTCTAAATCATGAGTTGATTTTTAACTACTAGGTTTAGGCCAGGCAGGCCCAGGCCTGGTTTTGGGCCTGGTGCTGGGCTGCCTGTCTTTGATTTCAGTTCCTTGTTTTTTTCTTAAAACAGGTACTGAGTATAAAACAATATGAGAGGGTCTCTCTCTTCCCTCACCAGCTACTCAGGAGGCTGAGGTGGGAAGATCGCATGAACCTAGGAGGTCCAGGCTGCAGTGAGCTATGATTGTGCCACCGCACTCCAACCTGGGCAACAGAGCAAGACCCTGTCTCTAAAACAAGAAACAAAGTGCACCAGTGTGTGGATACCAGCTTCTCCTGGTGTGTGGACCTGAGCTCACTCGGCCCCATCAGTGAGTGGGAGGCTGCTTGCTGTCTTCCAGAACATTCTCATCACTACACCTGTGTTCCTCCTGCATTCTCTGGCAGGCTTTGTGAGGGGGCCTTTCACCTACCTCTCTGGCTGCCCTAAGGCCCAGCTCAAACCTTCCCTGACCCTGAGAACCTTTTCCTGAAGAGTCTTTCCCCACTGGCAGGCCCCCTTATTTCACAGCTTTTGGGAAGGTGAGTACAAGGATTGACTCTCTGCTACCAGCCTGGGAGGAATTGTCCCTAGGGTTGGGTCTCTGGATGGCATATGAGGGTCTAGACCAGGACCCACATGCCTGTAACCTGAAGGGCAGGCCCTCGGCTGCCCCAGCTTGACACAGCCCCTTGTCCGGCCTGACCTTCTGGGACAGGCCCGACCCCTGCATCCTTTGGTCTTGGTCCCTACTGGGAACTCTGGTTACCCTGGCTTACCAGTTTTGACTCCAAAGGCAATGCTGACATCCCCCGTGAAACACAGTGACAGACTGAGACTAACGTAGGGTTACCTGGCTCAGAGTCACCATGGCCAGGCAGAGGTCAGGTCCTGGCCTGGTTCAAGATCTTCCCCAATGCCCTTCTAGCTCTGGTGCCCTGCAGGGTCTACCTTGGAGCACCTAGAGCCCGAGAAGCTGCCCCTCACCTTTGTGATCCCAGGGACCCCCTCCCTGATCATGATGGGACCCCCTCCCTGATCATGATGAAGGTGGACCCAAACCCGCTGAGGAGCCCGAAGGAGCAGGGGTCAGCCTCTGCCTCCCATGGCCTCTCTGATGGGGAGGATGTTATCCCAGCAGCGTGAGCTGGGAGCAGAATCGGAAGGATGGGGGGTTTTCTCTGTGGGTAGCTCTGGGCTCCAGGGTGGAGCCCTCTTAACCTGGCCCCTCCCCTGTGACTCCCCTTGGCCCCAGGCAAAGAAAGCAGCTTGCCCAAGGTCACCTGACAGGAAGGAACAGAGTGGGACCTGAGTTCTTTCTCACCCAGCTGCAGCTCCCCCTGCCCGCCCCACAGCCCCTTCCACCAGGTGACAGAGAACCTGGCAGTCTGTGCCCCATAGAAGAGTTCACTTTCCTTCTGGTGAGGGATGGGAACCAGCTTCGGGCGGGAGGGATGAGGGGTCTGGGGGCTCTCCCAACCCTGCCTCTTGCATTTGAAGGATGGCGTCTGGGTGGCAGCATGGTTTAGGCTAGACAAGGTGGCCCCTAGGTTTATAGCCTTGCCTCGGGCAGGATGCTGCCATGCATCTTCTCTTCTGCACGTCCTGACCTGGCACCCTACCTAGTTAAAGGTCCTCAGGCCTCCTGCCCCCTGGGCATTGCCCCCACTCCCTGCCAGACACAGCTGTCCTTGTCCTGGACTAAGCTTCAGAGATTCTTGTCCAGCCTACAGCTTTGCTGGACATTGCAGGCTGGGCCAGGCCCCCTGCCCAGGACTAACATCTCTTTGTGAGTCTCAACCAGACTGAGCTGCAGCTTCAGGGTCAGGGTAGGCTCTGACTTAATTGATGTGACCCAGGACAGGGGGGTTTATTGATGGTGTCACATCTGCTTACATTCTTGGCCTCTGTGGTCTCTTTGGGGCATGATACCCCTCTGTCCCATGCTTAGGTGCCCACATGTGGCCACAAGTGCCTTTCCTACCACCATCCCTACTTGAGGCTGGTGTCCAGGCACCTGTGGCTCCAGGCAGAAGGCTGAGTGCAGAGCTAGGCCTGGGCGGACGTTCCGCAGGGGCTGCAGGAGTTGACAGCCCTGACGACCCAACCCGTGGCCACCCATTCCACTTCACCGTGGCTGGCCCTTCATCCACCATCCTTCCAGGGGCCAGGCCTAGGCCCAAACTGACTTTTGCCTGCCCCTGGACCCCTCGTGTCCTTGGCTGAGTGTGATGGTCTTGCCTGTTTCCTTGATTATCCTCAATAAGAGGTTTATAGAGCTACTTGGGGACATCACATCTGTCTACAAGGTCCTCACCAGAGACATGACTGCCTTGGGCCGGGCCTGGGATAGTCAGGGGTCACACTCACCTGTTGGGACCTGGCTTCAGCGGCTTCAATCTGGGCAATGGCCTGTTGGGCGGCTGCCCCTTCCCCTCTGCTTGTGGGAGGCAGGAGAGGAAGGTCAGGCAGGAGATTTGCTTCCTGCCCACGTGACGCTGGTTGGAAGCAGGGCGCCCACCTGTGCCTGTCTCAACTTGCTGCAGGTGCGTTGGAGGCTGAACCCTGCCCCCCCCCCCCCCACTCCTAATCTCCTGCAGGTGCAGATTCCAGGTTTCCAATGGGTGTCTGGGTGGTCTCCAGAGCTCTCCTGGCCCTAGGGAACCCTGGGCTCCATGAGGCCTTGGCCTAGCCAGATTGTTTCCCTCCCCACACTGTCACCTCCCCAAACATGGGGCTGCATGCTCTGTGCCCTGGGTGGGACATTGGAAGGATTCCACCTTCCAGGTTTGGATCACAGTAAAGCCTCTGCCATGGGGATGTGCTGGCTGAGACAGATGGGGTTGAACCAACCCTGTCACTTTGGCCTTGGGCAAGTCACCTGTGCCTTGCTTCCCTTTCCCCAGCAGCCAGATGGGGATAATAGCACCTATTTCACCCATACTCAAGTGCTCACTTGTTAGCAGGAACTGAGTCCCGGAGGAGGTGCAGGTGGAGCCATCGAGGCAGCACTGCAGCTGGACCTGGGTCTGAGTCCCAGCTCCTGGCTGTGATATGCATCGCTCTTTCCATTTATTCATCTGAAGGATAGGGCTGTACTGTTCTGGGGTCACTGTGACAATTCAGCTGGCCTGTGTGAGTTGGTGGTGGCCTCCTGAGATGATTTGAGGTGGGCTGGAGGTGTGTCTTGAATGCCCCCTTGCCCCCATGGGGAAGACCCACTTAGGGAAGACGCACGTGTCTGTATGGAGGAACCCACATTCCCTGCCCCCCAGCTGTCCTCTGTCCCTTCCCAGCCCCCTCTGCTGTCCTGCAGTCTCTGGCAGTGGCCATCCAGCTTGTTGGCCATCTGGCTGGTCCACTCTTCCAGGTGGACCCTCTCTCCTCACGTGGTGCAGGTCCCATTGCGCCACCACAAGACAGACCACGATAGCCTCAGGGCCCCCTTTCCCTATTACCCAGCCCCCACCCCCAGGTATGTGCCCCCTCCCTAAAGCCCGCTGTGTTCACTGGCTGTGTTTGAACTCTGTCCGTGTGCAAGCCCTCATGCAAAGCCTGAAACAGCCTGGCTTGTAGAGGGCCAGGAGACCAAAGCTTGAAGACAGAGTGACGGTCTCCCAGAGCCGGGGGCGTCTTCCAGGGACCCCTCCTACACCCTGCCCTGCCCTGGCTCTCTAGTCAGAAATTGCAGTTGCTTGGAGAGTGGGGCTGACCCAGGACAAATGCATACATTAGGCTGGTTTTTGGGGTGCTGGGGTGGGGGCAGGGGCACTTCAGGGATAGGAAGGAGAGGCCTGTGTGTTCCAGAAGTACAGAGGAACCTGGTGCTGGCTGCAGTCAACCCCGAGGTGATAATCTTTCTACCCACCCTCTTTGATGTCTTGGTGCTGGCTGCTGTCTTTGACCAGGTTAAGCTCATGGTCTGGGCTCCTGGGGTCCCCTCACTGGGCCTGCCCACTGCCTGCAGGTAGAGGAGGCTTCAGGCCAGGACTATCCTTGGCTCCCCCTTCCAGGTCATGGGTTCAAAGACCATTCCTGGGTTCCACCACCGCCAAGCCTCAGTGGTGTCCTAATGGGCACAGGAGCTGCTGGGGCTTTCTAGATTAAGACCCTTGCCTATCCCGGTGTTCCCCCCTGCAGTAGGGGGGCTGCAGGGGTCAGCCTCAGTCTCTGCCCTGGGAGCCTGCCTTGCCTTGCCCTGGCGGCCCCACACCTGCCCTGGAAGACCCCCCACACCCAGTGGCTCTGATCCACTGTAGAGCAGCCAGGGCCCCCGTTGCTCACACCCTCTGGCCTGAGGCTGACTGGTTCTGTGGCTGGGTTCGGGGGCTCAGGGAGGGGGGTGGGCCTTGCCCTCAGCAGCCCCCATTCCCACTCCGACCCCTTTTCAGTCTTCCTCCTCTTGTGGACTCTACCCTGGGGCCCTCCCAGCTCCTCACACCAGATGACTGTCTAAGTATCTAGAAATCAATATTTTAAATACCAACTTTGGATTGCTTCCTGACTTTTCCATACCCCCAAAGGGCCAGCGTTTCTCTTAGGACTGACAGTCCCTCCAGCCCTACTGGGCCAGACCAGGCGGGCGTAAGGGTGCCCCTGCCCCAGCCCTCTTTGGGGCGGGCTTCTGTCCCCTTCCTGCTGCCTCTGCAGCTGAGTTCCTGCCCCAGGGAGAGAAACTTAATCCAGCTCTGTGGGGAAGAAGGTGCCCTGCAAAGCGCCACGGGAGGGCTGCTGGGCTGCTGTGTTCTGCTGTCTGAGGCCCGCCGTGCTGGGCCACGCCCAGAGCCGGCCTGAGTGCGCCCACCTCCGTGGGCTCTGTGATGTGTATGTACAGGCTCACACCTTGCCCTTTCCTCCTGTCTGACCCTTCCCTATCTCCCCGCCCCAACCCCATGCCCTGTGTGTGAGCACCCAGCTCACTCTCATTCCTCCCTCTCCAAAGTGTGGTCCCTGGCAGCACGAGTGGCAGGAGGGGCAGCAGAGACTGCGGACCCCGGAGCTGTGCCTAAGTCCTCTGTGTGGTCTAGCTGTGTGTGCTGGGGGAGGCTCTTGGCCACCATTTCCCCCTCCGTAAACGAGACCGATACCTGTGGCATGGAGGGCGGGAGGCCGGTGTGAGTGCCAAGCACTTGGAGCAGGGCCCTGAGTGAGCATGGACGCGGGAGCAGGGGTGTTTCTCAACTTTATGCACCTTGGGGATGGCAGCGGGGCTCCCTGCGTGGGTTGACAAGGCATTGCTTTCCCCCACCCCACCTGTCCCAGCCCTGCAAGTCCAGTCCTTGGGGGCTTCGGAGGGAAGAAGCCCTGGCTGTGTGACCTCGGGCTGGACCCTGGCCCTCTCTGGCTCTGAGTTCCGGGGAAAGTCAGTGTCATTGGAACTCCGGATTCATTCCTCAGGGTTGAGGCACTGTCTGTGGAAGCCATGGGGCAAGGTGAAGGCGGGGAGAGGAGAGGTTTGGAGTTTGGGTTTCAGCAGAGGGAACAGCAGCGTGAGGGGTCACCTGTGTGCAGAGGAAAGGGAGTGAAGGCCAGGAGTGAGGAATGAGTCTGAGTGCACCCAGGACGATGCTGCGTCTCCTCCCACATCCACCTGGCCCCGGGGGAGGGAGAAGAAAGGCCACGAGACAAAGGGCCAACTGAGTTGGGTCCACACATGTCCTTCCAGGACCTGGAGGTGCCACTGTCTGGCCCTCATGCAGTGGGAAGTGGGGGAAGGAAGATTCCCTCCCCACACCTCCTGTTCTCTGTCCCAGGTCTCCTGGCCTCCTGTGCTCCTAAGTTCAGTCTCTGTCAGCCCCCAGCATCATTTCTGGGGTTGGTGGGAGGCAGCTGGGAACAGGCGAGGGGTAGGTGGGACCTGCTTGGGGGAGGCTGCTTGACTGCCTGGGCCACTGCCCACAGTAGTGGGGAGCTTTTCTGGCTCACTGACTGCACCACCCAGGCGCTGCCAATGACAGCCCCCAGGGAATGTTTGCAAAAGGCCTTGGCGGGGTAGTGGGTGGTGGCGGTGGTGGACCCCACCCAGAACAAACACCTGGGGTGGGGTCAAGGAGAACCGCCCTCCACTTACCTGTCTGGAGAGGGTCCTCTGTACCACACTGTGTGCTTCTACACACCCAGGCTGAACACCCCGAGGCATGCCCTCCACTTTAGCACCTTGACAAGAAGGGTGGGGACACTGGGATCAGGCGCAGCCCCCTGGCCCCAAACCCTGCAACCCCAGCTGGAGGATGAGGAGATGCTGGGCTTGGGTGAGGGAATCAGGGGTGTAAAGGGGCCTGCTCACCCCTCAGCTTGGCTTAAAGTCTCAAGAGGTCAAAGGCTTAGTCTGCCCCTCAGGAAGGAGCCCTGGCCCAGCCAGACACTCACCAGGACAAGGGCCAGTGTGAGGAGCAGTAGGCCCCGGATGAGGAGAGCCACGGCATAGCCGGGGATGGAGGCGTCCAGTGGGCTGGAGACTTCGGGGCTGGGGGTGCCTAGAGCAGAGCAAGAAGGCCATGGCCAGGTGGGGCCCTGCCTCCCAGACTTCTGAGAAGGCAGAATCTGGGCCCAGAAGGTGCTGCGGGACAAGAGAGCTGGGGCTAGGAGCACCTTGGAGGGCTCCATGAGGAGGGGAGGCAGGTTTCAGATCAGGGCATGTGGAGGCAGCAAGCCCAAGGGAGGAGGCAGAGGGACAGAGGGAGGGGGCCTGCAGAGGGAAGGAAGTACTGACCAAGGTCTGGGATGACCATCTCTATCAAGAGGCCCTCTGTCTCCCCCAGGGTGTGCAGACCCTGGCGCAAACAGTCCCACACGAGAGCCTGGGCTGGCGCCGCCCTGAAGAAGGTGGCACCCACTCTGGCGGTCAGTGGGTCCGGCCTGGTGGGAGGATCATCACAGACTTCAGGGGGCCTGGGCAGCTTGGGGGACTAGGGGAGGTCATCTCTTCCAGCCTCCTGCCCTCAACCCCAGAACCCAGGTCTGATCCCTGGGTCACCCAGGGCCACCCTGAACCCACCGGAATTCCTCCACCACCACTTGGTCAAAGTTCTGCAGAGATCTGAGGATGAAGGTCAGCTGGGGGCTCAGGAGAGGATGAAGAGGGTCACAGCTCTACCAAAGTCTTGTCCAGTCATCCCCCATCTTCCCGAGGCCTCTTTCCCGACCCTCCACTTCGTCCCACCACTTCACCCATCTCGTCAGCTGCCCCTGAAGTGCCCAGAACTCAGGGCTGGTTTTGTCCTCCAAGGCCTTGGTGTAGGGCTGGCCCAGGATCTGCAGCCAAACTTCATACAGCACCAGCTCTGGCTTCTCCCCTAGAGCAATGGGGGTGGAGGTGGCATCAGCCTGCATCCCCTCTCCTGGAAGCCCTGGAGTGGGACACACACCCAAGCTCTAATGCTCCATCCAGGGGTCAGCCACTGCTGGTCTAAAAACCACATTTCTTGCTGCCTGCTTTTGTGTGGCCCATGAGCTAAGAATGGCTTTTACATGTTTAAATGGTTGAAAATATGGAAAGTAGAATCGTATCTTGTGACACATTAGAAGTATGTGAGATGCAAACTTCCACGTCCATAAAGAAAGGTTTCTGGGAATGTGGCCATGCTCATTTGTTGACATGTTGCCTAGGGCTGCTTTCTTGCTACAGGGGAGGGTTTGAGTCGGTGGTGACAGAGACCCAGTAGCCTGCAGAGCCTTAAAGAGTTCCCATGTGGCCCTTTACAGAAAACGCTTGCTAACCCCTGCACTGATCCATCTAATGGAATACACCGCCCACTCCGAGAGTTGATCCTAGTAGGAAATGTCGCTGATAATTTAACAGCTGCTGCTTTTATGTTTCATTTTGTCCCTGCTCTGGGGGGAGACATGTAAGAAAATTCACTCCCTGGGAGGAGGTCATGGGGCTGGCGGCCATCAACGGTGAAGCCTCTTTAAGAGGATGTGTGGGGAGCTCTACCATCTGCTGAGAGGGTTGTGATGGGCCCTCTGTGTTGAGGAATGAAGAGGGAACGCTGCCTGACTGCTGGGAGCTGGCTTTCTGGGGAGCAGAAGAGATGGTGGTTCAGGCCTGTGGAGGCGGAGCCCCAAACCAATCTGGCCTCTGGGGCTGCTGGCGGGGAGAGTAGCTGTGTAGGAAGGAGTGGGTGTGAGGGCAGACCCCGAAGGAGGGCACCCCTGACTGTACCCCCAGGAGGCTGTGGTGGTGGGGATGGGGCAGCACTGTAGGAGGACCAGCGCCTTCTGTGGCTGAGGGGTCCTCGGAGAGCAGCTCCGGGCTGTGTGCGGCCGGAGGGGACGGATTTGGCCCAGCGCTCTCCTAACTTGGGTGTGGAACGGCTCTCCCTGTTTGAATGGCACGAGCTTGCAGAAGTCATCCTATCAGGAGGCCCCAAGAGGAGATATGGGCTTCTTACAGGCCCTGCACTGGGGCAGAGCTGAGGGCTTTTGCCCCTGACTTGGTGGGACAGATCTTGTCATGCATGTGAGGACTCAGTGAGGTCCTGGGCAATCAGGGAGGTGACGGGACCCTCTCATCCCTCTGATCTTGACTGCTTCTCACCTCTGTCCAGCTCCTTGCTAAAGCTCTATGCCCCATTCCTCTCTGTGGCCCCAACACATGAGCAAGTATTGTCTGAAGGAAATTCTGCCCATTCTCTAGAAGGGCAACACCAAGGTTTAGAGAGGGAAAGAGGCTGCTGGCCCAGAAACACACAGGGATTGCAGCCCCGACTCACCATTGGCCACGATGCTGGATTTCTGGGGATGGGATCTGTTATGTTTTGGGCCAAGTGATTAGCCAGGCCTTGGAGGTGGGTAGCGATGGGAGTCTGGAACTTGTATTCGATATAAACACCCACCCACTGGTCCGCATTGCTAGAGAAGCACAAGGGGAGAGTGCAGGGGTCACAAGCTCTTTGCCAGCACATTTCTAGAAGCAGGTAGAGTCCCCCGAAATGCGCACCCTCTGGCCTGGGGGCTCCCTACCTCCTAGGCAGAGCTAGCTTACACAGCCAAGCTACAGCTACCTGGGGCAAAGTCCTTTCCCAGCTAGCCCCAAACCTACACCCCTACATCCTGGTTCTGGGTCACAGACCTGCCTCCTTCTGCCCCAGGGCAGCCCCCAAGAGAGCAGCAAGGCAGGCTGGGTGGACGGGAGGGGGACTCGACCCACCTGAAGAGGAGCAGGGGCCTCTCCTGGGGACTTGCCTTGTAGAATCCTGACACCACAGGTGTGACCTGTGGGAAACTCTGGAGGTTGGGGCGGGCCTGGGGGCTGTCTCTCCTGAGACCCAGTGTGGGATGGGGACCAGGTGAGGTGGGAGGCAGGACCTGGGAGGGAGCCCACCCTTAAACACGGCGTCCTGGGTAGGAGTGTCTGCTTACAGAGCCTGGCTGTGTTCCCATTAGGACAGAGTCACCTCCTCCTTCAGAGAACCCTCTCCCCCAGGGTGTGGTGCCCTCTATGACTGCCTTCCCCCATAGTGCCATGGCTGGGTGCTGCCTCCATGCTGGGCGGCCTGCTTTCAAGGGAGGCATAGTGAGGACACTCACTATGCCACCTCACCTGTTGGAGGATCTGCCTTTCCAGCAGGACGAAGGAAACAGAACCTGGTACGAGGAGCTGCGGCAGGAAGGGCGTCATGGCTGTGAAGTGGATGCTGATGGTCTCCCAGGCCAGGGTGATCAGGTCGGCCCCTGTAGAGCCATGGGTGGGAGTTCTAGAGGCGCGAGGACCCTCCTCACCCACTGCACCACCAGGTGCTTTGGGGTCAGGGCAGGAGTTGGATCCCTCTAGAAAGTCCACCCAGTGGTCCCCCTGGGTAGGTGAAAAGGCACTGCGGTAGGGGCAGCTGGGGATAGGACTCACCATCAGAGGTGAGGCTGTTCTCAGCCAATGAGAGGTTCCCCAGCATGTGCCCTGAGGTCTTCACTTTGTGATACAAAGCCCAGAGGACTTCACAGGGAGAGGGGCCTGGGGCACGGCCCCCAAATACAAGGGAGGCATTCACTGCTACAGAGCCAGGCCTGTGGGGGCAGAGCCACGTCCTCAGCCAGGGCCAGTGGGGGCATGAGGGGTCCTGTGCACCCGGTGGGGTCTTGGCTGGTGCACGAGTTGGCATCCCAAGGGAGAGAAGTCCACAGGGGAAGTCATGGGCCAGGCAGAGAAAAGCCTCTCTGTGTAACTCAAGGCAAGTCACCTCACCCCTCTGGGCCTCGGCTGCCTCCTCAGTAAAAGGGGGATAATGATCCCTTTCCCAGTGGATTGCTGTGAGGCCTGAATGACTCAGCCACCAGCATCCAAAGCAGGCACTCAGTGAAACGGAGTTCCCTTGGACACCCCAACAAGCCAGCTGTCATGGGAATACCATGAATCCCACCCAGGGAGCGCCCAGGGCGGGGTTACTCAGCCAGGCTGCAGCTGGCTGTGAGCTCTCAGGATGATAATCTGGGTCACACTGAGAAAAACATCTTTGGCTGTATCACAAGGAGCAGGGGCTCTGGAGAGAGGGAGGTGACAGGCCTGAAGAATCTCTGAAAGCCAGTGGGAGATGGACCAATTGCCCATGGCCTGAGGAGGTAGCCTGGCCTCAGTAGGGCGCTGAAGGAGCTTTTGAGGGGAGGGCAGGGAACAAATAAGAATGCAGAATAAATTTTGTCCTTCCCCTGAGCACTTGCGTGCTGTGCATCTTGGGAGTGGGTAGAGAAAACTTCTCTTCAGGCCCAGGGCAGGGAAGTCATAGAAGGCTTCCATTTATTAAAAGGGAAAACTGTCTGAGCAGCTCAGGAGCATGGCCTGGAGAGAGAGTGAGCTTGCTGTCACTGGGAGCATTTGAGCCTTTAAATTACTTACAGGATTCAAAGCCCACACTGAGCTCACCACTCAAGTAGGGGTGCAGCGATTTGGACCTTCTCAGCCTTTCTCATGACATGGCAAGGCTGGTCTCCGCTGGCAAATATGGTCTCGGGTCTCCTCTTCCCCAGAGGCTTAGAGTGGAGGACCCTGCCCAAGGGATTTGCATCCCTTTGCATGTCATTTACACGCCTGCTGCCCTTGCTGCCCCTGCCTTCCCCACTGCACTCAGACAATGCCTGACGTTCCTGCCCAAATCCTGCAGCTGGAATCAGGGCTCAGGGCAGGCCAAAGGGCATCTGAGGTCACACAGCATAGCCAGTGGCAGAATCAGACGTGGGCCTCCTCCCTGCCTGTCCAGGGCTCTTCCTGCCTCTGCCCCCAGGTGCTCCTGAACAGGGGGTGGGACAGGCAGAGCTAGGCATCTGGGACAGTGCCCTTGTGGCTGAGAAGGGTCAGAGCAGCTGGTGGGTGATGGGTGGGCCCTGAGAGCCACGTGCACTCACCTGAAGACCAGGACACCGATGCCCTGGAAGCCGGGGAAGGCCTCGTGGTAGAGGGGCTGGAGCTGAGGATGGGCAGAGGCATGGAAGGCTGGCACGTGTCACTCCCCACCTTCCCTCCTGCCCTAACCCACCCCCTCTCTGACCCTACCATCCACCCTCATCCACCCTCCATCATCTTGGCATGGTCCCTGCAATGGTCCCTTATGGACCACCTGGGATTCCCAGGCCCCGCCCAAGCTGTTCCTCACACAGTGGCCAGAGATAACCTGCCAGTCATCCTCTGCTGAAAGCCTCAAGGTCTGTCTGGGTGTCGTGGCTAATGCCTGTAATCCCAACACTTTGGGAGGCTGAGGCGGGAGGATTGCTTGAGCCCAGGAGTTCAAGACCAGCCTGGGCAACATGACGAAATCCCTTCTCTACCAAAAATACCAAAATTAGCCAGGCATGGTAGTGTGTGCCTGTAGTCCCAGCTACTCAGGAAGCTGAGGTGGGAGGATGGTTTGAGCCCAGGAGGCAGAGGCTGCAGCAAACACCCAGCCTTCCTAGGCTTTTTCCTCTCTGCCGTTTTCTTGAAAATCGCTCTCCAATGCAGTCATTCTCAGCTCTGCATTGGACAGCTGCCATGTTGGCCTGCCATCCAGACCTCTCTCACCTGGACGACTGCCCTGCTCCTAACAGGCCTCTCCTTCTCCCTCTCCCACCCCTGTTCCAAATGCTTCTCCTTACAGCCCCTGTCCCCAGTGTCCCTCTGCCTCTGCTGCCTCTGACCACCTCTTCACCTCAGGGTCATCACAGGTGCTGTTCTCTGCCTAGAAAGCCCCTCTGTGTTTTATCTGGCCACCTTCTGTGTCCCAGTTAAAATTCCCAGTTCTCAGAAAGGTGTTGTCTGGGCAGCCCCCTCTCCCCAGCAGCCCCCTCTCTCTGCCTATCCTGTCTGCACTTCCCCTTTCCATAGCTTATCACAACTACGATGACATCTGGATTCATTTGATCACTTCTTGTAGGGCTGTCCTCTCCTCCAGACTGCAAGCTCCCTGAGGGCAGGGGCCATGCTTACTTTGCTTACTGTGGTGTTCCCAGCACTTAGCACCATACCTGGTACAGTAGGTGCTCAGTTAGTGGTAGGAAGAAATGAGTTAGTTGAATAAATGAAGGGATGAACCAATAAATTAATGGGCAGAGACTCAGAGTTCCCCCTGGATGACAGGCAAGAAATGGTACTTGCTGGCTAGGGCACCCATGGTTCCAGAACCAAGGCGGAGACGGATTTGGTTTTGGCTGCAGGAACTCTGCCTCACTTTGCCTCACTGGCCACCTGCGCTCTGGAGGAGGGGCCCTCACCTGGTGGCGGATGATCTTACGCAGCAGCTGGTGCTTCCAGGAGGCAGGATTCAAGAGTGCAGCCGAGAAGGCTTCATTGGTGATTGTGAAGGTCACGGAGCGGGCCATGTGACTGGGTCCTGGGCTAGAGGAGACTGAGTCCTGGAATGAGAAGGTCTGGCTGCAATGAGGCAGGGCAGATGACTGGGTGGGGTCAGCACCCCCAGGGACCCTTGGGGAGCTGGGGCTGGGTGGGGCAGAGGGAAGGCTGGAGGAACATCTGAGAGGGAGGGTGGCTGTGGTGGCTGGGCTGGCAGGGACCCCTGGCCCAGGTTGGACTGTCCCCTGAAGAGTGGCTGGCTCTGCAACCATCAAGGATGGTAGGGTGAGTGGGAGGCTGGAGGTATCAGTGGGATAATGTGTGCTTGTGCATGGGAACAGACACAGAAGGGTCTGCAGAGGTTCTGGCTCTAGTACTTACAGGGGAAACTGGGGCCAGGATTGGGGATAGTGATGCAGTTGGTGACTGAAATGGCCATTGTGGTGGGGAAAGTGACAGTGACAGCGACAAAGATGGAACAATGGGTAGTGGGGATGAGGATGGGGCCAACACAGGTGAGAGGTGTGGGGAGAGGGACAGTGATGGCTGTGAAGGTGCTGCTGCTGAGGGCGATGGCAACGTCAAAGGAACACTGGGCCCCGGGCCCCGGCTGGAAGCCACAGACTCTCTGGGTGACCCTGAATCCCCTATGAGGACTGGGGAGGTCATGGCCAACCCTGACCACCCTGGACCTACAGGGGTAAGAGGCTCTGTGACAGCCAATGTGTTAACGATCGACACAAGCACAAATGGGCTGCGGGGTTCTGGGGACACAGCCTTCCCCGTGGTCCCTGGAGCCAATGTCAGCGATGAGGAGGCTTCTGGGCCAAAGCTGCTAGCCCCTGACGCAGACAGCATCCAGGCATGGGGACTGAAGGTGTGCCTGCTTGGGAGCCAGGGCATCCGCGGTGGGGATCCCGATATGGGTGCAGAGGTTGTGGGGGCAGAGGATGTTCCAGCTGGCTGCTGGGTGGGTCTGGGGGTGCCAGAGGTCCTCAGGTTTGCAGGGGCAGGAGCATGAATTGTCACAGACAACCCAGGGGCCCCGCTGGACTTTTGCGCAGACCCGAGATGCCTTGGGCCAAGAGAGGCTGGTGGTGGTAATGTGGCAGCAATCTCTGGAGATCCAGGGACCAACGTCTCCTCTGCAGGTCCAGCCACAGGTCCAGCCACGAGTCCAGCCACAGAGGACACTGGCTGGGATTCAGGGGTTCTGTGGGCCGTAGGCCAAGCCAGTGCTGATGGGGCTGGTCCAGGTGGGGCGCTGCCCGGGACCCCAGCAGTTCCTGAAGGGACAGGCTGGTCCAAGGAGGAATCCAAAGACAAGGCGAGAGGAGCTTCCTGGTCCCCAGATACCTCGGGAGAGAGGGCTTCTGCCCGTGTGCTAGGTGCCTCCCCTTTCCTCTCCACTGAGAGAGAGACTACATCAACGATGGCTGGCAGGATGTTCAGTGACAGGAGTGTCTTCTTGCTGTTGCCTTGCAAAGCAGATGTGCCAGGGGCTGAGGGAGGCCAGCCGGGGTCTTTGTGAGCAGAAGGAAGGTTCAAGGCCGAAGCCGAGACCATCCAGAGAGCTGCAAACAGGAGAGGCCTGTTCTGCCTGCCACCCAGGGGGCTGGGGGGTGGGACTGCCCACAGCCTGTCCGACGCCACACCCTCCCTGCCGCCTCCCTCGTTTGGGAAGTGGCCTGCGGAGATCCAAACCCTGGCCCGGCTCCAGCCCCAAACCACTGAGCTACCCCAGGAAAACATGCTGATCCTAACCCACCAGAGCTGAGGGAAGCAGGAGGGGAGCCTGACACTCCTCAAGGACCCCTCCCTGTGCCTCCCACCCCAACACCACCCATCACAGGGTCCCTTCCCAAGGGCCTAAGAGCTCCCCAGGGTGATGCTGTCTCCAGGCTGAGGACCCTGGACTGTTCTGTTTGAATGACCCGTGAGGTCCAGGCCAGCCTGAGGGTGCCAGGAAGTGCTGCCCAATCCTCATCATAGGACAAGGCTGTTGCCTTATCACATCCTCAGAACACAGGAGGCTGACAGCTGGACCTAAAAATATTTTGTGGGGAGGGCGGGGGGCATCTCTGAAAGTCTTGGGAGCTAATTCCACACCTACCTACAAGTGTACACTGAGACCCATGCGGGGTCTGCCCTGCGCCAGGCTCCCCGAAGCTGGTCACCCCAAGTGCCCTCTGGGAGCTCCAAGCCTGGGGGACTGAGGAGTGGACCCTGGCCATGTCTTGGTATCCCCCAGGCTGTTCATGGCCAGACCCACATGAGGACAATGAAGGTCAACCCAGATGTGGAAATTGATTGAGAAGGAGGATGCCTGGCCCAGGCCCAGCCCGCCCCACCCTACTCCCTTACCAGCCAGGAGAATCCCAGCAGCCAGAAGCCACTGCACACCCATGCTGAAGGCTCTCTAGGCTTCTAAGGCTTCAGAAGCAGGTGGCAAACACGAAGACACTCTCGAATTTCCCTTCAAGAAAGGACTGATGTTGCCCAGCCTTTTCCACATTTCCACCCCTGTGGCTGGGGGTGCAAGCCTGGCTGCCCTAACTCGCCAGGTGGTCTCCAGCAAAGCCCTTGACCTCTGGGGCTGCAGAGTCTTGAATGGGGGCGGCCTGTGCCTGCCCCACAGCCTGGGAGGTTATGGGCCTGAAAACACATTGAGGAGGAGTTCAGAGTCCTATCCAGTCTTCATATGGAGGTGGTGACCATGCCGGTGCTGGGGGTATGAGTGTGGGTTTGGGTGTGATGTGGAATGACTGTGGTGAGTGTAGTTGTGAGGATGGTGGCTGCAGGGATGCCGGAGGTGCTAATTGTGGCTGTGGTGGGAGCTCTGTATCCAGGTGGCATGGAGCTCACTGGGAAGGGGTTGGTCCATGTCCCATCCCCTGGCCAGCTCCTGTCCCAGTTTGGTCCTGCTCCTATTCCATCAGGCTGTGTGGGGGTTTGGAGAGGGGAAGATCAGGAGAGAACAGTCCCCCTCCCACAGCGCTTTTCCCATGTGGAATCCTGATCAGAGCCCTGGACTGGGCAGGGTGAGTGTGGAGGTGGGCGCGCCTGGGTAGAGCTATCCTTCCCGGGTCCCCTGCACATTCCTCTCATGCCCCTGCCCCCTCCCCAGCCTCTGACACAGGAGGGCCATGGCAGCCCTAAGAGGCTTAGAGAGCTGCCAAAGGACAGGCAGGAGGCCGGGCGCGGTGGCTCACGCTTGTAATCCCAGCACTTTGGGAGGCCGAGGCAGGCGGATCACGAGGTCAGGAGATCGAGACCACGGTGAAACCCCGTCTCTACTAAAAATACAAAAAAATTAGCCGGGCGTGGTGGCGGGCGCCTGTAGTCCCAGCTACTCGGAGAGGCTGAGGCAGGAGAATGGCGTGAACCCGGGAGGCGGAGCTTGCAGTGAGCCGAGATTGCGCCACTGCACTCCAGCCTGGGCGACAGAGCGAGACTCCGTCTCAAAAAAAAAAAAAAAAAAAAAAAAAAAAAAGGACAGGCAGGGCAGGAGGCTGGCGCCTCGTGGGATGGCTCAGGTCTCAGACCTAGCCTCCCACCCCACCTGCTGGGGTCCTGGGAAGTTTCCAAAGCCTCTCCCACCAGGCTCCTGGCATCTGTGTGACCCTGCCATGATTTGTCCAAGGTCACCAGGGCCTCCTCTGGTGGGAAGATAATGGCTGGAAACCTTCAGTACGAAATCAGACCTGGAGAGGGCTTTGGCCAGACTCCCATCCTCCCCACCCAGCTCCTTCTACCTGGATACCCCTTCCCTCATCTCCTGGGTCCTCACCTCCTGTCCCCTCCAGATCAGGCTGGCTGGAGCCAAAGCTGGGGGGCAGGGCTGTCTCACCTCCCCGTTGGAGCTATTTTCCAAGGATGGGGGAAAGCAATCCTCCACAACCCACCCCTCTCCTGCAAGGCCTGTAACCCAGGCTGTACACACCTCCCAAAGCAGCCTTTCATCCTCCCAGTTCACCACAACTCATCTGTTTGGAAACCTTGCATCCTCTGCTGTTTCCTGGCTCCTCTGGGAGAAGCTGTTAAGGGGCCAGCTTGGCCAG
This sequence comes from Symphalangus syndactylus, assembly GCF_028878055.3. Lineage (NCBI taxonomy): Eukaryota > Metazoa > Chordata > Mammalia > Primates > Hylobatidae > Symphalangus > Symphalangus syndactylus. The sequence goes on along the minus strand of NC_072427.2, from coordinate 30,633,472 downwards.
GTCGGGGTGCGGACAGATGGCTTCCCAAGGACAGGGAGGGAGGCTTGGGCCTTTGGCAACTTCTACCTCGAGTCCTGGTTTCATTGGCCCCTATTCTCTTCCAAGCCCTTCCACGGGCCACCCATCTAGTGGCCCGTGACCCCATCTCCAGGCCAGCCAACCCACTCTAGCACCCCCATTCTGCCTCCCTTCCCTGTGCCCCTAGGATGCCCAGGTCTCACCTGGTGGACCTGGTGCTGCTGAGAAGCCTCTGTCTGTGGAGGCGCTGGTGTCCCACAGAGGAGGGGTGAAAGCAGCATCAGCACCCTCTGCCCAACCCCTGCTGGGCCTGGAAAGGCCACCCCTTTCCCTGGAACACTCAGGGCCAGGAAGATCTGCTCTCTGATGGCTCTGCCCACACCCTAGGACACTGGGTCCTCATCTCCTGTCCCCTCCAGGTCAGGCTGGCTGGAGCCAAAGCTAGGGGGCAGGGCTCTGGCATTGCTGGGCCTCTGCTGAGAGTCTGTCGGTGCTGAGGCCTGCCTGGCAACAGTGGGGAAAGCAGCAGCTCCCTGGGACATGATGAGCAATAAGGGACAGAAACACACCTGAAGGCCATTCCATGCCATCAGGCAGAGGGCTCAGGCTCCAGGAGTGGGGAGGTGATGCAGGAAGCCAGGCACATGCTCCCTGTCCCCACCAACACCCTCTCCTGACCAAGGACAATTTTGGAGAAAACTCAACCAAGAACTGGAGATCCGGGCTCTCTGTGGGCCAGGGTCAGGGTTCAGTCTATGTCTAAGATCAGGGCTCAGAGAACGGCCAGGATCAGGGCTGAGTCTGTGACAAGTGTCAGGGCTCAGTGTGGGGTCAGGGGTAGGCAAGTCTGGAATTTGAATGCGTGCCAGGCTAGACCTAGGCTCTCTCTCACACTGTTCTTCCCCTGCCCTAGCCTCTCATCAGAGGGCATCTAAAGACCTGAAATAACCCATCCTGATACCTGAAATGAATTGGATGGGAACTCTGGCCTCACATCGATAAATGTTTCAACAATAATACTTTGAAAACAGCCGCAGTGTCCAGGACAGGATGGGGGTTGGGCCGCGAGGGTTGGGTGATATTCCTCCTGTCATGAGCCAGCTTCAGCCCCCTGGGCCAGGACCTCCCTGGCCCTCTAGTCCATGACAGCATTCCCCTTCTCCTCTGAGCTCCAGAGCCTTGCCAGGCCTGCAGTCCAGCTGCAGTTACACCCTGCTGTTCCATGCTAGAGTCCTGCCCCTCTCCACACCCCTCCATGTGCCTCCCTGCACAGCTGAGCACAGAGGGGACCCTTCTTCCACTGACCGTTCAGGGCCTTGGCTTCCCAGCTGCTCCATTCCACTTGGCTCCCTGGGGCAGGAGGAGGGAGCTGCACTGAGGGTCATCCTGTGTCCCTCCTCCAGGTCCGGAGGAGGGGCTGTGTGGAACTCTAAATTGTCCTGGAGAGTGGGGTGGCAGCGGGCAAGGTGGGGCCCCAAGGGGAGGGGCAGGACAGAGGCAGGTCACTCGGGGGCTGAGCCAGGAAGACATTTGCCTAGACAAACGGGCAGTGGGGCCAGCGGATGATACACTTTGCCTGTGTACCTTCCAGGGCAGGCTTCCCTAGCTGCAGGGATGGGGGGCCAAGCTGGCCTGCTCTTTCCTGCCTCCCAGCCCCAGCTCCGGTGGAGGTGGCGCAGCATGCCATCTTACTCTCCCGTGTGGCCCTTGGCAAGTGCCTGCCAGATCCAGACCTTAATCTCCTATCTGTTACCTTACTCATCAGAAAGAAGTGCTGTGAAGGTCTGGGGGCCCAGGCCCCCCTCCCCTTGATCAGGACAGAACTTGGGGCTCACAGGAAGAACAGAGAGGAAAGAGTTGGGGAACCTGGGACCCTGCACATCGTCTGCAAATTCTGAATTCTCCATGTGGCATTCAAGGCCTCGGTGCTTCAGCTGCAGCCTGCCTTGCTGACCTCAGTCCTGGGGCTGGGTGGACCAGGAAGTGCTCACAGTCCCATCCCTGCCCCATCCCTCTGGTCACATGCCAGACCCTCCAGTTCCCTCCCTAACCCAGGGACCCAGCCAAGGCTTCTGAGGGCCTGGGAAGGGTCTTGGGTTTACAGCTCTGCTCACTTCCTCATCACCCAGATATCCAGAAGGGATGTCACACACATCTTCCAGGCAGGTTGACAAGGTCAGAATTGTTCTGTGAGCCGCTGTGGGGGGCAAGATGAGTGGATGTCCCTGCTGAACTAGGCAGACGACCTGCCTCCCTGCCCAGCCTTAGTCCCACTGGCTGCCTGTCCCTTCTCCCTGGGAATAATGGTGTCCCAGGCAGGAAACCCGGCCTCAAAACCAAGACTTTCCCTTTATCTCATATAGATAAAAATTGAACGTATGTAAAAGATTGTATTTAACTCATTATTAATGAGGGAACCTGGAGATGTTACAACAGGTTCAAAGGAGAAGTCAAAGAAGCATATATTTATATGGAGTCAAGAAATGTTGAAATAAATTTACAAATAGATGTAAAGCTGGCTTTTTTACTTGGGGGAGGGAGTCAATTTAACCTCCACTGGACCATTTCTTTGCATGATTATAGAGATGAATTATTTTGCATTGCGATCTGTCATCTGCAAGGTACAGAGTTGTAGGCAATGAAGGGCTAGAATCATTAGTCAGAAGGGTGTGCTCTAATCAAAACAACACAGTTTTCCATTGGAGACATCCAATAATTTTTTTTCTTATTCCAAATTTTCTTACAGTGGTCTGTCTCTCTGAGCTGTGGGGCAGAGGAAGAGGGACTTAGGAAGTATTGGAGATGTCAGGGCAGGCTTCCTCGAGGAAGAGAAGATAAGGGAGGAGAGGAGAGGGACTAGCAGAATCACTAATTGTCCCCAAGTAATCCTCTTGTTCATTAAAATAATTAATTGAGAGCATGACTAAGGTGGCTCTAGTACTCTGAGTTCTTTTTTTTATTATTAAAAAAAATTGAAACAGGGTCTCACTCTGTCGCCCAGGATGGTCTTGAACTCCTGGCCTCAAGTGATCCTCCTGCCTCAGCTTTCCAAAGTGCTAGGATTACAGGTATGAGCCACCATGCCTGGCCATACTCTAGGTTCTTTTGTAAGCAAACTGAATCCCCACTCATCATGAACGCCATATCCTAGGAAACAAAATTTTACAAAATCAGAAACTGCCAACTAACCTCTATCTAGGGACTTCACCAATCAGAAACCACCAACTAACCTCTAACAAGGGACTTCACCAATCAGAAACCACCAACTAACCTCTAACTAGGGACTTCACCAATCAGAAACTGCCAACTAACCTCTCACTAGGGTCTTCACCAATCAGCAAACACCAACTATCCTCTAGGGATTTTACCAATCAGAAACCACCAACTAACCTCTAACTGGGGAGTTCACCAATCAGAAATCACCCACTAATCATTAAGGACTTCACCAATCAGAAACCACCTACTGACTTCTAAGGACATTAAGGCCACTGCTCCACTTTAATTAATCAAATGTTTTCTTTGCCTTGCTTTTGTGTGCACCTTAGACAAGCTTTCCCCTTGAGCTCCAAACCACTTGCCGTCTGGCACTGCCTGATTCTTGAATCACTGTCTGCTCAAACTCCTAAAATTCTAAGTGCTTAAGTTTATCTTTCTTTCTTTTTTTTTTTTTGAGACAGAATTTCACTCTTGTCCCCCAGGCTGGAGTGCAATGGCACGATCTTGGCTCGCTGCAACTTCCACCTCCCCAGTTCAAGCGATTCTCCTGTCTCAGCCTCCCAAGTAGCTGAGATTACATGCATGTGCCACCACGCCCAGCTAATTTTTATATTTTCAGTAGAGGCGGGGTTTCGCCATGTTGGCCAGGCTGGTCTTGAACTCCTGACCTCAAAGTGATCTGCCTGCCTTGGCCTCCCAAAGTGCTGGGATTATAGGCATGAGCCACTGCGCCTGGCCATGTTTATCTTTTAACACATCCTTAGTTAGTAACAGTGTTCCTGCATTTAACTGGGCACATGGTGCTCTAGAATAAAGACTATATTCCCCAGCCTCCCTTGTAGGTGGGTGTGCCTGTGTGACGCAGTTCTGGCCAATAGGATAAAGTGTCATGAGGCTGTAAGTGCACTAGACATCGTTGTTAAGTCACCTTACCAATTGTGAACTGCCACCTTCAGACTTGTTTTGATGTGAGAGAGAAATAAACTTCTCTCTCATTTGAGCCACTATTATTTGGGGCTTTCTGTTCTTCCCTGTCCTCGCCTGATTTATACATCCATGCAGGGCAGAAGTCATGCCTGACGCACACCCCTGCCCCAGCTTGGCAGCACCCAACTCAGCCGACGCAAGTAGGACTCACTCAGTGGAGGCAGAGGGCAGTCAGTGGGCAGGCAGTCCCTTCCAGTCAGCCTACCCTTCCAAGCCTTCTTGGCCTTTCATGATTTTCTTTTCTTTACCCTTCTCCATGTCTGGAGTGAACACCCTTCACGCCAGACGAGGGGACCCCTCATTCTTCCCAGGCTCATTCCAACCTCCATGCTTTTGCTTCTGACTCAAGGAGCAGGCAGTATGAATAGACTTAACCAAGGAAAAAAATGGGAAAAGCTATGCAATTTTTACCTTTAATAAAAACTGGCTACAAAAAAACCCCAAAATCTGTTTGAAGACATCAAAGAGTTAACACAATAGTGAAGAATTTCTAGACTAAGACACAGGAAGAGACAGCAATCCAGAGAGGTAACTCAGCACTCGGAGCTACTTTTCACATGCGGATGTTTCCCACCTCTAAAAAGGTGGCTGAGAAGCTGGGCAGTACACGTTGAACAGCCTCTAGGTGCAACGGGGACAAAAGTTCGAGTCCAGGGACTGCCAAACCCTGGGGTGGGGTATTGTGTGTAGCTCTCATAAACCCACAGACCATTAGGTGGGGACAATGAAAGGCTGTACCTTGAGAGTTAGGGTATTCTGAAAGTAAACTGAACATCACAGAGACTGCAGTCCAGCTTTGAGTCTCAATTCCCCCAATTTTTTATGTTTATTTTATTATTATTTTTGAGACAGAGTCTCACTCTATTGCCCAGGCTGGAGTGTAGTGACACAATCTCAGCTCACTGCAACCTCCACCTCCCAAGTTCAAGTGATGCTCCTGCGTCAGCCTCCCGAGTAGCTGGGACTACAGGCACCTGCCACCATGCCCAGCTAATTTTTTGGTATTTTTAGTAGAGACAGGGTTTCACCATATTGGCCAGACTGGTCTCGAACTCCTGACCTCAGGTGATCCACCTGCCTCAGCCTCCCAAAGTGCTGAGATTACAGGTGTGAGCCACTGCACCCGGCCTCAATCCCCAAAACTGAATTTAAAATTTTTGGATTGCTAGTGCATTCAGGTATGTGGAATGGGAAAACAGAATTGTCTCTGGAGGAAGATATTATCGTAAGCCTCAAAACATTACGAACTGATTTTTTAAAAATGTTTGGCAAACAACTAAGGTAGCTAGACTCAGTAGGACACAACACAACATGAACCAAGAACTATCAGAAAGAAGCAATGATAGAAACATACTCGGAGATTCCAGATATTGGAATCAGACACAGGCTACAAAATAACTATAGTTAATATGTTCAAGGAAGTAAAATATAAGATGCAAGAGTTTAGAAAACTACAAAAAAAAAATAGCACCACAGGTATTTAAAAAGTAAATTCTAAATTGAAAAGTACAATAGCATTAACTTGGGGCGCAGTGGCTCATGCCTATAATTCCAATACTTTGGGAGGCCGAGGCAGGGGTACTGCTTGAGGCCCAGGAATTTGAGACCAGCCTGGGCAACACAGCGAGGCCCCATCTCTACAAAAGTCAAAGACTTAGTCAGGTTTGGTGGTCTGCCTATAGGTATGGACACTCAGGAGGGTGAGGTGGGAGGATCACCTAAGACCAGAAGTTTGAGGTTACATTGAGCTATGATCGTACCACTATACTCCATCCTGGGTGGTAAGAAGACTGTCTGTTAGAAAAAGAAAGAAAGACAAAATACAATAACCAAAATTAATAATTCCATTCACGATTTCCAGAGCCAGTTAGACACAGTTGAGAGAGAATTAATGAACTGGAAGATATTAAAAGTAATGGCTGGCCAGGCATTGTGGCTCATGCCTGTAATCCCAGCAGTTTGGGAGACAGAGGTGGGCAGATCACCTGAGGTCGGAAGTTCAAGACCAGCCTGGCCAACATGGTGAAACCCCATCTCTACTAAAAATACAAAAATTAGCCAGTAGTGGTGGCACAAGCCTGTACTCACAGCTACTCAGGAGACTGAGGCAGGAGAATCGCTCGAACCCGGGAGGTGGAGGTTGCAGTGAGCCGAGATTGTGCCACTGCACTCCAGCCTGGGCAACAGAGTAAAACTCTATCTCAAAAAAAAAAAAAAAAAAAGAATAAAAGTAATGGCAAAAACCGCAATTACTTTTGCACCAACCTAGTAATTCAGAAGAAAATATTCAGAATGAAACATGAAGTGACAAAAAAAAAAAAATAAAACACACAGAAGAGAAAGTAAGTGATACAGAGGATACACTAGGGATCCTCTATAGGTATATTTTCATAATTTAAAAAATATTCTGTCATTATTTTAAAAAAAATAGTACTAAGATTACAGGCATGAGCCATCACACATGGTCCAAATATCTTTATTTTGTCTTTTTATCTGACAGATATTTTCGCTAAGAATAGAACTTGAGGCTGGCAGTTATTTTCTTTTGGTACATTGAAGGTGTCATTCCATGGTCTTCTGGTTCCTGAGGTTTCTGTTGAGAAGTTGACTGTCAGCCTAATTATTGCTCCTTTGAAGGCAACCTGAATTTTTTCTCAGATACTTCTGGGGTGGGGGTGGGGGGGACAAAAAAGGGGTCATACACTCCCAGAGTGCTGGATTACAGGGTCTCACTTTGTCACCCAGGCTGGAGTGTAGTGGTGCGATCTCGGCTCACTGCAACCTGGATCTCCTGGGCCGAAGCAATGCTTCCACCTTAGCCCTTCAAGTAGCTGGGACTCCAGGTGCACACCACCACATATTTGACTAGGCCAAATATACCTTTAATCAGCATCCCAGAAAAAAAGGAAAGAGGGGCCAAGCACAGTGGCTCACACAATCCCAGCACTTTGGGAGGCCAAAGCAGGCAGATCGCCTGAGCACAGGAGTTCAATACTAGCCTGGGCAACATGGTGTAACCCCGACTCTACAAAAAATATGAAAATTAGCCAGGTGTGGCACTCCTGTGGTCCCAGCTACTAGAGAGGCTGATCTGGGAGCATCACTTGGGCCTGGGAGCTCTAGGCTGCAGTGAGCACTCCAGCCTGGGCAACAGAGCAAGACCCTGTCTCAAAATAAATAAATAAATAAAATAAAGGAATGGAAAAGATAATGAGGCAGAAGCAATATTTTTTTTTAAATAATGACAGAGAATACTTTTTAAATTATGAAAAACAATAGTTCACAGATTTAAGAAGCCTCATGAACGCCAAGCAGGACAAATAAAAATAATAGTACACGTAGACACATTACGGTAGAATTGCAGAAAACTAAAGGCAAAAACATTTTGTAATCTTAAAAGTATCTGAGCCAGGCATGCTGGCTCATGCCTGTAATGCCAGCACTTTGAGAGGCTGAAGTGGGTGGTTTGCTTGAGCTCAGGAGTTAAAGGCCGGCCTAGGTAACATGGTGAAACCCTGTCTCTACAAAAAATACAAAAAATTAGTCAGGTATGGTGGTGTATGCCTGGAGTCCCAGCTACTTGAAGTGCTGGGGTTGAAGGATTGCTTGAGCCCAGGAGGTCTGGGCTGCAGTGAGCTGAGATTGCACCACTGCACTTCAACCTGGCTGACAAAGTGAGACCCTGTAATCCAGCACTTTGGGAGTGCATAACCCCTTTTTTTGGTCCCCTACCAAAAAAAAGTATCTGAGAAAAAATTCAGATTACCTTCAAAGGAGCAACAATTAGGCTGACAGTCAACAGAAACCTCAGGAACCAGAAGACCATGGAATGACACCTTCAATGTGCCAAAAGAAAATAACTGCGAGCCTCAAGTTCCATTCTTAGTGAAAACATCTGTCAGATAAGAAGACAAAGATATTCGGGCTAGGTGTGGTGGCTCATGCCTGTAATCCCAGCACTTTGGGAGGCTGAGGTGGGTGAATCGCCTGATGTCAGGAGTTCGAGACCAGCCTGACCAATATGGTGAAACCCCATCTCTACTAAAAATACAAAAATTAGCCAGCCATGGTGGCATGTGGTGTAGTCCCAGCTACTCGGAAGGCTGAGGCAGGAGAATCACTTGAACCTGGGAGGTGGAGGTTGCAGTGAGCTGAGATCATGCCACTGTACTCCAGCCTGGGTGACAGAGTGAGACTCCATCTCAAAAATAATAATAAAAATAAAATAAAAATCTTTAAAAAATTTAAAAAGTAGCCCTAGAGAGTAGACTTTTAGAACAGGATTCTGGAACTCACCAAACAGGTGACAACAGGATCCATTGCTGGTGGTAAGTGGGGTAGTGATGTGCTGGTGTGCTATAGCAATACCATCACTAGGAAACTCACCTACTGTGGATTGGGATATGGTACAGGTGGAAGGGCAGGCATGGCTGATGCAGTAGCACTAGAACAAAGTTCTCCAAATCCGGTTCCTGGATCATCAGCAGCAGCACTGCTGGCACTTCATATCAACTTAGAAATGCAAATTCTCAAACACCACCTTAGACTTACAATCAGAGATTCTAGGAGTGAGGCCATCAATTTGTGTCTTAACAAGCCCTCAACATTATTCTTACACATGCTAAAATTTGAAAAACACTGTGCTCACACTTGAACAGTATGGAGGCAACTGTAATTATAAGGATTGTGGAATTGTTGACTTACGTTGATTTCTTTAGACACCTTGAAGAAAGGGAATGACAGGCTTAAACCCGTCAGCTCAGAGCATGTTATGGAAGCCAGAAACGCTCTTCTTCTGCCCAGAGCAGAACAGGCTGAAAATCAGACATGGAATTGAACTGTAAGGATGGTAGAACTGCAAAGGGTCAAGTGTAATGGGCCACTTATGCTAAATTCAGGGCCTCTGATAGAAAAGTACTGGGGCCAGGCATGGTGGCTTATGCCTATAATCTCAACATTTTGAGGATGCCAAGGTGGGAGAATCACTTGAGACCTGGCATTGGAGACCAGCCTGGGCAACATAGGTAGACCCTGTCCACAAAATATTTAAAAATTAGCTAGGTGTGGTGGCACATGCCTGTCGTTCCAGCTACTCAGGAGGCTGAGGTGGGAGGATTGCTTGAGCCCAGGAGGTTGAGGCTGCAGCAAGCCATGATCACGCCACTACATTCCAGCCGGGGTAACAGAGAGAGACCTCATGTCCAAAAAAAAAAAAAAAGAAGAAGACAAAGAAAGGGCTGGGCACAGTGGCTCACACTGGTAACCCAACACTTTGGGAGGCCAAGGTGGGTGGATCTCTTGAGTTCAGGAGTTTGAGGCCAGACTGGGCAACATGGCAAAACCCCATCTCTACCAAAAATACAAAAAATTAGCCAGGCATGATGTTGTGCACCTGTGGTCCCAGCTATTCAAGAGGCTGAGGTGGGAGGATCGCTTGAGTCTGGGAGGTGGAGGTTGTAGTCAGTTGAGAACACGCCACTGCACTCCAGCTTGGGTGACAGAGTGAGATCCCGTCTCAAAATAAAGAAAAGAAAAGAAAAGAAAAGGGATCCTGATATCCGATATGGAGAAACTTAAGTGGATACATCTGAGAACTTTGAACCACCAGTTTCCACTAACTGCTCTGGGCTAAAAGAAGTAGCCCCCTTTCCCTGCTAAGAGAAGGGCAGCTGCCTCTTGCCTGGAGACTGGGCAAAGAGCCTCCAACAAGGCCTTACAGCAGGATGAGGTGTGTCGTCATTGCTGCCCCACATTGACACCAGGCTATGGTCATTCCTCATCATGGCCCAAGGTCACAAGCACAATCTGCTCTGGGAGAATGATTTTTTTTTTTTTTTTTTTTTGCCAAAAATGTTGCAGGATCTGCCGAGTGAGTACTGGCAGAATCTGGGAGAGGAGGTGGAGGAGTGGACATAAGGGTGTTGGATCAGGGGGAGAGTAAAGGCTGTATACACAAGAATATACACTCACCTGGGAGCAGTCTCAGGATTTAATGGCTTGGCAAGGACACCTGGGGCTCCAACACGCTGCTGGAGTGGCTCCTTCAAATGTGGATGGAACAGTTGCTGCAGTGAATTAGGAGGAGATTATAGAACTGCATTCGCACAGCATCAAAGAAGCCGGAAGGTACAGGGAGGTAGGAATGTTGGAATGGTTCGTTACATGCCAGCAGATTCGGAATCCACCACTTGACTATGTGCCCTTGGAGGGCTCACAGGAACTCCTCTCTCTAGGCTAACAAGGAAGGCACTAGTGAGAAGGGCACCTGAATATTTGAGAGACCCAGTGGCACTATCCTTGGTAGGCCAGGATCGACAAGAGGAGATGCTGCCATGAGACCAGGCTTCATGGTGTCATTGGGAATGGTGGAAGGCGAAAACAGCGGATGCCAGGTGGTGGCACTTCACCATCATCAACAAGGTGGATGTAATTAACTTAATTGGTAGGAAGGCTAGAGTGATAGCCAGGATGCCTTGACCTCCAGGGATCTGTTGTGTTAGCTAAAAACTGATGGCATTCATGCATACCGCTGCACTCCAGCCTGGGCAACACAGTGAGACCCTGTCTCAAAAACAAAACAAAAAAAGTGTTGCTATAATGGCACCAATTGTATATGAAGTTCCTGAAATTCTGACTTCCACTAATATTATTTGTGTGATTAAAAAAAATTCCATACTTAAAAGCAACACACCAATAGAGGCAAGCAAACCATGTTTTGCACAAAACAACCATCAATGGTGATGGCACGTGGAACTCCCCTTTCAGAACCCTGAGATTCTCAGTCTCCTAAGGGCTTTCTGCAAACAAGGTAACTATCAGAATCACATGGAGAGGACCAGAGACTGGAAGGAAACCTGAGAATTTTTATTTCAACCTTCTTCATTTTACACAGAGACAAAACTGAAATTCAGAGAGTTCTGGTTGCTCAAGGCATACCACTAATCAATAAACACGCAGAGCCAGAAGCTAGATCTAGCTCAGTGTTCTTTTCTTTTAAAGCTTTAAAAATTGCTCTCTGCTAGTAAAGCTTACAACCTGACAATAACATATACACACAAATACAGTTATTTCCAAAATAGATCTTGGGGTTGGGGTGTGGCAGACTCTGCCTTTTCACAATTTATAATTTGAGAATTGCAAAATCTGTCTCCAATATTCATAACAGGATGTCATCAACCATTCCCCATAGTGGGTTGGACGTCTAGGTTGTTTCCAACTATTTGCTTTTATAATTATCCATTATAATGGTGAAAAATTGGAAACAACCTAAATGTCCAACAATACAGGCATTAATTCTCTAAAAAGTGAATGTCAAATAGCCGTTAAAGGGACATTAAAGACCCAGAAGTGTTGCTAATTGAGCAAAAATACATTAAAGACCATTTCAGTTCAGATGCAGAGGCTCATACCTGTAATCCCAGCACTTTGGGAGGCTAAGGCGGGCAGATCACTTGAGGCCAGGAGTTTGAGACAAGCCTGGCCAACATGGCAAAACCACATTGTAAGGTACATGGATGTGCTTTGGTCAAGGAATAGGCTGAGGCGGATATCCAGGCCTGCGTGACTCAGGAGTTTGGTGTGCAAACGCACACCTCCACTTGTAATATAACCTGTTTGTGTAAGTTCATACTTGGCTTTATGCCGCTATTGTCTGTAAAAGGTATAACTGCCCTGTTGACGTTGTGCATAAGGGACAGGGCTCTTGGGGGCTTGGCTGGTCTCGGCTCAACATGGCTTGACATGGCAGGCGCACTGGCGCCCAGGGAAAGAGAGAGCGCGCCAAAACTGTCCATCTTGCCGACGGATGGGAGGGAGCCAGGACGCAGCTGGGCTTGCTCATGCCCAGAGAGAGAAAGAGTTAAGCCGCTGACCCTGAAGGTGAGGGAGAGCCGGCTGCGCAGCTGTGTGTGGGGGCAGCTGGCTCAAGCCGCCAAGACAGGGTGAACGGTAAGCTGCTAATAAGAAGGATAGTGTAAGAAAGCTGTTAATGAGAGCTGCTGCTGAATAAAACTATCTTTCACCTGCCTACGGCCCCTTGAGTGTTCTTGCCGCTCACCCACCCACTTTCCTCAGACTTCAGCCTGGGCTGGACCTGGACCCCGGGATCTGACACACATCTCTACCAAAAATACAAAAATTAGCTGATGTGGTGGCACATGCCTGTAATTCCAGCCACTAGGGTGGCTGAGGCACGATGATCGCTTGAACCCAGGAGGCAGAGGTTGCAGTGAGTTAAGATTGCACCACCGCACTCCAGCCTGTGCAACAAAGCATGACCCTGTCTCAAAAAATGAAAAAGTTAAAGACTGTCTGTACAGTATAAATTCTTTCAAATTATATACTCAAGCATAGAAAAGTCTAGAAATGTCAATGGTGATTTCAGGAAAGAATTCTAAGGTGACTTTTTTTGGTTATCTGCATTTTTTTTCTTTTATTTTTTTGACATAGGGTCACCTCTGTCACCCAGGCTGGAGTGCAGTGACGTGATCAGAGCTAACTGCAGTCTTGACCTCCCAGGCTTAAGCGATCCTCCCACCTCAGTCTCCTGAGTAGCTGGGACTACAGGTGCACACTACCACACCTGGCTAAGTTTTGTATTATTGTATTTTTTGCAAAGATGGAGTTTTGCCATGTTGCCCAAGCTGGTTTCACGTGATCCGCCCACCTCAGCCTCCCAGTGTGCTGGGATTACAAGTGTGAGCCATGTGTGCTGGGCCTGTCTTCTTTTCTATAATGATCATGACCATGGATTTCATGTACCACCATTTTTCTAACAGTAATATTTACAAAGCATACTATGAAAAATGTTCAGAGAAAAAGAAGAATACAAAATTGTAAAAACCATATATAACTAGTTTGGTTTTTTGTTTGTTTGTTTGTTTGTTTTAAAGGCAAGAAAGAAAGTAGATTGTCCAGGAAGATAGTTACTTCCACTTTGTATTTCTCTGGTGAACTCATTAAAAGGTCCAGGAGTAGAATCACGGGTCAAAGTACCCTGGCTTTAACTTCTGGTTCAGAGAATCCTAACAACTGACATTGTCACCAGCAAGGTCTTTGACTACCTGAGCAACTCTCACCTCAAAGCAATTCTCATCTGACATTAGCTGCTCAGCTTTCCACTGATACATTGACTCCAGGAGGCTCCTTGAGTTCTGTGTGTTCAGCTGGCCTCTCGTGGCCCCATTATTATTTTCTGCCAGGTAAAGATCAGTCACCTGCACACAGATCTCATCACTCACGATGTGCTGCAGCTGGAATCAAACAAAGGCAAGCTTTTAGTGAACACAGAAAACATTTCTCCATTATACAGTCAACGTTCCTTTGACTGATCCAGTCAATCAACTCAAAAAAGGTTTTGGTTTTTTTTGGCTGGCAATTTTAGACAATTAATCACACTGTCATTTTCTTAGAGAAAAATCAAGCCAAGATTTTCAACCATATCAGTGGTCCATTGTAAAACTTTCATACCCATTTAAAATAAAAACCATAGAGAACTCAGGTTAACGTACTGTTTATCTAAAATTCTAAGGATCTTTAAATAATTTTCCATGGGTCATACTTCTATTACATTTTAAAATCATTTAGAATTTGCTTTCACACATATTCTCTCTCATTTGATCCTCACAACTGCCCTGGAAAGCAGGTTGGAGAGAGAGTTGGGGCCGGTTAGGAGACAAATTTACACAATGCATAAGAAAGCTCACTGTGAGCCGGGGTGAGGAAGGGAGCCTTGGAGAATCATGAATGCAGTATCTATGTCTATATTCCCAGCCCGACTACAAAGCCTGAAATTCATTAGGTATTTAAGAAATAGCTGCTGAATTATTGCCTCGGGGTGCTCAGCTGAAGAAGCAGGATTGGGACTAACAGTCAAGCTTCCTGACTCCTAGCCCAATACTTTTCCAAACACACCACCTATTTCTCTATATCTGATAGAAAGTATACGGCTTAAGTTGTACATAATGTTAACTCACTTTCAATACAGACCAATCATGATCGACTGTCAGTAGCTTTTGTGACAATCTTAGTAAACTAGAAAGTTGAACCTTTCAGAGTTCCCATTCTCATGTCATATGCTATTTCCATTTTGAAGTAAAAATCCTTCCAATTGAAACTTTATCCATCAAAATGACAGAGAAGTGAAAAATAGATACAAGAATAAAACAAAACATTAATTTCAACATCGATTTGTCTATTTTGCTTTAAAATTATCATAACCACAAAGCCTTTCTATTTTTAGGAAGATACATTCTTTTTGAAGTGTTAGAAACCATGGTAACTATTTATTCTTAACTTTAAGTCCTAAATGACCGGTATGTGTATTAGTAGATAACTGGACACAGTGCAAGGTCAGAAGGGTGACTGACAGTGGCAGAAAGGGCAGTATCTCCAGCAACTGCAGATGGATAAATGACAATGAGTCCAGATAATGGATTATGATACAGCCATTCAAATAATGCTTATGAGTACTTGAAAACATGACGAAAATCTTAAGATATTGTGTTTGAGAGAGAAAACAGGAAAGGTGGAAGAAAATAGATGGAAAGCATGACTTCAATCATGCATACAGATGCTGCCACTTTATACTTTTTTTTTTTCGAGACAGAGTCCCACTCTGTTGCCCAGGCTGGAGTGCAGTGACATCATGATCTTGGCTCACTGCAGCCTCTACTTCCTGGGCTCAAGCAATATGCCCACTTCAGCCTCCTAACTACCTGGGACTACAGGCATGTGCCACCATGCCCAGCTAATTTTTTGTATTATTAGTAGAAATGGGGTTTTACCATGTTGCCCAGTCTGGTCTCAAACTCCTGAGCTTAAGTGATCTGCCTGCCTCAGCCTCCTAAAGTGCTGGCATTACAGGTATGAGCCGCCGCCTCTACTTTATACTTTCTTGTTGAAGTAGACTGTATTACTGATTCCCACCCACACCCTCTTTTTGGATATCCGGCCCCTCCTCGAGTCTCTGGAAAGGGCAGCACTACAAATCCAGGGACAACTAGGGAACTCCCACCCCCACTGCCAGGCAGATCAGATTCTCTATCCTGCTCATTGGAAATGACACACAGAGTGTTCGATAGATTTTTTGCAGAGGAGCATCTGTATGGAAAGTCCAGTAACACTGGGACCAGGGGTACTGGGAGGGCAAGCCAAAGTCTCAGAGGCTGGAGGAGCCTGGAGCACATGCCGAACGTTCATCTGCAGAGCAAAGCACAAGCATGGAGCAGAAGTCCAGAGTGAAGGCATGCAGGAGAGAAAAATCACCGCCCAGCCCAGTCCTTCCATGGTGTGGTCCTATTTTGAGTTCTGTACTTAGATGTCTGTGAGGTTGCCTATTTTATTCTTAATACAAATCCCACTTAAGCCAGCCTAGAATAGGTTAAGATAAATGTAATGACTTGACTTGGCTGGAGTGCAGTGGCGCGATCACGGTTCACTGTAGCCTCAACTTCCTGGGCTCAGGTGATCCACTTCAGCCTCCCGAGTAGCTGGGACTACAGGCATGAGCCACCATGCCCAGCTAATTTTTTGTATTTTTCTCATAAAAATGTTGTCCAGAAGAAATCTTATATATAATACATTGAAAATCACTGATTGCCTTTTCTTCGTCTTCTTTTCTGTGAATGTGTAGGTGTTTGAGTCTCTTGTATGTCTTCTTATCAAACAGGATATGGGCTGTTTGAAAACTATTTCATTATCTTCATCATCATCATTCATTTCAACCACTTCAGATTTTCGTCTCTTTAAAAATGTTGATGTACAAACCGGTGTGGGGCCCTGGGTATCCATGGTCTTCTCAGGAGTGTCAGGAGTGCCTAAAACCTTTTTCTTCTTCTTACATAAAACCTGGCCTTTTGTAGACGTCTGATGATTTGTTTTTGAAATACTTTCCATTTTCTGTAAAATCAAAGAAGGAAAATCATAATCAATTCCTTTTTAAGCTAATTTCTTCCCGAGTAATCCTTCTTTCTTTTTAAACCACTCTTCCATCCGTAGCTCTTGTGTAAGTGCCGATTCTGATTATACGTTTCACTGATGGATATGATTGCTGTTTAAATGGAATATTCTAGTCTTGAAAGAGTTCTTTCTGTACTTTTTCAGGTGGCATAAAATGACTCTCCAAGAGTCTTTCACCAAACAGGTAGTTGTTCGTTGTTTCAGCAACTATCTTGGCAGCATCCTCAGACTCAAACTCCACAAATGCATAGCCTTTGCTATTTCCAGTCCTTTTCTTTCTGGATAGTCTGAACCTTGTAACAGTGCCACACTGGGAGAAATAGGAAAGGATCTGGGTTTCATTCAGTAGGTTAGGTAGGTGGCGCACATAGGCTACTCCAGGAGACAGTTGTTCTTTTTTTTTTTTTTTTTTTTTAAGACAGAGTTTCACTCTTGTTGCCCAGGCTGGAGTGCAATGGCAAGATCTCAACTCACCTCAACCTCTGCCTCCTGGGTTCAAGCGATTCTCCTGCCTCAGCCTCCTGAGCAGCTGAGATTACAGGCATGTGCCACCACACCTGGCTAATTTTTGTATTTTTAGGAGAGACGGGGTTTCTCCATGTTGGTCAGGCTTGTCTCAAACTCTTAACCTCAGGTGATCTGCTTGCCTCAGCCTCCCAAAGTGCTGGGATTACAAGCGTGAGCCACCGCGACCAGCCAGTTGTTCTTCTTTTTTTCATCGGGCTATGCGCTTGCAAACCCGTGCCACCTCCTTCTGAAACTCAGCAACTACCTGCGGGTTCAGTGACAGGATAGGCCCACCCAGGCTGGAAAAGGCCACCATGCCAAAAGTGGCTGACACCAACTCCATGCGGCACTCCCGGAAACGCCCAGTTTTTTGTATTTTTAATATAAGCAGGGTTTCGCCGTGTTGCCCACGCTGGTCTGGAACTCCTGGACTCAAGTGATCTGGAGCCCTGGTCTCCCAAAGTGCTAGGATTATAGGCATGAGCCACCACACCCAGGCTTGACTTTGAAACATATGTTGTACACCCAGACAGCAGTGAACTCTGGGGGAACACCAAAGATGAGGAGAATGAGAGAAGAGATACCTCCAATTAAAAGAGTTAAGAAGAGATGCTCGAACTTATGTTACAAAAAGTCACTACAGGTTGGGCACAGTGGCTTGCACCTGTGGACACAGCATTTTGGGAGGCTGAAGTGGGTGAATGGCTTGAGCCTAGAAGTTTGAGACCACCCTGGGCAACATGGCAAAATAGCATCTGTACAAAAAATACAATAATTAGCCAGGCACGGTGGTGCCTGTTGTCCCAGCTACTCGGGAGGCTGAGGTGGGAGGTCGAGGCTGCAGTGAGCTGAGATCCACCACTCCACTGCAGCCTGGGTGACAGAGCGACACCCTGTCTTAAAAAAAAAAAGTCACTGTTTTGGGGTTTTCTAGGTGAAACGTCTGTTTCCATGAAAAAAAAAAGGGTCGAGACAGTATGTATTACTGATTCAAAGTCATAACCAGATGCTTAGAGTAAATGATTGTATCTATTGTTTCAAAAACCAACCTCAGGATTATTAAAAGTTAGTTTTATTGGATTTTTCTTTAAGCTGTGCTTATTCACTCAGGTCTGTCATTTCCAAGCCCATGTTTTACTGCTTTGTAACCCTATTTGGAAGGAAAACTGCAGCTAAGATTATGACCCATCCTGCCATGAAAAGTTTCACACGTATACACCACACATGTCCCCCACCACAGTATGATGACACGGCAACCCAACCTTAGGCAAATGGTACCACTGCCAGCAAATGCATTTTTTCTTTATTTCTTCAAAATGTTTTTTCTTTATTTCTTCTAACAGCAGCAAATGCATTTAACATTTTATTGAGATTCTCAACAGCTGTCATTTGGTTTGCATAGCAAATTGTTTACAAAGTAACCTTTTTCCATTTTTGATATTTTAATGAAATTTATGTTCTTCAGTTTTAAAGCCCCATCCCTCTCCCAAAGAAAGATTAATAACTAACTACCAAGTAATGATTATTTAGGAAAAGAACAAAAGCAAAAACAGCTTGTAAACACTTCTGGAACGTGGGTAAGGGTCCAAAGTGAAGACCTTCTGGGCCCAATGGAGGTGCTAGGCTTGCCTCGGGACACCATCAGCACTTCCCCATCCACAACATCCTCAACAGCTGGGAGCCATGCGCAGACCCCGGGGGGCTTCCTGTTCCACAAGCTCCCCTCTCTTTTTCCTCTCCACCCTTGCTGTTGGGCCTCCCCTCCAAATCTGCCTGACAAAGGCAGCAGGATCTTTAATACTGTTCAGCTTTGTCAATGGAGACAGGATACTCTAGAAAGTTGAGAGATCCCTGGTCCAGTCTGGGGGAGGAAAAAATATGCAGTGTAGCATAGAAGGTTTTACTTGTCCACTCAGACACATGCTCATACTTATCAGATGGATGTATCAGATGCTTCAGAAGTCCTGATGTGTATGTAGTAGCACAAAAGTTGCTTGTAAAAAGGAAGTTGCAAAATGGTAAAAATTTCTGCAGCAGTTCAGGCTCCTGATGACAAAGCTGGTTCTGATAAGTAGTTATTTTGGCATGCACAGCAGCTTTCGCTGTAAGTCCTGTGTTCCAAGGGTTTCATTTAGACCATAGGAAGTTGAAATCAAAGCTTAAATGTTCTCTGCTGACAAAATGTGCTATATCCATCAATGGACTTCTATTTAGTAATGAAAGGAACAAACTACCAAAACCTGTTATATGTCACGGACCAACCTCAAAAACATTAGCTAAGTAAAAAAGCCAGACACGAGACCACATATTGTATGATTCCATTGATTTGAAATGTCCAAAAAAGGTAAGTTGATAGAGACAGAAGTGGTCTGATTTACCTCAAGAGGTAGGGATTCAAGCTCTCTAGGGTACGTGTGATGCATACATGAGAAAAAATAAGGAAAAGAAAAGAAATTTATATGTAAATAAATGAAAATAATACTTCTCCCTGATTATAAAGAAAATTGCATTCTTTTTGTAATAATTTGAAAGACAAAATATGAAGAAAAGTGTTTAATTTTGCCACTGAAAGCCTTCTGGTTTGTTGCTTTTTATACTTTTTTATGCATATGAACATTTTAAAAAGTAGAATCGTAATATATAGTCTTTTGTCACTATGTTTTGGGCATATTTCTATGCCAGTAAATATATCCTTGGCATCATCTTTTTAAAAGCTCGATGTATATTAAGTTAATCATTGCCACCCCAGAAGTAAATTCTCTTATATATATATTTTAATGGACGCAAGCAAGAATTTTGGGGCTGAATTCATAAAGTAGAATTTCTGGAGGAAAATAACATAAAATAGTTTTAAGATTTTTAATAGAAATTTTCAAATTATCCTGCAGAAAAATTGGTTCAGTTTATACTCCCAACAGGGGCAGAGCTCCAGTGTCCCCCTTCCTTTTGTCCTTTGCTGATATTTAAGGAGAAAATCTCATTGTTTTCATTGAATTTCTTTGGTTTGTAATGCTTTTGAAACTTTTTTTTTTTTTTTGAGATGGAGTCTTGCTCTATGGCCTAGGCTGGTGTGCAACAGTGCAATCTCGGATAACTGCAATCTCTGCCTCCCGGGTTCGAGTGATTCTCCTGCCTCAGCTTCCCAAGTAGCTGGGATTACAGGTGCCCACCACCATGCCTGGCTAATTTTTGTATTTTTTAGTAGAGATGGGATTTCACCATGTTGGTCAGGCCCATCTCAATCTCCTGACCTCAGGTGATCCACCCGCCTCGGCCTCCTAAAGTGCTGGGATTACAGGCGTGAGCCACGGCCCTGGCCTTGAATCTTTTTTATATGCTTATTGGCCATTTTTATTCTTGTGGGAAGTGCCTGTTTCTCCATTGCCTATTTTCTGGCCAAGCTCCCAAGTCACATTTCACTTAATTTTGATCCTGCTGATTGAAAGCATTTTAACATACACAGGAGCAGGACAGACTGTAATTATCTAGATCTTGCTCTGTCACCCAGGCTGGAGGGCAGTGGCTTGATCATAGCTACCACAGCCTCATACTCCTGAGCTGAAGCGATTTTCATACCTCAGCCTCCCAAGTAGCTAGGACTACAGGTGTGTGCCACCACGCCCAGCTAATTTTTAAAATTTGTTGTAGAGATGCAAATTCACTATGCTGCCCAGGCTGGTCTTGAACTGCTGACTTAAAGTGATCCTCCCACCTTGGCTTGCCAAAGTGTTGGGCTTACAGGCGTGAACTACTGCTCCCGGCCGAGAGCTCATTTTGTTTGCTAGTGGTGATCTTGGTATCTTTTTATATTTGAGGCTTTGCTGCTAGTGCTGAAGTATTACACTCACCATCTGAGGTTTGCAGGACTTTTGTTTTCATATTGAATAGATGGAACTGGTTAGTTCTGCATCTTTGCAGGTATACAAAATCTGCCTAGCAGGACTCTGCTTTATATCCATTGAAAGAAAGCAAGAAGTAATACAGTAAAGTTTTGCCTGGCTAGAGGCTTTGGAAGAATGGAGTATTCTGATTTAATGCTATTAACTTGGAAGTGTGAAGGTGAAAAGAATTCAAAACTTACATTTCTTGTTGAATGCAATTTGAAAGTACAGCCAGTGATTCCACTTTTCTTCTCTAGTAAGTTTGGACATTCTGATCTACTTGCTGTTTTATTATAGAACAGCTAGTGTGCCTGAGACTTACATTGTGAAGACACTTTTTAAAAAACTTGAGAGGTAAGAGGGTGTAAATGGTATTGTATGAGATCAGGCCGGATGAGAACTGACACTTGTAAATATACTTTTTAGGCTGAATCTCTGATTGTCATTTGTTTTCTTATTTAACTCATAAAAATAAAACACATTGGATGGAGGGTGGGAGTAGGAAGGATATTTATGTCTTTTAATTGCATGCCATTGTTTCATATCAAGACAGAACATATGGTATCCCTGGCTTTGGACCTACAGAAGGAAGCATGTTTTTCTACCTGCTGTATGCCGGAGGTTCTTGAACACCTGGAGGGATCACTGCAGCACAGATTGCTGAGCCCTACTCCAGAGTTTCTGAGTCACCAGGTCCAGGGTGGGGCCTGAGAATTTGCACTTATAAAAAGTTCTCAGGTTCTGCTGGTGCTGCTAGTCCAGAGACTACATTTTTGAGAACCACTCTTGTCTGCTAACTGTAAATTGTAGAACTCTAGAACAAAGCTTAGTTTGGTGTGGGAAAAGAAGCTCACAGGTTATGGAGCAAATCATGAAAGATTGAACCGTTGATCCCAGCCTAGTGTGGAATTCAGGTAACAAGCAATACACAGTGACATAACACAATTCTTGGTTTTCATGATTGCAAGTCATAGCCAAGTATCAAGTGAGAAATTCAGTTTCATTTGCAAGGCTTAGAGAGACCAGGTGATTCTAGAAAAATAGGCCTTGTATATGCTTTAAACCAGTAAAGAGCTTTGAGTGCTTATTAAATGGAAAGCTTTGTGTTTTTATTTATTTTTGACTATTTTTTTTTTTTTGAGATGGAGTCTCAATCTGTCACCCAGGCTGGAGTGCAGTGGCATGACCTTGGCTCACTGCAACTTCCGCCTCCCGGGTTCAAGTGATTCTCCTGCCTCAGCCTCCCAAGTAGCTGGGATTACAGGTACCCACCACCACACCTGGCTAGTTTTTGTATTTCAAGTAGAGACGGGGTTTCACCATGTTGGCCAGGCTGGTCTTGAACTCCTGACCTAAGGTGATCCACCCACCTAGGCCTCCCAAAGTGCTGGGATTACAGGTGTGAGCCACCACACCCGGCCCAAAAGCTTTGTGTTTTTAAAGATATTAGACATGTTTCTTGTTTTTTAAAAAATCTTAATAATGTAGGAGAATAAGGGAAATGTTTTTTTCCAAAACAGAGAAATCATTGTGATTATTTTACCTTATTGGAATGTTGGCTAATATAGTCCACTTCATTCATTAATCATCAAACATGCTATGGATTTTCCATTTTTATAGGATTTGTGTCTTAACTGGGGTAATACTGGTAATTCTTATACTCCATCTGAAGATGAAAAATGTAGGCCAAAATCATAGACCATGCATAGAAGCTGGATAATGAAGACAGCTCTGGAGGAACATGTAGACACACACACAATGACACACATATATGTAAAGTATAAACACATATATTTTTTAAAGTTTATTTTTAACATTTTAAAGCAAAAGCTGGCCCTCCCCTCTCCCAGAGTAGGCAGGCCCCGCCCCTCTCCCCAAGTGGGCGGGGACAGCAGTTGCATGGGCAGCATTCCTTGTGATGTCACAGGTTCCCCTGGACACACTGCTGCCTGGCCACGCCTCCTTTTCCTTTCATCTTTCTCATTGACCAATGGGATTGGAGCATTAAGGCCATACCCCTATTCTGCATTCTAGTGTGGCCCTGGTTACGCCTCCTCTGGCTCAGTCACACAGCCGCCTGGTAGGTGACTGGAGGTGTTCCCTGATGTGGCCCCAACCCTACCTCCCTCCCCACCCCATGATGTTAGAAGAAACTCGACAGAAAAAATTGGCAGCAGCCAAGAAAAAGGTAAAAAGCCAAGAAAAAGGTCATGGCCCCCCAACCTAGCCAGAGATTTCCTCCGATGACAAGACCACTCCCAGAGTCCATACCACTCCTGAGGCACACCAGGCTCGCCCCCCCACGCCGGTGCCTCTGGGCTCCCCCCACCAAAGCCTTGTCAGTCAGCCCCGCCCCTTCAGCAAGCAGCCCAGCCTCTGCCCTCGCCAGTCACCCTGCGGTGACTTTGGGCGGGTGACTGCTGGGGCTCCCTGCTCCTTATTCAGCCCTCACGTCCTGCCACCCCAAGCCCAACCTCCCTGGGTTCTTTGGGCTCACCTCTCCAAGGACCTGGGCCCCCCAGCCCCAACCCCCCAGCATCACCAGTCATCCCTGGGTGACTTTGGTCTGGTGACTCCTGGGGTTCCCTGAGCAGACTCTGTTCTCCCCTCCTGCTGACACAAGCCCGACCTCCCTGGGCTCTCTGGACTGGCATCTCCAAGGACCTGGGTCCCAGCCCTATGCCCCCCTCCCCCATCATGGATTGGCAACTCAGCCATTGCACCGATGTGATTGCCCCCACCCCCAGGAGGAGTGGAATGTAGTGATGTCACAATCCCCCTAGGAACTGTCATTACTGCTGCAAGACCGGCCTTTGATTTTACAACCCAGTCCCCTAAGCATTCTCACCCCATTTCTGGTTCCTCTGGTCACAGCACAAATTTCCAGCTAGAAGGGAAATGGGGACTATGGGACCTAGAGCAAGAGGTTTCAGGCTGCCTTACTCCCTTCACATAGACATGGACAGTGTGAAAAGCCTCCACTTCCCCTGTGAGCTCAAAACGTTGACAGTATCTCTGGGTGGTGATGGGAGAATGGGTTTGGTTTGGTTTTCTCCCAGGCTTCGACTCTCCAGAGAGACTTTAACTTTTTTTTCTGAGTTCTCCACCTCATATTCTAATTCTCCACGGTTCTGGGACCAGACTGCCCTTCAGTCAGTGGTCTCTGAAGTGAGATTTGCTCATCTTCTGTGGAATAGATCTTGGGAAACTGAACTTGACAGCTTGAATCTTCCTCATATCATCTCAACTTGGGGTACATTGAGTGCCACAGGATAAATGTGGGAGATCTTTCTGAAGCATCAGTTTCCCTTGATTCTCTTGAGAGAGAAAAAACATTAATGTACTTAGGGATGACCCTCACATAGGTTTCTAAGAGTATACCAGACTTCTCTCTGAAAAGAGACTTGGGTTGTCCTCTTTCTGATAAATTCCCAGATTTAACAAAAAAGCTGCCTTCTGCCATGAGGACACATTGATATAAAAGTTTGGGAGATACTGGTGCACTTCTTCACACTAACAGACATGTGAGGATGTGTGACTCTAAACCACACAGCGTGCAGTTCCTGCCTATGTAATGTTTACTTTTCTACCTCTGCCTCTGGTTTTGGTCCCTGGCAGCGGCTGATTCGTGGCAAAAACCCAGAGCTTGGAGTCAGAAGACTGAGTTTAAGTTCCATTACTCCCCCCCACTTTTTTTTTTAGCCATAATATCCATCCTGCTCAATCACTAAGTGATTGTGACAACACCTTGTACAGTTGTTAGTGGCATTAAATCAGTCGGTGTATAAGAGTATTTTGCAAAAACTGTAAGGAGGGTGTGGCTGTAGGGGCCGGTAGTTCTCATGAGTATTACTGCTCTTCTTTCCCACAGCTAAAAGAATATCAGCAGAGGAACAGCCCTGCTGTTCCAGCAGGAGCGAAGACAAAAAAGAAAAAAACTGGCAGTAGCCCTGAGACAACCACTTCTAGTGGTTGCCACTCACCTGGGGATGTGAGTCTTGGCTGGCCTGGCTCCTGGTGACAGGGGGCCCAAGGGGCAGTAGAGGGTGATTGTTGAGATTGCTGGGTACTGGTTAAGAATTCTGGGTTTGAATCTTGCTTCTCCATCTTCTAGGGATCTGACTTATGGCAAGTTGCTTGAGCTCTTTGGGCCTCTCTTTTCACATCTGTAAAATAAGGGTAGTATTGTTTGACTCCCATTTGTGAAGTTTAAATGAGATCCCTTATTGTTGTTGTTTTCATGTTAACCCCTATTATGTGGCCTGTTGTAAACATCCAGGATACCCAGGAAATGGTCATTGCTGTTTGATTTTCCTGATCCCCACTCTCAAGGGGAAGCTAGGCTAATGAGTACAGCCACTTGCCATAAGGCTGTCCTTTTAGGAGTCACTGAAGGGGGCCCAGGGTGTAGTGAGGAGAGGCCCAGGCACTAGGAGCAAGAGAAGGTCTAACTTGCCACCAGCTTGCTGGGTGACCACAGAAAAATCACTTCTTCCACTGGGCCTCAGTTTCCTCCTCTATAAGATGATACTGGATAAGATCAGTGTCTTTCAAACTTGTTTTTTAGCTGGAGCCCCCTTAGTTCAAGTGAACTCTTACCCAGGAGTCTGTTTTTTTAATGGAGGTGGAGGTCTGGAGCTCTACCAGATTCATCACCCATGTCCTGGGCCTGAGGACAGGGGTCCAGTGAGCGTATTAAGAGCTGCATTGGTCAGCTGACTCCACTCTGTGACTGCTTCACTCAGGGGACTTTTCCATCTATTTGTTCCTGTCCCTGGAAAGGCAGCAGGTGGCCATTTGGAAGAATGGCGCAGGCCATGGTTTTAATCTCCTCTGCTCTTCTTCAGCGTTCCCTTTTCCTGAACCCACATCTTCCTCCTACCCTGACTTTCTTGCTTCTCCCTAAGCCACTTCTGTCTTTCCCCCTGTCCTTGTTTTTCCCTTGTCACCTCCTGTAGATTCAGGACATTCTGAAGGTGCTGGTGTCCAACCTTAACCACTCCAATGGGGTAGCGCTCCCCCATTGGACAAGTGGAAGGTGAGGCAGTGCCAAGACCCCTCTCTGGCTTGCTGTCTGCAGCTGTGCATGGCCCTGAGGCTTCTCTGGTTTGGGGGATACTTGGCTTCTGCCTTGTTTTATGTTGCTGCCATTAACTTTCAGCCTGTTTCTGTCTGCTTCTTCACCTGCTTGATTGATTGGGATTTTTCCTTCCCCGCATCTTTTATCATCTTGGAAATGGTGAGACCTAAAAGTTTAAAAGTAATTTGGAAATAATGTACAGAGCAGGCATGTGGGATCTGGGCCTTTTTTTTTTTTTTTTTTTTTTTTGAGACAGAGTCTCACTCTGTCACCCAGACTGGAGTTGAGTGATGCGATCTCGGCTCACTACAACCTCTGCCTCCCGGGTTCAAGTGATTCTCTTGCCTTAGCCTCCCGAGTAGCTGGGATTACAGGCACCTGCCACCACGCCTGGCTAATCTTTGTATTTTTAGAAGAGATGAGGTTTCACCATGTCGGCCAGGCTGGTCTTGAACTCCTGACCTCAAGTGATCCACTAGCCTCAGCCTCCCGAACTGCTGGGATCACAAGTGTGAACCACTGTGCCTGGCTCCTTGCTGTTTTTATACTTTCTCTATGTACATAACTGTTTCCCATGTAAGTTTTTTTTTTAATTTCTCATTTTTATTACTCCTGCATCATCTGTTACCCTGAAAGATCTGGAAGTAAGAGGCCCTGGGTTGAGGTGCAGTGACTCTGCAGGCCAGCCTTCCAACCTCCTCTCACAGTGGGGGCTGGGTGACCCTCTGCCAGCTGAGACAGCCCACACACACCCAGCCCTAATGATTGTTCTCTCTACCTCTCCCCACAATCCTTTTCCAACTCCTCCTCTCTGCATGTGCCTCAGAGCCAGTACCAAGAACTAGCAGTAGCCCTGCAGTCAAGCTCCATGACAATCAATCAACTCAATGAAAACATAGAATCATTGATGAGTCCATTGGGGTCCCTTGATTCCACGCCGCTAATCCTGGGCTTTAGTTTCCCCTTGGGGCCCTGAAGAAAGGGGCTGGGGGCCCCTGGTGCCAAGGGCAAATGGGGAGCTGGAGCATCCAGGCCTCATCTGGAGGGACCCCAGAGCATGGAGCATGCAGCATGGCTCTTCTATTGCTGCCCTCTTTGCCGACTCTCTCTTCTCCAGACACCCCTGCTCCAGTCCTTGCCACACACGCCCTGGGGTTGTCACCTCTCAGGGAAGTGCTAGCCTGACTGGTTGTCAGGGGCCCTGTATTTCTGCCCTGACTCAGTCCCTAATTTGCTTTGAGTCTGGACAAGCCACCTCTCCTCCTTGGGCTCGTGTTTCTGGAGGAGGTAGAGCATCAAAGGTCTCTGTTAGCTCTGAGAGTCTGAGATTTAAAGGCCCCTAGAATGGAAAGCTCAGGGCCAAGGGCTCCTGTCTGTCCTTTTCCATCCTATATCTGCTGTGAAGAACCATAGCTGGCCCGTATGTGCTCAGTAAATGTTTGTTGAATGAAGGCACCTTTCTAAATCACAAGCTGGCAGAAGGGTGGGTCTTCCTGAGACTCCGTCTCTAGAGGTTTATGTTACTGTCCTTTCAAGAGAATCCAGATTCAGACTTTCTGTGGCTGTGGGCAAAAACCAACAAAGACCCAATTCCTCTGTCCTTGGGAGCTTGAGGAGAGTTGACCAGTTTGTGTTGCCATTGGGTCTGAGAATGTTACCTTTAAAATCCATTGCTGGCCCCTGCCTACCGCTGCCTAGTCTGGGGAATAGAGTTGAGGGGGCCACTCTCAGTCACCTGAATTTGACTCTCCCCACACAAACAGCAGAAGAAAGAAGTGGAACATCAGCTGGAAGAAGTAACGTGGTTTCTTTGCTCACAACATGACTGCTGGGTTTGGGGGGCACTCAGATGTAGACGTGCCAGTCTCATCTTGCCCACTCCCAGCCTGGGGAAGAAGGCTCACCCCTCAGGTTCCACCCCATCCTCACAGGGTCCCTGATAACCTGGTCCCATGGGTGGGCCTGTCCTGGGGCATTGGTGGCATTCTGGGGGTGTGTCTCTTGCTGTGCCATCTCTGCCTCCCTGTGGTAAGAGCTCTGTCTTCCTCTTCCTATAGGCAAAGAAAGCAAACAATGAAATACACAAAGCACAAATGGAGCAGTTAGAGGTGAGTGGTGGGTGGGGATCTTTCTCCTGTCCTCTGGAGAATGTTTCTTTCCTTCTCTTTCAGCACTTGCTTGGCTTTTCTCCCAAACATTCAATTCCAGGCAATCAACATCCTCACGTTGGAAAAGGAAGACTTGAAGACCGCCCCTTACCATACTAAACGTGCTGCCCGACACTTCGAAGGTGGGAATCTGGGCATCCCATCATCCTTCAACCTGGCACTTTGACAGGTCTTTAGGGGGAGTCTTTTGGGCCCCATCTCAACCTCTCTCATTACAGAAGAGTCCAAGGATCTGGCTGGCCGCCTGCAATACTCCTTACAGCGTATTCAAGAATTAGAGCGGGCTCTCTGTGCTGTGTCTACATAGCAGCAGGAAGAGGACAGGGTGAGTCCAACCAGCTGCCCCATTCCCTGGCAGCCTGGCTTCCCAGATAGAGGAGTGAGCCTAAAGTTCCTTCTGCAGGATGGAGTGTCCTGCCCAGAAGGCAGCATGCTCATTTCTCACTACTGTTTTGTATGGTTGTTAGAGGCATCCTGGGGCTGAGTCAGCTGCTGTGGGTGAGTTGGGGGGCACTGTAGGGAGTGAGCACTGGATGCAGAGCTCAGAGGCCAAGTGCCCGCCCTGCCCTTTCCTGGCTGTGGCCTTGGCCAAGTCCTAGGTGGGGTATTGGGTAGTTGTTCTGTGAAGGTACAGAAGAGTACTTTTAGTATGTTACCATTTCTGTAGAGAGAGGAAAGGTGTGTGTGTACTATGATAATATACAAAAACATGTCTGCAAGCATTCATAAAAAACTCACGAGAGAGTAACAGGGTGCCTGGGAGACACCTCCCTTCTGTACCTTCTGAGTTTGGGACTATATGAATGTATCATCCTTTCAAAAAGCAAACAAAAGATTAATTTCTCCCTTCCTATCTGTGCCCCCACCCCCAGCAAGAAAAATGGGCTTAGAGAACAGGATAGACCTGGGTGTTCAAATCCCAGCTCTGTCTAAGTGATCTTAGGCAAGCACTTAACCTCAAACACTCGAAGTTTTTCATCTACAGAATAGAGGTAATCCTAGTAACTCTCATATGGTGGTTGTGAGGATTAAATGGGATTGCTAGCATGGAACCTGGTGAAGCACTCCATAACGGTGCAAACAGTGGTAGTAATAACAGCAATAACAATAGCAATATTATCTGATCTCTCTGGGCCTCTGTTAGCCAGCTGTAAATTCGATCTCTTTCCCTGTCCCTTCCAACTTTACTGAGTTCTTTTAATAACCAGGCCACGGGCTTGGAAATGCCTTGATCTTTACTAACCGAGTTGTATATTGAGCCTAGCCCTAGCCCTTTTAAGGGGCACTGCCTGGGCTCCCCAGATCGAAACTTCTCACCCTTCACCATCCAGTCCTCGAGCTGCAGTGAAGCGATCCTCCAGCGGCGGTTACAGCAGACCCTAAAGGAGCGGGCGCTGCTGAACGCCCAAGTAACACAGGTGAGGCTTTGCAGAGGGAGGGATGTGGAAGGAAGATGACCCCAGGTGGCCAGGAGCAGGTGAGGACCAGTGACAGCCCTTCCTAACTTCTGTGCCCATTTCCTGCAGATGACAGAGTCACTTAAACAAGTCCATCTACAAAGAGAGGAGTATGCTCATTGTATAAAAGCAGAGAGGGCCAGGTGGCAGGAGAGGATGAGGAAAATGTCAGTGGAGGTGAGACCTGACCCTTCAGACCCCACCTTAGATAGGTCACTGGATCTTTCTGGGCATCTGTAAAATGGGAATAGTACAGCCAGAGGTGGTCATGGGTCTGGGCTTTGTGGAGATGGGGGCAGAGAGGGAGACGGTAGCCTGTCCAGCCACCAGCCCCTCTCTCCAGGGCCCTTTCCTCTGTGCTTTGGGCAGACTCTCCTATTGAAGGAGGAGAAGAAGCGTGACATACATCGGATACAGGAGCTGGAGAGGAGCTTGTCGGAATTCCAAAACTGGATGGGTAAGATGGGGCTGGTGTGACCTGGGAGCAGGACTGGCATCAGAGTTCTGTGGGGGTGGCTTAGAATGCCCCAGGGAGGTGAGTGGATGGAAGGGCTTTGAGGCAGAGGGAAAGAGGTCTGTGCCAGGAGATGGCAAGTTTTGTCATCTCCATAAGCCTCAGGATCCCCATCAGCAAAGAGGAAGGAATGCCCATTGTCAGCCACCCACAGTGCTCCCTATGTGAAAGTGGCTTGGAAATTGGCTACCATCGGGTGTGAGGCATCATTAGCAGTGAGGCCAAGTTTGGGAACCCTGAGAGGAGCTGTGCATCAAGAGGAGGGTTTTTTTTTTTGAGGGGTGGGTGGGTAGGGGGGGTGGGGAATCCAGAGGCCCTTATTGTCTGCTGCATTTCTCAGCTGAGCCCCCATCCCTGGCGCCCCCAGCAGTGACCTCTGTGGTGGAGCAGCTACAGGATGAGGCCAAACACCTGAGGAAGGAGGTGGAGGGTCTGGAGGGAAAGCTCCAATCCCAGGTGGAAAACAATCAGGCCTTGAGTCTCCTGAGCAAGGAACAAAAGCAGAGGCTCCGAGAGCAGGAGGAGCAGAGGGCGCGGGAGCAGGAGAGACTGTGTCAACAAAAGGAAATGCTACGGGAGCAGGGCGAGAGGCTGCGAAAGCAGGAGCAGAGGCTGCGAAAGGAGGAGGAGAGGCTGCGAAAGGAGGAGGGGAGGCTGCGAAAGGAGGAGGGGAGGCTGTGAAAGGAGGAGGAGAGACTCGCGCTCTCCCAGAACCGCAAGCTCGACAAGCAGCTGGCCGAGCCACAGCGCGGCTTCGAGGATCTGGTGGGTTGCCCCACCTGGGGAGCCTGCCCTCATCCCTGTCCCTCCAGGCCTTTGTTTCCCCACCTGTAAAATGGGGCAGTGTAGCCCTCACATGAAATTGTACTTCTAAAGGCACCTGTGAGCTACAGCTCATCAGGCCCGGCTCTGATGGCTGTGGGGGAGAAGGGATGATTTTTTCTAACCTGTCTCCACCCTTCCCGGTGACATGGGAGGCAGACACCCAGTTCTGGTGTCTCCAGCTGCAGTGGGTCACCACTGATTACTTCTCTCTGTGCAGAACAACAAGAACAAGAGCGCAGTGCATTCAGAGCAGGGAGTAAAGGAGCTGCAGGAGAAGCTAGACAAGGTGAAGGAGATGGTAACCTCCACCCCATCCAAGAAGGGCTGGGAGGCGGGCACAAGCCTCTGGGGAGGGGAGGTCCCCAGCCAAAGGCAGCTCTAGCTGGGGGGCAGGTGACCCCAGCACCCTCCAGGGCAGCCCTATGACTGTTTCTTGCTTCCTGCCCTCTGACTTTTAGAGGTGGGTAGCCCTGGGCTCCTCTCAGATCTGGACATCATCATCCCAGCTAGAGGCATGGAGCCCCCCAATCATAGGGGAAGAGACAGTGGTACAACAGGCTGCTTATCTGGGCACGGTGACTCGCACCTGTAATCCCAGCACTTTGGGAGGCTGAGGCAGGAGAATCACTTGAGGTCAGGAGTTTGAGACCAGCCTGGCCAACATAGCGAAACCTCACCTCTACTAAAATTACAACAACAACAAAAAATTAGCCAGGCATGGTGGCGCATGCCTGTAATCTCAGCTACTCAGGAGGCTGAGGCATGAGAATCGCTTGAGCCCAGGTGGTGGAGGTTGCAGTGAGCTGAGATTGCACCACTGCACTCCAGCCTGGGCCACAGAGTGACACTGTCCCAAAACAAAACAGAAAAGCCTCCTTAGATTCAAACTGGATTCTGGCCTGGGTTCCGCTGGTCACCATTCAACTACTGTTCATCTCTTAGTCTCTGTTTCTGTAACTTCAAAAGGAAGTTAGCATTTTCCTTGCAGAGTCGCTGAGGATTGAATGGGAGAATACATGGAAAGCATTAGGCATGTAGCACACTTAGCAGATGGTGGTTGGCTCCCTCTGCTTTTCCACCAGTCTGTGGCCTACAGTTTAAATGGTGGGAAGAAGGACGTGAGATTTGAGGCTGGGGAGGGAGGTATGGGGTTCTAGGCAAGGGAGGAAGCCTCTTAGGCCTGGAGCAAGGGACCAGGGTCCTGGGCAGGTGACAGAGCCCCACAGTGCCCTCGCTACCCTATTAATGGGCCCAGAATCTGGAAGCCAGCCACCACGTGCCCTCATGCCCAGGGTCTTCCTGCAGGTGGAGCTGAAGAGCCAAGAGTCTCAGAGTCTGCAGCAGCAGTGAGACTAGTACCTGGGTCACCTGCAGCAGTACGTGGCCACCTATCAGCAGCTGACCTCTGAGAAGGAGGCGCTGCACAGGCAGTTACTGCTGCACACCCAGCTCGTGGACCAGCTGCAGCAGCAGGAAGCTTGGGGCAAAGCGGTAGCTGAGATGGCCCGCCAAAAGTTGCAGGAGACCCAGGGGACGGAGTTGCTGAGGACGGGGCCCCGAGGGGGATGACCTGGCAACTTCTGTGCCTTCTCACTCTGCTTCCTGTCCCCTTAGGAGCACCTAGAAGCTGC
Source organism: Symphalangus syndactylus (assembly GCF_028878055.3). Taxonomy (NCBI): domain Eukaryota; kingdom Metazoa; phylum Chordata; class Mammalia; order Primates; family Hylobatidae; genus Symphalangus; species Symphalangus syndactylus. The sequence goes on along the minus strand of NC_072427.2, from coordinate 30,601,230 downwards.
CAGCCAGTGGAACCAACAGCTGGAGACCCAGTTGAGCCTCAAGGCTCTCCCTGGAGAAGGTACAGGAGACCACTCAGAGGAAGAGGAGAGAGCCCCAGCAGGAATGGGGGACTTTTAGCAGCATAGGATTGAAGCGTTGGAAGAGACCTTTAGAACAGCTGGTAGTTATGCCAACCGGGTGTCTGCACTAAGTTCGGCATCAATATGGTGATCTCCTGGGAGCAGGGGGCCACCAGGTTGCCTAAGGATGAATGAACTGGCCCAGATCAGAAAGGGAGCAGGTCAGGACTCCCGCACCGACTGGTAGTCATCCAGCCCTCTGGAGCGACAGATGGCATGAGTGAGCGGGAGGCCAGGGCACAGGCACGGGGAGCTGCAGGGCCATCGGAGGGACCCTAGTGTCTGAGCCGTGTCCTCTCGCAGGAGAGTCCTTCACCGTATATGAAAGCCAGGGGGCAGTGCCAAACACGCGGCACCAGGAGATGGAGGATGTCATCAGGCTGGCCCGGAACAAGGAGGAGATCAAGGTAGGGCGTGCAACATCTCTGCGGGGGTAGGGGTCGGCATGGGTGCTGGCGCAGGCTCCAGGGTGGGAGCTGAGCACCCTTCCCTTCAGGTGAAGCTGCTGGAGCTGCAAGAGCTGGTGTTGCCCCTTGTGGGCAACCACAAAGGTCATGGCAAATTCCTCACCGCTGCCCAGAACCCTGCTGATGAGCCCGCTCCAGGGGCCCCAGCCCCCCAGGAACTTGGGGCTACCGGTGAGCAGGATGGTGAGTAGAGCCCTCAGGCGGGGTGGGCAGGCAGAAGCAGGGGAGGTTTGCATTGTGCTCAGACCCCCGCCTCCTTCTCTCCAAAGATTTTTATGAGGTGAGCCTGGACAACAGCATGGAGGCTGCACCAGGAGCGGCCAGGGAGGGTTCTCCCTATGACAACCCCACTGCACAGCAGATCGTGCAGCTGCTTCCTGTAATGCAGGACACCCAGGAGCACCCAGGCTTGCCTAGCAAACCCTGCATGCCATTCTTTTACCGGGCAGCCAAGAACAGGGAGATAAATATCATCAACATCTAAGAGCTGGTCAAGAAATTTAAAACAACAAAAAGTGATGGGGTTAATCTCCTACACAATTCTTTTACTCCATTTGAATGTTAGAGCCACTCACATTTATTTGTGTTTCTAATTTACCATTTACATTTATTTGTAAAAAGTTAAGGGAGACTTGGTCTTTCCCTGATGTTCACTCTGGCATCCTTTAGAATTTTTGTTTTTAATTTGATAATTGTAGGTCATTAGCACGCATATCGAGTTTGCCTTTAGGTGGTGAGAATTCAAACACATGAAGACCCACTATTTGCACAAAACTATTCTTACTGGTTTGGAACAGGCTGCCATGCTTTTTTAATGTTATTGCAGCATGTATGTTCATTACAGAATTCAGATAAAATTTGCTTCTATTCTGCTATTATGTTTGATTGGATCCTAACCACAGTGAGCTCTTCATTAGCTCAATATGTGGTTTGCCCTCAAGTGCGCGTCGTTTATTACTTTGTAATATGCCACTGTGAGTACTGACCTTTAGAGTTGTTTAAAGGCTGAGAACTGGAAACAGCCTTTCTCCTATTTTCTGTGTATTGGGGATGGGAATAATAACATTTTGGGGAGCTTTTTAAGTCTCACGGAACAGGAAAGTGGCCTGCTCTGGCAGGTGTGTGCAGGATAGAGTGTTTCATTTGTTCTGGTGCCAAGAATGAGTGCTGTACTATGGTAGTTCCCTTAGGATTTGTATGTGCTCTGGGCTCTTGAAGATATTGCATCATGAGCTGCAGCAGTTGTACCCTTTCTTGATGACCTAAAAAGGGATTATTTCTGAGGAATGAAAGGCTCCCATCATTGACTGTGGATGTGGAAAACCTTTTCTAGCTTAGAGCATTTATATCTACAATACATTTTAAAGTCAGAGTTCATGTTACCTGTTTTAGTCACATGAATAGATGTCCCAGTCCACAAAAGGGCACTGGTTGGCATTCTTCTTAATGTATTTAGTAAAGATCCTAAGAAATCCTTTAAGAGCTTAAATGTCCCTGGAAGAGGCATACAGGCTCTAGTCAAGAATGAATTCGAGTGAAGGAAAGCTGTGTGACACTTGGCTTTCCTCTATGTTCATGGAGCTTCTCTGAGGCTAGAAGATTGGTTTTTACCATCTAGACCTCTCTGGCTAATTCCTATTCGTCAGCCACATTGGTTACTCTGACATAGGAATTTACTTCTTTTCTTTGAATGGAAAACACTTTAAAAATAATAACAACCATTATTATAAACCAACATATGTGAGAGTACTTAGTTGAAACAAAAAGGAGTTTTAGTAGACAGTATTACACTACATATGAAAATCAAGGCAAAGTTTATGCAATTTAAAATGTTTACAAGCCGCAATGCAATCTACTGTTTGTGAATGTCAAAGTATTATGAGGAAAAGTGTCTATACAATCACAGAGTTATGTTTCCTCACAAAGTTCTTCACAAAGAGTGAAATATGTTTTTATACCTCTTGATTTCAGTTAGAGGCATATTTTGTGCCATATTTATGTTAATGTGCCTATACATGATGAATGAATTATTTCAGTCATACGTTGCCTAAATCATAACTTTAAGATGCTTGGGAAAGAATCAACAGCTAAAACCTCATGAAGTTCTAATGTCTGTGTTCCAATATACGTCACATTATTAGGATGCAGGGAGAGATGTATGTGCGCTCCCTGGGGTGGGCATTTCTAGTTACTAGACCATCTCCATTTTTAGCATTTGGCATCCTCGTGATGCTTTTATAAATATGACATTAATAGGAGAGCAATAATACAATTTTACAGATGGAATAACAGATGTGCCTGCATTCACTGAAAGAGTGCAGATATTAAGTCCTTGTGACTTCAACTGACTCTTCCAAATTGTATGAATTTATCAATGTATTAGATAAACTCAGCTTCAGAATTATAAAGAAAAAACGTTAGACCAACAAATGTGGCTAATTAACAGTAGTGCGATTTCTAGCCCGAGGGTTTAAAATGGACTTAAAGTCTTGTTCTGGCCTTTTATTTTCTGAACTTGCCACTTTTGCATTCTTTGAGCTCAGTTTAAAGATAGTTTAAGTCCAATTTAGACCCTCGGGCTAGAAATCATACCACTGTTAATTAGCCACCTTATTTGGTCTAACAGTTTTTCTTTATAATTCTGAAACTGGATTTACCTAATACATTGATAAATTATTTCAAAGGTATTTTTATAGTTCAAATCACTCAACTTTTACCCTGATAAATATAAATGACTAGGAATGATCTTCAGATAGCGTTTAGCATCTGTAACCAAACTGACAATAATGTGTTCATCAGGTACCTATGGATTAAATCACGCACTGGCATATTTAAGCTGGATGTCAGTCTGGAAAATAAATATACTATATTAACTAAAATACCACTCTTTGTGTAGGTATTTTGTCATATATTTAAGAAAAATTAAATAGAATGTAAATCGTATGACAATAACTTAAGTCTTTCTTCAAAGTGCATGCGGTCCTTTGCAATACCTCATTCAGCCAAGTATTTGTTCTCTTCCTCATTCAGTATAAGGCAGCTTTCAATTTGCTTAGAAGGCAACATTAGAAGGGTAGAGTTTACTCAGAAACATAGAATTTTAAAGTGTGGGTTCAACTGAATAAATTTGAATTTCTGTAGGAAGTAAAGAACTAAAAACCTATTTAAAGATTGCAATATATAATCATTTTCAAAGTATTTGATTAAACCTGATAGGTTTTCCAGAAATGAAAAAAAGTCAGTTCTAAAACCAAAGCTGATATTTAGAAAAGGTGAAAATGTAAACCAGCCCTATCCATAATATAGTTTCTCTAAAACTTTATCTTAGTCATTTTAAAAGAATAGAACTATTCAAAAATGTAACTGCTATCTTAAGTTTTAAAATAAGTTAAAACATTTTAAAATATGAATACTGTAGTTTAAAAGAAAGAAACTGGGGGAAGGAAAAGTAGAGAAAGAAATGCCAATTCCAGTGCAAAGCTTTATTTGCCAAGTTTTCTTAGAATGACTTTTACCAATTTATGAATTCTTATAAACAGAATGTATAATGGCAATACTGAAACACTGTTGCCTAAAGTGGCATTATTGACTGCTACTGTGATGCTACTGTAATGTAATAAATTATTAAATTGTTGCAAAGTGCTGTTTTTGCCTTAAAATTTTGTGTGTCTTGAAAACTCTGGTGTTAAAGGTATTGAGACTGTACAAATGCTGGGCACGCTTGGCATGAGATAATCGGTTTTTATTTTTATAAAATTGTAACTATGCAAATGTGTTTATTTAAAGAACACAAACCAAAGTTATGGGATAAAAAAGGTTGTGGAAAAGTTGTGGCAAAAAAAGTTGTGGAAAAAAAGTAAAAGTTTTATGAAAAGCTTAAAAAAAGGGCCGCACGCGGTGGCTCATGCCTGTAATCCCAGCACTTTGGGAGGCCGAGGTGGGTGGATCATGAGGTCAGGAAATCGAGACCATCCTGTCTAACATGGTGAAGCCCTGTCTCTACTAAAAATACAAAAAAAATTTAGCCGGGCATGGTGGCGGGCGCCTGTAGTCCCAGCTGCTTGGGAGGCTGAGGCAGGAGAATGGTGTGAACCCGGGAGGCGGAGCTTGCAGTGAGCCGAGATCACACCACTGCACTCCAGCCTGGGCGACTGAGCAAGACTCCGTCTCAAAAAAAAAAAAAAAAAAAAAAAGCTTAAAAAAAGTATTATGAAAAAGAAGTTATGGGATTAAAAAAATAAGTCATGGGATAAAAATTAAAATAAATAAAAGCAGGCCCCTGTCAGCATAAGCCTGGAGAAGTGGGGCTGGAGTCTCCATCCCCACCATGTTCCTACCACCCTTTCCCAGTCACCCCTTTACCATTAGGGTAGCAAGACAAGACCCCTGTCTAATGGGGGGAGGAAAACAGACCCTTTGCCACCTTGACCAGGGCTGAGTCCTTCAATTTCTGGATGATGCTGATTGTTATTGAGGAGCCAGAGGCTGGTGGAGCTGGTTTGTTTGGAGGAGGCCTGATGGCCTCTCTACTCTCACCAAAGCAACTTTTCCCTCAGGGGGCTCCCATCTTCTTATTCAGAGAGGCAGCTGAGGCGGGACAGTGGGGCTAACTGTAGAGCAGACGAGGGCACGGGCTGCTGGGGTGGACCCCCTTCCCCAGTGTACATATAGTATCTGTGTAACATTTTGTATATTCCGGGAGGTAGGGCCGCCCCCTGTATCGTACCTAGTGGAGGTTGGAGCTGGCATATGGGGAGGAGGTTCTAATCATTATTTGTGGCTGGGAAGCTTATTTATTGATAGCATAGGACAGAGGAAGAAGGCCGGGATGGGGTTGTGGCTCCCTGGTGATGTGACTCCCCTTTATTTTGCTTTTCATTTTGGAGTAAATGGATTTAGCCATACTGCTCAGCCTGGTGGGTTCCCGTTTCCCTCACTGGGTTCTGGAGTTTGTGCCACTGAACGAGGACCCCCAGAGTGTCTGAGCATGTCCAGCTGGACTGTTGGGGATCTTCCAGCCTGTTACCTGTATGCTGCCTGGTGACACCTGGTGGATTTCACAGGGACTGCCGTGGTGCCTGTAGGGCACAGTCCGGCCCTGACAGCCAACAGGCTCAGAAGCCTGATGTAGTGGTGGCCAGGAAGGCAGATACCAGCACCCAAGGGCACCGACGTCCATCCACCCCAGGCATTTTCTGTTCCATCCCCCTGCCTCCCTCGCCTGTCTGCACCCGGTGGCCTGTTCTGTCTGTCCCTCCAGTGCACCTGGTGGCCTGTTAGCGCTGGCTGCCCCGCAGGCTCCTCCAGGCTGAGTTCATGGCCCTGCCCCCTAGTGGCCAGAGCCAGCTTCACAGGATAAGAGCCAGCTAAGCTCCAGGGGCTTTCCAGGAAAAGTGTCCCTTGGAAAGGATGTGGCCTTTTCACTCCTCCCAACAGCACCCTAGAAATGGCTTGGCCTTTCCCCTCCCCTGAGCTCCACAGAGAACACAGCCAGCAGAGGACACATTCCCCGTCATCCAGAAATGGGTTTGTTTCTCAGCCGAGGGACAGCAGGACTGGTAGAGACTGTCAGGCCACACGGCTGCCTGCACAGCACCCCCATGCTTGGTGGGGGGTGGGAGGGATGGCGGGGGCTGGCTGTCCACAGGCCGGGCATGACAGGAGTCTCACTGGAGGTGGCACATTTTGGAGGGGCAGTGTCAGGGGAGACCTTCCTCTTGTTGGGCCACAAGACTCCACAAGGACAGCACGGTGACTGATTCCCAGTGCTAGAGGCGAGGCGGTCGGCCATGTGTAGGTGTGTATATATCTATATATATATATGAGTATTTATAGATATTTGTAGAACAGGGCAGCGGCATACCACAGGGGGCACAAGTTTTCAGCAATGGTCACACCTAGATGTGTCAGCTCACCACTATGACAGGCTAAGTCACAGATGAAGGGGGCTGGCTTTGGGCTGGGGAGCCACTGTCAAGTCCAGGACACCTGCCCAGGCAGGCTTGGAAAGAGAGGCCTCCGAGAAGAGGAGGATCTGTTTAGAGGTCAAAGTGGGGCCTGGTGCTCTCAGGACCGGATGGATTTGCCTGACTGGATCAGCTGGCAGTTGGAGAGAAGCAGAGAGAAAACAGGAGAGAGAAAAGTGAGCAGAGAGCTGGTGAGGCAAGCACAGAGCACAGGCATGCTGCAGCAGCTGTGGGAGGGCACGGGAGGGGAGGACGCAGGTGCAGGTGTGGCAAGGTTCCTGGAAAAGAGGGCTGGAAGGAAAAGGGGAGGAAGATGGAGGGAGGAGCCAGAGCTTCACAGGTAGTGCCTGGGGGCTGCAGCGGCCCTCCCCAGCCCACACACACTGGCCTCTCCCACGGCACCCAGGCAGTGCACCCACAGTTCAAACCAATGCTCAGCCCCCTCAGGCTTCCCTCTTCTCTGGTCACCCTCCCTTCCAACCCGCTGGCCCAGGGCCACCTCTCACCTTGGGGAGCCCCACCCAACAGCCACCAGGCCTGATAGAGAAGGAACACTGCTTGACCCAGGATGGTGAAGCTAAAAGGGATGGCTGGACTGGAGTGAGCGCCAGAGGCCCCTCTGGGTGGTCAGAAAGCCCAGGACCCTCTGAAAGGACTCTGGGGGAGGCAGGAAGGGCATATGCCACTGGCCATAGACTTATAAGTCTAAGAGGGGAGCCTCAGCTGGTTGCGAGGGGCTGCAGGTGGCATAGGTGAGCCTGGACCCCTCCTGCTAGGAAAAGCAGAAGAGAGAGAGTCTGTGGCAGGGGAGGTGGGTGGGCTTGCTAGGTGGAACTCAGCTGGGCCAGCAGGGACTGTGGTCCCCTTGGCTGAATAGCCCAGGTGACCTCTAGGAGCAACAGGCCAAGGTGCATGAGCCCGCTGGCTGGCGGTAGTGTTTCAGCAAGGGCCAGGGACCCTGCCTTCAGTCACACACCAGCAGCTATGGTGGTACCTGGGAGGGAGGGAAGGGGGCTGTGTGTTCCTGCCTGGCCTGTGAGGTGTGTTGTGGGATGACCATGTGTATGAGACTCTCAAGATTTTATCCTAGATCACCACTGGATTGCCAACAGATAGAAGAGGTGGGACCCTGACTATCACCCCTGCTCTGCAGTGGATTTGGCTCTCGGCACTCCCAGGCTGGGAACTGGATACCCTGCCCTGGCAGCATGACTCAGCCTGCACGACAGTTATGTTGTGCCCAGGATGACATTCCTAGGCCTCTGGCCGCCTCAGAGTCCAGCCCCACACACAACGCCCTCCAAGTTCCCAGCCCCTACACCATAAACCACAAGCTCTCTGCCCTCTGTGACGACTTCAGAGCACACCATGTCTGCCTGCTTGGGCATGGAGCCTGTTCCAAGAGCCCACAGGCTCCGCCACGGAGGCTGGGGGGCTTTGGGGCCATGGGGGCCAGCCCTGGTACCTGCATCCAGCTAGGATGCTCTGCACCTGCAGCCAGGAGTTGTCCACGGGCCCCCGTGGGTGTGCTGATTGTGTTCATGACCTCTGTGCCTCCATCAGCATGTTTTTGTCCCCATGCAAGTACAGGTTGGCCAGCAGCTCTGAGAAGATGAACTCCTTGGTCTGTGAGTGGGCAAAGAGGGAAGGAGGTTGGGACCTGATGCCTGTGCCACCCTGGCCACCCTGCCAGGTCCTGCTGGGACTGTACGCTGGACTTGGAGCCCCGAGTATGGCTTTTCAGATGTGGCTTCTACACTGCTTAGACTCGAAGACCCGCCTCCCCATCACCTTTTCTCACTCAGATGGGGACACTGAGGTCCAGAAGAAAAGTCATCTGCCCAAGGTCACAGATCTGGGAGGGGACCCAGGACCTATCATCCCACCAGGACACCTGTCTACTCAGTTTTTAATTTTTGGAGATAGGATCTCTCTCTGTTGCCAGGCTGGAGTACAGTGGGCAAGCTCACTGCAGCCTCAACCTCCTTGGCTCAAAGTGATCCTCCAAGGTTAGCCTGTTGAGTAGCTAGGACTACAGGCACGTGCCACCACCAGGCCCAGCTATTTTTAAAATTTTTTTGTAGAGACCAGGTCTCACTATGTCGCCCATGCTGGTCTCAAACTCCTGGGCTCAAGCGATCCTTCTGCCTTGGCCTCCCAAAGTGCTGGGATTACAGGCATGGGCCACTGTGCCCAGTCCCACGTTATAGTTCTATGGGACAGCTCTGGTCTGGACTGTGCCCCTCTCCCTGGACCTGGTCCCATAGGGCTGGTTGTCCTCTCTGCCAGGCCAACACAGCCACCTGCATGCCCAGTGGCACAGGAGCCTCCTGCCCCCATGAGGCGGTGCATGCACACTGTCGATCATGAGGTGCATGATCGTCTTGGGCATGAGACCAACCATGAGGTCCCATGTCTTCTTGACAATGGCCACATAGGAGTCCACCAGGCTCTGGGTGGTCTCCATTTGCCGCTCCAGCTGTGGGACCATGGAGTGCATGAAGATGTCGGAGCCATTCTCCTCGGCCTTGCTGGCCTGCCATGGAGAACACAAAGGCATCAGGGTGGCCAGGCCATGCAGCCAGGCTTCAGGCATCCCCAGGATCTCAGTCCCTCCAAGGGTACTTGGAACATTGAGGCACAGGGAGAAACAACTGGCCAGAACACACACCCAGTTCCCCACACGATCTAGAGGGTTTCAGGTCTCTGCCTCTCAGGACCCCAGACTCTCCCGATTCAGCCTCGTCTTAGTTCTGACTCTAGTACCCAGAATTTGCCTCCATTTCCCAATCTAGAAATTGGAAAAGAACATCTCCAGATCCCTTGCTTGAAGACCTGGCCAGAGCTGGTGCCAGGCTACAGACACCTGGCAGGAGGCAAGAGAAGGGCATACTCACTTTCCCCTTGTCCTGGGAGGCCCACACACCAACATTGCCACCACCGCTGCCACCAGGGAGCACAGCCAAAGTAGACACACACAGGAAAAGGGGAAGGGTTGAGTGAACCTGGGACACTGCACCCCAACTTTAATGTGTTGATGAATTCAATTTGCTAATATTTTGTGGAGGATTTTTGCATCAATATTCATCAGTGATATTGTCCTGTAGTTCTCTGTTTTGGATGTACGTTTGGTTTCGGTATCAGGGTAATACTAGCCTTGTAGAATGAGTTTGGAATAGTTGGGTAAGCCTCTAGTTTTGGAATAGTTTGGGGAAGGTTGGTATTAGTTCTTCTTTAAATGTTTGGTAGAATTCAGCAGTGAAGCACCAGGTCCAAGGCTTTTCTTTGCTGGGAGAATTTTTATTACCGCTTCGATCTCATTATTTCTTATTGGTCTGGTCAGGTTTTGGATTTCATCATGGTTCAATATTGGCAGGCTGGATGTGTCTAGAAATGTATCCATTTTTAGTAGGTTTTCCTATTTCTTTGCATACAGTTGCTTATAATAGCCACTAGTGAGCCTGTGAATTTTGGTGGCATCAGTTGTAATTTTCCTTTTTCATCTTTGATTTTTTCACTTGGGTCTTCTTTTGGTCTTAGTCTTACTTAGGCTAAAAGTTTGTCAACATTGTTTATCTCTTCCAAAAACCAACTTTTCTTTTCATTGATGCTTTTGATTGTTGTCTTCATTTCAATTCCATTTATTTCTGCTCTGATCTTTATTATTTCTTTTCTTCTACTAATTTTGGGTTTGCTTTGCTCTTGCTTTTCTATTTCTTTAAGACGCATTGTTAGGTTGTTTATTTGATGCTTTTCTACTTTTTTAAAGTAGGTGTTTACAGCCATAAAGGTCCCTCTTAGTACTGCTTTTGTCGTATCCCATAGGTTCTGGCATGTTGTGTTTCCATTATCATTTAAGAAATGTTTCAATTTCCTTCTTAATTTCTTCATTGACCCACTGGTCATTCCAGAGCATATTATTTGATTTCCGTGTGTTTGTATAGTTTCCAACATTTCTCTTGTTACTACTAACTTCTAGTTTTATTTCATTGTGATCAGAGAAGATGTTTGATATTATTTCATTTTTTTCTAAAGTTTTAAGACATGTCGTGTGACCTAAGATATGGTCTATCCTTGAGAATGATCCATGTGGTGAGGAAAAAAATGTGTATTCTGTAGCCCAAGGGAGAAGACACCCACCCCCACTCTGCTGCAACACACAGTGCTCTGCTCAGGGATGGGGCAGTGGTGTGCTGTTGTTACACAAGGGGCTCTCTGTCGGGGAGGGAACAGAAGTCTGTTCTGTAGTGTTTGCCATTTTCCATGGTGCAAATCTTCCATGGCTGATTTCAAGCTGCCAACATCTTCTCAGCCTGGGCTTGTTTGTACCCACCCTTGGGAAGGCTATCCAAGTATTTGAAAGGATGTGGGTGTTGTGATCTAAACTGTATCTTTATTAGGGGAGACTCCAAGCCAAGTTATGCTAAGGTTATTGCAGACTCAGAGGAACTGCCCTGATGGTCTCGGATAAGATCTAGAAGAATTATCTGGGCTACCAGGCATTAGAGACTCTTATTCTCTACCTGTAATTTTTCTCCAAAAAAACAGTCAGTCTGTCTGTCTGTCTATCTGTCTGTCTGTCTCTCTCTCTCTCTCTCTTCCTCCCTCCCCGCCTCCCTTTCTCTCTCTCTCCTGGGCCACTTGGAGCTGGGGGTAGACTGTTAACAACATCCCTATGGCCACCACCACTGGGACTGCACTGGGTCAGACCTAAAGCTTGAGTAAGCTCAAGGCCCACTGTCAACACTACCTGGCTATCGCCCATGTTCACCTGAGGCCCTGGGGCTCTACAGTCAGCAGGTGGCAAAGCCAGCCAGGCTTGTGTCTTTCCCTTCAGGGCAACGAGTTTCCTCAGGCCCTGGCGGGTCCAGAGATGCTGTCTGGGAGCCAGGGACTGGAGTCAAAAACCTTAGAAATTTACCTGGTGCTTTATTCTAAGGTGGCTGAGCTGACACTGAAACCATGAGACAAAGTCCTTCCCACTCTGCCTTTCCCTTTCCACAGGCAGAGGAGCCCCACCCTGTGGCCACCACCACAGGCCCACAGGGAGTGCTGCCAGGCTACTGTGGATGTTCACTTAGGGCCCAAGGGCTCTTAAGTCACTTGTGGTGAATGCTTCCAGGCCTGGGACTCACCCTTCAGGGCAGTGGGCTCTCGTCTGGCTTAGGACAGGCCCAGAAATGCTGTCAAGGCATTTTAGCCAAGGCCTAAAATCAGTGACCACAAGAGCCCATTTGGTGCTCTACCCCACTGTGGCCAGGCAGGTACCTAAGCTGCAAAACAAAGTCCCTTTTACCTTTCCCTCTGCTTTTCTCAAGCAGAAGAAGTCTCTCACCACAGCCACCACAGCTGGGAATGTGCTGGGTCTCACCTGAAGCCAGCCACCTCGCAGGGGGAATGATTGGTAGAGACTACTATTCAGCCATCTTGCTCTGCCCCTCCTCCCTCACTTAACTTTACCTCCTAAGAGCTCTGTTTGCAAATACAATCACATACAGGGTTAGGGCTCCAAGTATGAATTTTCAGGAGACACAATTCAGTCTATAGCATTTGGACTTGGGAAGAGGAAAGAAAAGAACATGCACAGGAAGGTCACACTGTAAGCAATAGTATGGAGGTGGGAAAGTTCAGCTCATGGATAGGAAAAATTGATCCAAGTTGGCAGGGCCCACAGGGAGATGTGGTGGGGTGGTGAGAGGTGGCCACATCAAAAGAACCTTGAATGCTAGGCTAAGGTGGGAGGCATTTCCTATTGTGTAGAAGGTGCCATGAGGTGGTGGGGAGGGTAACATGATGAAAAGACATTTGGGAGGATGGATCTGGCATCAGTGATGGGTAGGGGTAAGGAGTGAACAAAGCTGGAGGCCAGGAAACTGGACACACAGCCCAGAGTTCAGGCTTAGGCTGTTCAAAGGCAGTTTCCACACTGAGTTCCAATGTGGATCTAAGCACACAGGGGGTAGATGATTTAAAAACCATTCACTTCCCATTACCACACAGTTTTGCAGCTGAGCTCATCACCAGAGTCCTACAAATCAGAGAGTCAAACCACCCCAAACTCTGTCCCTAGAAGCTGTGACCCAGAGGGAGCCCTTGTCCACCTGTAGCCCAGGGACACTGCAGCCTGAGCAGGACTGCACCTGTTCCTTCCCAGGAGCCTCATCTCTGTCTGGCCTGGCTTTGGCTTCCAGTGCCCTCAGCTTTGGCTTCAAAATCTGTTGGGTCAGATTCATGAGAGCTCTGGCCTTCTTTGGTTTATGGATTTTTAAATAGTTTTTTCAAGCAGGCAGTAGATCAACTCTGCTTGCTTACCTCTAAGAACTGGCTACAGCTCACAGAAATCTGTTATACTCATAGTTACAGCTTGATTACATGGAAAGGAGACAGATTAAAATCAGCCAGGGGAAGAAAGGCATAGGGCTGAGTCCAGGAGGGCACCAGGCATGGAGTGTCCATTATCCCTTCCCCATGCAGTCAGAATGCATTACCCTCCCGGCTTTGCTATGTGCCAATACACATGGAGTATTCCCAGCCAATGAGGCTCCCTCAAGCCTCAGTGTTCAGGGTTTTTACTGGAACTTCATCACAGAGGCATGCTTGATTGTCCATGTGGCTGCTCTCAGTTTCCAGTCTCCAGTCCTTCCAGGAGTGACCTAAAGCCTGGACTCTAAATCACACAGCCGCTTTTCCTGGCTTGGCTGGTCCCCACCCTAAATCTCATTATTAGACCATCCACAATGAGTCAAAATCCCCAGACAAAGATATTCCTATCAGGTATTACATGTTAACGGTTACCTCCCAGGAGTCTAGGACAAAGGCCAGACCTCTTTTTGGTCAAGGTTAATTTTTTTTTAATATACAATATGCCATAATTCTGTTATTTTTTCTGTCTTGTCTTCAAAATAACCCTAATTGGTGGGTAAGGATGTTTATTATTATAAACAAGATCTCAAGAGTTAAGACGCTTGGGCAAGGTTGCACAGTCGATCCTGGGCTCATGGTACAAGACTCTTTCCACTCCCTGAGAGCCCTGAGTCCCGAGAAGATGGAAACAAGGTGTGTATATGTGTGTGTGCACATGTGTGTTTGTGTGTGTAAATGTATATCTAATGAGTATGTGTGGATATGTGTATGTCTCTGTGTGTATGTATACATGTGGATGTCTGTGTATCTATATGCATGTTTGTGTGTGTGTGTGTGTGTGTGTACAGTGGTGCACAGCTGTAATGCCAGCTACTCAGGAGGCAGACAGGGGAAGATCACTCGAACCCAGGAGTTTGAGAGAGAGAGAATATTTCAATGATCTTTTCCTTGCAGTTAGAAGGAAAAACCTGGGGCTGAGCATAAAGAGACAAAGCACAGTGTGCAGAGGCAGAGAAATGTCTAATAAAAACAAGTGACCAAGAATTAATTAGTTCATCTATAAAGAAATATAGCACTTTAGCAGCAGATTAAAACTGGAAGATAATTTCCTCTAGAACCCTGATAATCTTTGTGAGAAAACTCTTGGTCACATATGTTAATTGCAAAACTCACAGGACCCTGTGCAACAGAACTGGGGAGTAAAACCATCTTTTTAAAACTCACTATGTACAAGCAGCATTCAACTCTTTCTCAAACAAGATTTCACAAACCTACCTCCAGCTTCCAGATGGTGAGGGAAAGTGTGATGAGATTTTATGATAAATTGTGCCTGTCTCTGAGCCCATCTCCTCCTGTTGAAGAGGAGGAAAATGAGGTGAGCACATTATAGCCCCGCTGACAAAAGTCACAAGATAAGCAAATAATTCTTAGTTAAAACCAGAGAGTCCTATAATTTATTCATGAATGCCACACATTCTATATTCGATCTTCCATTTCAATTTACTTGTATTCTTTGAAGCAAATTTCTAAGATTCAGATTATTCACAAAATGCTCCCAAGTGAAGAAAATATTTTAACCACATGAAGTATCATGCTGCCCAATATGGTGTGGTGGTGAATGGTGCAGGCTCTAAAACCAGAAAACACAGGTTCAAGTCCTGGCTCTACCACCTTGGGAAAGTTACATGGTCTCTCTGTGCCTCCATTTCCTCATCTAAAATGTGGGGATGACAATAATAGTGTCTATTTCACAGAGTTGTTTTGATGAAAATAATATATATAAAGCACTGTGAACACCAGTTAGTGTTATATAAGTGTTTGCTATAGTTATTTTAACATTTCAGATTATAAATATCTACCCTGTTATTCAGATGACAAGCGTCCCTAAGCTGATGACATGATGAAGAGCTTTTGGGTTTCTTAATTTCCATCAGTTTTCTGAGGGAAAAAATACCACATGAAGAAGAGCAACTGAAGCAGGTGTGAGAAGGAAACTTGGCTTAAGATTGGGGGACTTGGGTTTATTAGGCTTTTGTCTTCTAAAAATGTCCTAAGCTCCATTGATAAGAAGATGCTTAATATCAAACTAGCTAAAAAGGACCAATAGACCCCACAAGACACTGAGTTAGAGACAAAAATAGAAGGGTAATAAATGAAATCTGGAAAACTACACAACCAGAAAAATAAACAACTACCAGTACCCAAAACGTGGTTAAATCTCACAGGATTATGTTGAATGAAAGAAGCCAGCCACAAACGTGCACACACTGAATGATTCCATTTATATGAAGCTCAAGAACAAGCGAAACTAATCCATGGTGACAGAGGTCAGGATCCTGGTTAACTTTGAGGGGACAGCAACTGAGAAGGGGCAAGAGGGAGCCCTCTGTGTTGATGGGAACATTCTGTATCTTGAGCTGAGTGGTGGTTACATGAAAGTGCACATATGTAAATACTATGGAGTTGGCCAGGTGCAGTGGCTCACACCTGTAATCCCAGCAGTTTGGGAGGCTGAGGCAGGCAGATTACTTGAGGTCAGGAGTTCAAGAATAGCCTGGCCAACATGGTGAAACCCCATCTCTACTACAATACAAAAATTAGCCAGGCGTGGTGGTAGGTGCCTGTAATGCCAGCTACTCAGGAGGCTGAGGCAGGAGAATTGCTTGAATGCAGGAGGCGGAATTTTCACTGAGCCAAGATCGAGTCACTGCACTCCAGTCTGGGCAACAGAGAGAGACTCCATCTCAAAAACAAAAAATATATGGAGTTGTAACAAGTTATATGCACCTCACTGTATGTAAGATACTGTCTTAGTCCATTTGTGCTGCTATAACAAAATATATGAGACTGGGTAATAGGTAAAGAATAAAAATTTATTTCCCACAGTTCTGGTGGCTGGGAAGTCCAAGATGAAGGTGCCAGCAGGTTTGTAGTCTAGTGAGGGCTGCTCTCTGCTTCCAAGTTGGCACCTTGAACACTATGTCCTAACATGATGGAAAAGACAGAAAAACAAAAGAAGAAAACCAAGCTAGGTCGCTCCCTCAAGCCCTTTCATAAGGTCACTAATCCCATTCATGAGGGGGCTCCTCCCTTACAGCTTAGTTATCTCCTAAAGACTCCACCTCTTAATGCTATCACATTGGGGTTTAAGTTCCAATATGAATTTTAAAGGAGACACAATCATTCCAACCATAGCAAATATACTTTACTAAAAAGAAAAAAAGGAAAATCTTGTCTCTAAACATAATATTTTAAGAGTTTACATATTTACAGCTCAATTTTCTGCTTGCTCACGTACATATTTGTGATCATGAGTGTCATTATTAGCTGAGAAAAGTTTCAGTAAATTAAATTTTTTTCTCACATTATCTATTAATACCTTATTCAGATAAAATCAAATTTCTAACCCAGATTTTAGGTTGAGACAGAAACCCATAGTCATTTGTTGCAATGTGAGAATGACAGAGTGAGAGATATTAACTAGCAGGATCCAACTACAAAAATAAATTTAAGAGAACAATTTTCTACTAATCACTGCCTCAGACAAATCATTACTTGGATAGCAATGAATCAACTAAAAATGGAAGTGAGAACAGTTCGAGTCCTTTTTGCAGTGGATGGATGTTTATGAGACTATTAAGTGAAGAGGTTCAGAAACAAGGGGATAAATTGTATGCTAATTTGGAGTTGAATGGAGTAATCTTGGAAATATAAAAATCGTGCTTAATGGGACTTGTCTACTTGCAATTCAATAAACCAACATACGTAAATTCAAACAGACGATGGACATGAACACTCAGAACAAAATTACAGAAACAGGGCTGGGTGCGGTGGCTCACGCCTGTAATCCCAGTACTTTGGGAGGCTGAGGCGGTTGGAGATGTCAGGAGTTTCTGACGAGCCTGGCCAAAGTGGTGAAATCCCACCTCTGCTAAAAATACAAAAATTAGCCAGGCGTGGTGGCGGGCACCTGTAGTCCCAGCTACTCGGGAGGCTGAGGCAGGAGAATTGCTTGAACCCAGGAGGCAGAGGTTGCAGTGAGCCGAGATTGCACCACTGCACTCCAGCCTGGGCGGCAAGAGTGAGACTCCGTCTTAAAAAAAAAAAAAGAAAGAAGAAAAAAAAAATTAGCCAGGCGTGGTGATGGGCACCTGTAGTACCAGCCACTTGGGAGGCTGAGGAAGGAGGATCACTCGAACCTGGAAGGCGGAGGTTGCAGTGAGCCGAGATTGCGCCACTGCACTGCAGTCTGGGCGACAGAGCGAGACTCTGTCTCAAAAAAAAAGAAAAAAAAAAAATTACAGGAATAAATTTAGCAAAGAGGCACCAAAGTTAAGATAAGGGCCACTGTTCCACCTCTGACATCTTTAATTCTTGAGTCATGGGGATGGCAAGCCAGGAACAGAGTCTTCTGACTGGAAGCTAAAACCAGCCTTTGAGGTGGGTTCAGAGAGACTGTTCAGACTAAAGATGCGAGAGCAAATGTTGCATGGTCGAAAATATCCCAAAGGCAAGGGTATTTTCAAAGACAGTGGTGCTTCGAGAAAGAGAATGCTGTGTGTTTAAAAAGAAAAACAATTAAAAGAATGGAAACAAGGAAGAAAAATTGACCGGAGGGTAGGGTGACCATATGTTCTGGTTTGCGAGGTACAGCTAAGGTTATGTCTGCTGTCCTGGTGCAATTATTATAGTGCCCCCTTTCACTCTCCGAAGTGTCTGGATTTGGATGATAAATCATATGATCACCCTACCAAAGAGAGGATATTACCCAGAAGACCCATGTGTCTATTTTAAACAGTGTGGAGTGATCCACAGCCATGTTCATGCCGCTGCCCAGCTGAGCGGTGTGCACCACCTCTGCCTCGCCCTATTCCGCCCTGCCCAGGTTTCCAGTAAGGCTGGAGCTGAACCCTCGGCTCCCGCGCTGCTCTGGTGCCACCTGCAGGTTATGTGGGGGAACTTCTCCCCACTCCGAACCTGGACAGCCTTGGACTTGGCAAAAAGACCTTCAGGTGCTGTTCCCCACATCTCTTGTCTTTCCGCTAACACTTTAGCATAGTGAGGAAGCAAGAGAGCTTAAGCTTACTAAGCTCCTACTGTGTACTGGGCACAGAGTGGGCACTTTTCTCTCCAGCCTCGCAATTGATGGGAAATAAGTGACTATACTACTAGGAGACAGGATCAGAGTGGGCTAGTGATGTGCTCACAGTCTCTCAGCTGAAACTGGAACCCAGGGGTCTTTGACTCTAAAGCTAATGCTCTTTTTGGGTCTCCAGCTTGAGCAATAGTTGCAAAATGCAAAGAGCACCATGAAAATCTAATATTGATCCACATAAGACTGTATTGCAAACAGAAACATGGAGTGTCTTCGTGGGAGTGACGGCGAGGTGGGGAGATTATCTCAGTTCTATGTAACCTGAGAACTCTCCAAGGAAAATGAGTGAAGCATGACTGAGTGCAATTTGTCTGATAAAATCTGTCAGAACGTGGGGCCTTGTGGGTCCTGAGTGAAGGTAAGAACCCATAGTGCTGGACATTTGCTAAGGTGTTCTTTATAAAATTACTCAGGGCCTCAGTGCCTCCACCTTCTTCATGACCCCAGGCAGTTTCCCTATCTGTCTTCATCCTACTGCCTGGCATCCTATCCATCAAACTGTTATTAGAGTTATGTCTTGATAAAATAAAAATCACGGTGGGAGTCATTTACACCCTAGTGAGAGTAATCCAAGATTCCCTTATCTTCTCAGACCTTTTAGCTGAAGTTGGTTATGAGAGAGGATGGGGAGTGGGAAAAGGGTCGGGGTGAGCACTTGAAGCTTGCACTGTTTCTTGCCAACGCCCTGGCGCAGTGTGAATATGTCAATCTAAATGGAGAGCTCTATGCATGTTCCTCTCTATTCCCTTTGTCACCAATACCAATTCCCAAGGCAGAGCCCCGAGAGGGCTGGACTGAAGGACCTGGAGGTAATAGGAAACACTTGGCTTTGGGTTTTAGGTCAAGCTCTGCCAGTGACTCGCTGTGTAAGAGGAGACAAGTCAGTTCACCTCTCTGCACTTCAGTGACCTCATCGGTAAAAGGCTGGTTTGGATTAGATCATTAATTTTCTTAAATTTTGCAGTTGTTTTTTGTTTTAACAGTATATTCAATTCTTCCCCTATCTTTATTAAAGCATAATTGACAAATAAAAATTGTGTATATTGACAGTGTTCAATGTGATATATGCATACATTGTGAAATGATTAAAATGAGTTAATTAACATTTTAATCACCTCACATACTTTTTTTTGTGGTAAGAACATTTAAGATGTATTTACTTAGAATAGTGTTTACTAGAGGTGAGGAAGGGTAAGGGGGAGGGGGTAGCCAAAGGTTGGCTAACAGGTTAACAGACACAAGAGTACATGGCTGACTGCAGTGGCTCATGCCTGTAATCCTAGCACTTTGGAAGGATCACTTGAGCCCAGGAGTTTGAGACCAGGCTGGACAACATAGGAGATCCAATCTCTACAAAAAAATTAGAAATTAGGCAGGCATGTTGGTGCACGCCTGTGGTCCCAGCTACTCTGGAGGCTGAGGTAGGAGGATCACTTGGGCCCAAGAGGTCAAGGCTGCAGTGAGTTGTGATTGCACCACTTCACTCCAGCCTAGGGGGCAGAGTGAGTCCATGTCTGGGGAAGAAAAACAAAACAAAACAAAACAAAGAGTACAGCTAGATGGGAGGAATAGTTCTAGTGTCTTTAGCACTATAGGGTAATTATAATTCATGACAATTTATTATATATTTTTGAATAGCCAGAAGAGTGGATTTTGAATGCCCCCAGAACAAAGAAATGATAAATGTTTGAGGTGGTGGAGATGCTAATTATGATTTGATCATTACACATCGTATATATGTATAAAAATATTATACTGTATCCCATAAGTATACACAATTATGTGTTGATTAAAAATAATAAAAGCAGGCCGGGCATGGTGGTTCACGCCTGTAATCCCATCACTTCGGGAGGCCAAGGCAGGAAATGGAGACCATCCTGGCTAACATGGTGAAACCCCATCTGTACTAAAAATACAAAAAATTAGCCGGGCATGGTGGCATGTGCCTTTAGTCCCAGCTACTCAGGAGGCTGAGGCAGGAGAATCGCTTGAGCCTGGGAGGGAGAGGTTACAGTGAGCTGAGATTTTGCCACTGCACTCCAGCCTGGGCAACAGAGCAAGACTCTGTCTCAAATAATAATACTAATAATTAAAAAAGCAAAAAATCTACTCTTAGCAATTTTCAAGTATACTTTTTTTTTTTTTTTTTGAGTCAGAGTCTGGCTCTGTCCCCCAGGCTGGAGTGCAGTGGCACCATCTCGGCTCACTGCAAGCTCCGCCTCCCGGGTTCACGCCATTCTCCTGCCTCAGCCTCCTGAGTAGCTGGGACTACAGGTGCCTGCCACCACGCCCTGCTAATTTTTTCGTATTTTTAGTAGAGACAGGGTTTCACTATGTTGGCCAGGATGGTCTCGAACTCCTGACCTCGTGATCCACCCACCTCGGCCTCCCAAAGTGCTAGGATTACAGGCTTGAGCCACCGCACCCGGCCAAGTATACATTATTAACTATAGTCATCATGCTGTAAAACAGATCTCCAGAACTCACATTATATTTAATGCTGATCAAAGTACTAGATACACGGAGGTAACAACAAAATGGTATCTGGAGCAAGAAATCCTCAGTAAAACAAGAAAAGAAGAAAAAAAGAACAAAATGGTAACGAAAGGCTTATATCAAAAAGCATTTCCTCTGCCCTTTCCTTTCTTGCCTTTGAGTCCTGATTCCCATAGGTCATCACTGTAAACTCATTTTGCGACTTCCCCTGGTATGTTATCATCATATTTCTAAAGAATGTTTATGTTGCTATTTCTTGATTTGTTTTCTCCAGTATCTGTCAGTTACTGGCATAGCTCCATATAGGGCTTACCTTCCTATGAGGTCTTAATTTCCTTGCCTCCATTTCAGCAATTTGACTGGATCACAATCGCATGAAATCAAAAGCATTTACATTCTTGTAGCCATCTAAATATTGTCCCTAACCCAAGTCCCGCATTGAAATTGTTTCATTTCTTTCCTTTCATCCCCTGGAGTTAATAATTGCTTCAGATTATTACCCCTCATTTGCTTTTTTTTTTTTTTTTAACAATTACCTACCTATTTTTTCAGATGCTCCAACCAATCTATCAAAAGCCTAGTGATAATTATCCAAAAACTAAGATACACTGGATACTCTATCAGCCCCATTATTTTCCTGGAGGCTTCCCTCTCTCCCTTGCCCTCCATCCTTCTGCTCCAAACTGGACTCGGCTCTCAGTCTGTGACATGGCTGGCATCCTGGCATGTCTCTGCACCATTGTGTGAATTTCCTTGCTGCCTCTTCTGTGTGCATCTCCTGTTCCCTGATTTACTGTCTCATTGTGTTGCAGTACATCTTCCAGTGGCTTCCTGAGAAAGAGTGAATGGAAGCCAAGCTTTCTGACCCTCACACATTTTAGAATGTCATTGTTCTACCCCAACTCCTGATTACTAGTTTGGCTGGATGTAATGCTCTAATTTAAAGCGTAACTTCTCCTCACATTGGGAAATATTGCTCTATTATTTTCTAGTTCCCAGTGTTGTTGGGAAGAAGTCCCATGGGGAGTCTTGGCTCTTTACTTATGACCTGTCTTTTCTCTCTGGAAGATTTTAGGATTTTCTCTCTATCCTTAGTTTTCTGGAATTTCCCAATGATGTGCCTTGCTGTAGGTCTTTCTTCATTCACTGTGCTAGTCACTTAGTAGACTCTTTTGAACTGGAAAATTATGTGCTTCTGTTGCGGGAAGCCACCAGCTGGTTCATGTGAACTGGGTAATCACATTCTTTTCTTCCAAGGACAGAGGTATCAAGGCCCTGGGAACCTTGTCAGTGGATGGGGGTAAAGGGGGCCTGAGCTGAATCCAACAAAGCTGCAGCACCCACTGAGCTCATGTCCCAGGGCTAGGCTGTGCCTGAGGACAGGAGACATGGGTGAGACCCACTTCCTGCCCAGTCCCATGGTGGAGCTCAGGACACACATGGTCCAGGAGGCCCCCAGTTCCGGGCTGCATTTACATGCACCTACCTGCATGCAGCCATCAGTGAGCCACAGGACAACTTAGGGGAAGGGGCAGCTCCAGAGAGCAGGATAGGAGGGAGGTAAATAATCATGGGGTGGGGAGCAGCCTTATGGGGAAGGGGCAAAGGCAGGGCCATGTGTGTGTGGTGTATTGGGGAAATGGGGAGAACATTTTGTCTGCCCCCTTTTCTGACCACTGTACCCCTTTTTTCATGAATAGTTTTTCTTCCCATCATGGACTGAGAGTCTCTGTCTCCTCCAAATTCATATGTTGAAGCCCTAACCCTCTGCATGGCTGCATTTGGAGATGAGGCCTCTCAGGAAGTCATTAAGGTTGAATGAGGTCCTAAGGGTGGGGCCCTGATTCAGTAGGATTAGTGTCCTTATAAGACGAGACACCAGAGAGTGCACTCACTCTCTCTCCACACAAATACAAAGAAGAGGTCACGTGAGCACACAATATAGCAGCCACCTACAGGCCAAGAGAAGAGCCTCAGAATGAAACCTACCTTGCTGGCACTTTGGTCTTGTATTTCCCAGCCTCCAGAACTGTGAGAAATGTTTGTGGTTTAAGCCACCCAGTCTGTGGTATTTTGGCATGGCACCCTGAACTGACTAATACATCTCCCCACCCTACTTCAACCACATGACACTAGAGGGCTTGGCAGTTTTAGAGTCCCAGCTACTCAGCCAACCCAGACCAGACCAAGCAGAAACTTTCTTCTGGAATTTTCTGAATAGGAACTAATGGAGGGGAGTGCCATCCTTTCTTGCAGGCAAAGCCAGGAAGACGGAAGCCGCATGCTGCCAACAGCCTGACTCTAACCTTGTGGGGAAAGTTGCTCTGAGAGCACAAAACTGATCTGCAGACTGAGATGGAGACAGAGACAAGGGGAGGAGCCTGCAAATCCTGACAGCACTCGTGATTCTGGGTCCAGGTATTCCTGAGGCCCAACTGTTCCCTTTCCTGCCCATGGCTAACTTACTGACCAATGAACTTCCCTTCTTGGTTAAGCCAACTCGAGTGAATATTCTGTCACTCACATCCAAAGAGCCCTGACTGCAATGGCAGGGCATGGCAGGGCTGGGCTGGCTGGGGCAGAGGATGGTGTGGGTGGAATCAGCAGTGACAGGCACATAGGAAGTGTAGGTATCGAGTGGCCTCCATGAGGTCTTCCTCTGGCCCCGACTGTGAGCAAGGCCGGGCTCATACGCTCAGTAGGTCAGAGTGAGGGATTTGGTCAGAGGTGCCATGCTCAGGGTCATCTTTCTATGAGCCAGACTCTTTGTTATCAAAAGTTTTGCCATCAGAGATAGTTTTAGGCACATCTTGGGTTCACTTGATCAATTGCTGTTCTCCTACTTTCAGGATCTTTACACTAGGCTGCCCCACGTGGGCGTTAGGAAGCCATAGGCATCCTGGCTAAAAACCCAGACCACAAAAAGGGCTTCCACCAGCCTGCCCAGGGCTCGAGAGGGCAGGACCAATGGGTGGTGGGGTGGGCCACGCCTGGGCAGTCATGACATGTACACCACTCTTGATCTGTCTTCTGGAACTTTTCACTCCTCCAGTTTGGGTCCCAGTGGGGCACACGTGGGAAAGACCATGAACGCCCATGTCTCCGACTAGTTTCCCCATCAGAAGTGGCCGTTGCAGCAAGCACCCTCCTCCACTGAAACTGGAAAGACTAAGGGCCACTTTCCTAATGGATGGGTCTTCTTGGTCCATCTCATACTCCCAACAGAGCTCCCTCCCTGGGATGGGAATGTGCCATGCCAGGAGAGCCCTCTTGACCCAGCCTCCAGCCAAAGCCGGTCCCCCTGCCAAGCAGGCCCTAGAGTTACACTGGAGGGTGACAGGCCTCACCTGGAAATTTCTTGCTGAAAATTGTCAGTTTCCCATACAAGTACAGTCTGGCAGTTTAATTCAAATTAAAACCAGAACGAGACTGCTGCTTCAGTCTCAACTGCTTGAAAATTAGGTTGTGTAGAGCTTTCGTTTGCTGGAAATTGTGCAATCAAGACATTGTGCAGATTGACCCAGTAGCTACAGCAAGTACACACATAGGGCGCCAAGCAAGGACAAGTGTGCACATGTGTGCACACACACACACACGCAGCAGAAAATCTAGAAATAAACTATTTTAATGTCAGCTATCATGGAAGTTTTGTGTCATTTCCCCAAAAAATACAAATTTTATTTTATGATTTAGTCTTGTTTTTATTTAGAATTACTTAAGGAAAAGGAGACATGAGTGCAGTGGCTCATACCTGTAATCTCAGCACTTTGGGAGGCTGAGGCAGGAGGATCACTTGAGCCCGGGAGTTCAAGACCAGCCTGGGCAAAATGGTGAAACCTGATCTCTATAAAAAATATGAAAATAAGCCAGATGTGGTAGCATGTATCTCTGGTCCCAGCTACCCAGGAGACTGAGATGGGAGGATCCCTTAGGCCCGGGAGGCAGAGGTTGCAGTGAGCCAAGATCACATCACTGCACTCTAGCCTGGGTGACAGAGTGAGATCCCATCTCACAAAGAAAGAAAGAGAAAGAAAGAGAGAAAAAGACAGAGAAAGAGAAGAGAAAAGAAATAAGAGAAAAGAAAAAGAAGAGAAGAGAAAAGAAGTAAGAGAAAAGAAACAAGAGAAGAGAAAAGAGGGGAGGGGAGGGGAGAGAAGAGGAGGGGAGAGGAGCAATAGGATCCTGATATCTGGTATGGGGAAACTTAAATGGATACATCTGAGAACTCTGAACCTCCAGTTTCCACTAACTGCTCTGGGCTAAAAGAAGTAGCCCCCTTTCCCTGCTAAGAGAAGGGCAGCTGCCCCTTGCCTGGAGACTGGGCAAAGAGCCTCCAACGAGGCCTTACAGCAGGATGAGGTGTGTCGTCGTTGCTGCCCCACATTGACACCAGGCTATGGTCATTCCTCATCATGGCCCAAGATCACAAGCACAATCTGCTCTGGGAGAATGATTTTTTTTTGCCAAAAATGCAGGATCTGCCGAGTGAGTACTGGCAGAATCTGGGAGAGGAGGTGGAGGAGTGGACATAAGGGTGTTGGATCAGGGGGAGACTAAAGGCTGTATACACGAGAATACACTGCCCTGGGAGCAGTCTCAGGATTTAATGGCTTGGCAAGGACACCTGGGGCTCCAACACGCTGCTGGAGTGACTCCTTCAAATGTGGATGGAACAGTTGCTGCAGTGAATTAGGAGGAGATTATAGAACTGCATTTGCACAGCATCGAAGAAGCCGGAAAATACAGGGAGGTAGGAATGTTGGAATGGTTCGTTATATGCCAGCAGATTCGGAATCCACCACCTGACTATGTGCCCTTGGAGGGCTCACAGGAACTGCCCTCTCTAGGTAAACAAGGAAGGCACTAGTGAGAAGGGCACCTGAATCTTTGAGAGACTCAGTGGCACTATCCTTGGTAGGCCAGGATCGACAAGAGGAGATGCTGCCATGAGACCAGGCTTCATGGTGTCAGCGGGAACGGTGGAAGGTGAGAACAGCAGATGCCAGGTGGTGGCACTTCACCATCATCAACAATGTGGATGTAATTAACTTAATTGGTAGGAAGGCTAGGGTGATAGCCAGGATGCCTAGACCTCCAGGGATCTGTTGTATTGGCTAAAAACTGATGGTATTCCAGGGGAGAGTTATATAGGCAGTTGACTAGGTGGTTTTTTGTTTTGTTTTGTTTTGTTTTTTGAGACAGGATCTTAATCTGTAGCCCAGTCTGGAGTGCAGTGGCACAGTCATAGCTCTCTGCAGCCTCAACCTCCTGGGCTCAAGCGATCCTCCCACCTCAGCCTCCCAGGTAGCTGGGATTACAGGCATGAACCACCATGTCTGGCTATTCTTTTTTCTAATTTTCAGTGAAGATGAGGTCTTGCTGTGTTGCCTAGACTGGTCTCAAACTCCTGAGCTCAAGCAATCCTCCTGCTGCAACCTCCCAAATTGTTTGGATTACACGTGTGAGCCCTAGGATATTTCCTGATTTGTGTATTCAGGAAACAACAACAAGATCTGGCACGCAGAAGGCTGCAACAAAAAATTGCAATTTCCTACCCAGTTTTCAGACTGAGACAATTGAGACCTATAGCTCATGGATTGTAGGGGAGGCTGGGTATTCTTGGAAAAAGATCCTGGGATGAAGAGGCTGCAGCCCCATCTGGTTGTCATTTCTCTGTCCCTAAATATGCAATTGATATGAGTATACTTAGAAGCTAACAGAACTCTCACTTTACTCCCTGACCTGTGGGTATGAGCCACTATAGTAGGAAGAGCCCAGGGGAAGTCCCTGAAACTCCCTCTTCCCACTTCCAGGGGCAATGCCATATTCCAGATAAATCACAGGGATTTATCACCTCCCTCAACTGTGACCGCCGCCTTATAATGATAGTATTCTTACACTTCCCCACCTGTCCCTTGTGCCATTCTCATGATCATTTTACTTCCACATGTTATAAACATGATAATATGTTACTACTTTTGCCTCAGTCAATTATTTCTAGACATCAAAAATGGAGAAAATAGGATCTTTTCTATTTATCCATTTATTTATTATGTCAGTGGTCTTCATTCCTTTGTGTAGATCCAAATTTCTATCCAGTGTCATTTTTCTTCTGACCAAAGAACTGCTTTTAACACCTCTCAGAGTGCAGGCCTGCTGGTGATTATCCTGGCTTGTTTGTGTGAAAAACTCTTTATTTTGTCTTCATTAAATTTTTTGAAAAATTTTTTTTCTGTTTTTTTGTTTGTTTGTTTTTGAGATGAAGCCTCACTGTGTTGCCCAGGCTGGTCTCAAGCTCCTGGCCTCAGGCAATCCTCCTGCCTCGGCCTCTCAAAGTGCTGGGATGATTACAGGCATGAGCTACCACACCAGGCCTCACTGACTTTTTTAAACTCATTTTAATCCCATATCTGCAGAGTTAACTTTTTCATCTCTAGTAATTCTTTTTGTTTTATTTTGACACAAGGTCTCACTATGTGCCCAGGCTGGAGTGCAGTGGCACAAAAACAGCTGGCTGCAACCTCAACCTCCTGGATTCAGGTGATCCTCCTTCCTCAGCCGCCTGAGTAGCTGGGACTACAGGTGCATGCCACCATGCCTGGCTAATTTTTAAATTATTTATAGAGATAGGTCTCCCTATGTTGCCCAGGCTGGTCTTGAACTCCTGGGCTCAAGCAATCCTTGCATCTCAGCCTCCCAAAGTGCTGGGATTACAGGTGTGAGCCACCGCACCCAGCCTGTGGGGTTTTTTTTTTTTTCCAATATATCCTCCATTTCTCTCTTTTCATAATGTTCAGATTTTTCTAGCCTTCTTGAACATATGGATCATATTTATAATATGCTTTTTAATGTCCTTATCTGCTAATTACATCATCTCTGTCATTTCTGGGCCTATTTCCATTGAGTTATTTCTCTCCTGGTTATAGGCCCTATTATGCCTTTTTTGGTTTTTTTTTTTGAGGCAGCATCTTACTCTGTCACCCAGGCTGGAGTGCAATGGTGTGATCTCACCTCACTGCAATCGCCATCTCCTGGGTTCAGGTGATTCTAATGTCTCAGCCTGCCAAGTAACTGGGACTACAGTTGCATACCACCATGCCTGGCTAATTTTTCTATTTTTAGTAGAGATAGGATTTAGCCATATTGGCCAGGCTGGCCCTGAACTCCTGGCCTCATGCAATCTGCCCACCTCGGCCTCCCATAGTGCTGGGATTACAGGCGTGAGCCACTGTGCCTGGCCATTGCCTGGCAATGTTTTATTGACTAGTAGACATTGTGTTTTTGTGTTGTGATTGCTGGATTTTGTTTTCCTTTAAATAGTGTGGGACTCTGTTCCGGCACTAGTGAAGTTATTTGAAATAAGTTGGATCTACAAAGGTTTGCTTTCAATCTTTGTTAGGACAGTTTCAGAGAAGCCTTTACTCCAGTGCTCATTTAGCCCCACTATGAAGGCAATACTTTCTAAAGCTTCCCTTCCATTTCCTAAGTATTAGGAGGTGTTTTCATTCTGACTAGTGAGAATATGAATTCTCTCTAGCCTGTTGTGAGCTCCGGGGATTCTTCTGTCTGCTTTCTGGCAGTTCTTTCCCTGGGTACTTTCTTCTCACGTATGTCCATTATCAGCCCTTTGCTAAAGGCTTGAGGGCATCTTCCATAGCTCTCCAGAGTTCATGCGCTCTCTTCTCCCACCTCCTCCCTGGTACTCTACCTCACAAATTCTACCGGCCTTGAAGACCTTCCCAAGCTCCGATCTCTGTCTCCTCAATCCACCAAGACCACTGGACTTTGGATTCCCCTCCCTGTGTTGAAGCCTGTAATTGCTTCCGGCAGTAAACCGAGGACACTGTAGGGTTCACTTTCTTTTAGGGATCATAGTTCTGCTCGACCTGTTCTCCAATGTCCGAAAACTATTGTTTTATATATGTCGTTCCATTTTTCTAGTTGTTCAAGGTGGGAGGCAAATCTGGTCCCTGTTATCAATTGTGGCCACATGTAGAGGTTGCAGGATGTTGTTTATAGCTGTATTTTTTTTTTTTTTGAGACAGGCTCTCACTCTGTCACCCCAAGAGGTGCCATCTCACCTCACTGCCACCTTCACTTTGTGGCCTCCAGTGATCCTCCCACCTCAGCCTCCCAAAGTGCTGGGATTACAGGTGTGAGCCACTGCACCCGGCCTAAAATTGTATCTTTCTTATTATCAGTGAAGTTAAACATTTTTTCCTGTGTGTCAGCAGCATTTGGGTTTCTTTTTCTTTGAACTTTCATATATTTTTTTTCCATTTTTCTTAGAATTGTTGGTCTTTGTCTTCTCTACTTGTAGAATAGAATGAATATGATATTAATCATACTTTGAATTGTGGCCATGATAGAGTACCTGTATTGATGACAGTCTTCCAGCATAAACAACTACAAAGCTGGACAAAGTACATGAAGAAATTGTCTTCAGCCATTGGGCAATAGGCAGTTCCAGGTACAATCTGAGACAAGGGCATCATATGAAGTGACTGCTGTGTTTTTCTGGTGGGGAAAGTTTCCAAACCCTCAATGACAGCACAAGGAAGCAGAGTCCAGGCAAAGAGGATCAGTCTTGTTTGGTGGAGGAAACAGAGATTGCTGCTCAGGGCTGCTAAAATGTGTGTGGCAGAGTATCAGAAAGGATGGAGTTGCAGAGAAGAAGCCCCAGAAATCTTACAGAGGTTGCTGCAGGTCCTTGGCCAAATCCCAAACGATGAATGTACGGATTGAGACTCTGCAAGGTCCAGCACAGAACAGCTGATGGGGAGCTGAAAGCTAAACAGCGATTTCAGTGGTCACAGAATGCTGGAGATACACCTGAATTCTGGCTCAGCCAGAGTCTCCACTCTTGGAATCTCAGGTCTTGATGAATATTCCAGACATTCACAGGAGGGCCTAGAAGGCCCTGCCTTGGGATTAAGGAAGATTCCCTGGGAATAAGGGCAAAACTAAAAAACAGCTCACCCTAATAAAACCTAAAATGTAGCCTTGACACTCATGATCAAGTTAACCCATCAGTAATTTAATTCCCTGCCAAACAAAACTCAACACTAGAGTAGGATAACATAACCCACATCTCTACAATGAAGGTTCACAATGTCCAACAGCTCAAGAAATACTTACTAGATGTGTGAAAAAGTGAGAAAATATATACTAAAATTAAGAGAAAACCAGTCAATATGAACAGACCCACCGTGCATGGTGTCTCACGCCTGTAATCCCAGCACTTTGGGAGGCCAAGGCAAGTAGATCACTTGAGCTCAAGACTTCGAGACCAGCCTGGGCAACATGGCAAAACCCCATCTCTACTAAAAATTCAAAAACGAGTTGGGTGTGGTGGTGTGCAGGGGTCCATAACCCCCAGGCTGTGGACTGTACCCGTCGGTAACCTGTTAGGAACCAGGCTGAGCAGCAGGAGGTGAATGGTGGGCAGCGAGCATTACTGCCTGAGCTCTGCCCCCCGTCAGATCAGCAGGCGTTAGATTCTCATAGAAGCGTGAATCCTAATGTGAACTGCACATGCGAGGGATCTAGGTTTCACACTCTTTATGAGAATCTAATGCCTGATGATCTGAAGTAGAACAGTTTCATACCATAACCACTGCCCCGATCCCATCTGTGGAAAAATTGTCCTCCATGAAACCAGTCAGGACTGCTGGGGGCACGTGCCTGTGGTCCCAGCTACTTGGAAGGCTGAGATGAAAGGATGGCTTGAGCCTGGGAGGTGGAGGTTGCAGTGAGTTGAGATCATGCCACTGCACTCCAGCCTGGACAACAGGGTGAGAACTTATCTCAAAGAAACAACAACAAAAAAAGGGCTGGGCATGGTGGCTCACACTTGTACTCCCAGCACTTTGGGAGGCTGAGGCAGGCAGATCACCAGGAATTCAAGACCAGCCAGGTGAGGTGGAGGCTGGAGTGAGCCGAGATGGTGCCATTGCACTCCAGCCTGGGCTACAACAGCAAAACTCTATCTCAAAAAAAAAAAAAAAAAAAAAAAAAAGAAAAAAGAGGGCAGACCCATAAATGGGTCACACATTGGAATTAGCAGGCAAGAGCTTTAAAGTAACTATATACATACATTAAAGAATTTAGAGAAATATCAACACCTGTGAAGATGGTGAAAAAAGAATTGAGAGAAATAAGTTTTAGTATAAGTATGTCCTAAATATGCGTGGTACATACTTACTAAAAAATAGTTTATTTTTTATTAGAAATCTAAATTTAACTGGGTGTCCTATATTTTATCTGGCATATCTACCCCAAAGCCAAGCAGGAGAGAATCCACAGTCTTATCTTCCAGCAGGTGACCTAGCCTAGGACAGGGCCTGGCCAGGGGCAATTGTGAATTGGATGGATTAGAGATGCCAGTCATTCAATGTGTCAAAGGTTTGCCAGACCTGCATACAATCAACATTATTATTATTATTTTAATGTTAAGATTTTATGTACAAAGATTTTTGTTGTACAGAAAGTAAAAATGCTGTTACAATCTCGGTGTAACTGGTAGCTACAGATGGTTGACTCACCAATCACAGCTATCTACGCTACAGCAAGAGTCTCACACAAAAACCTAACAATGCTTATAATTTTGTTGGGGTGAAGTCCCTAAGCTTGATGATAGATTGGTAGATTACCAAGAGGGACTACATGGAGGAAGACGGAATGTCACAGGAACTATTCTTTGGCTCTTTGGGTGGGTGGGTGTCCTGGGGTTTGTATCACAGCTACTTTTTTTTTTTTTTAAACAGCTACCAAATCCATGAGCAGTCCAACCAATACTGAACAGTTCTGTTTCTGCAGGTCATCTGGGATCTTAATCATCTTCTCCTTCATCATCTGCTTCTCTCTTCCTCTTTTTACCTTTCCCGCCTTATTCCTCCTCCTCTTCATCCTATCCTCATCTTCATCTTCTTCATCAAATCCAAATTCTTCTTCCTCCTCACTGACTTCGTCTTCGTCATCTCCTTCTACATTTTCATCTTCATCATCTTCTTCATCGAACTCCTCTTCTTCACCATCCTCATCCTCCTCGTCTTCCTCATCTTCTTCTTCACCCTCCTACTCTTCATCCACACCATCCACCTCAGCATCTGAGTCAGGGGCTTCCTGGTCCTCTTGGTCATAGCCATCCATGTAGGTAAGCTGGGGCAGGAGCTTGAAGACACTCTCTCAGTAGTCATTCAGGTTAGTAACCCCACAGTTAAAGAGGTCCAGGCTTTTCAGACATTCTAACTTTTTCAAAGGTTCCAAGGTGCTGATATCTTTCAGTTTATTTCCACTTAAGTTTAGATGTGTGAGATTTGGAAGTTTTTCAGCTAACATGTCCAGACCTCCAAAGATTCTATTTTTACTGAGTTCAACCTTTTTCAATTTAGGCAGCTTGGGAAGATTTGAAACTGAGATCAAGCCTACATTTTAAACTGAGGAACTCTAAGTTCACAAATTCAGCAGTTAAGCCCTCAATTTTTCCATCATTTGATTTGCAGTTGTCCGAGACAAGTTCCCGAACAGCTGCCGGGGTCCAGTTCATCAGCTCCAGGTGGGTCCTCCTCTTCATGTCCATGTTCCCCTCTTCCCCCCTCTTCAAACTTAACTTTCCGCGGGGAGGGCGGAGCGAGGAGAGGCATCCCGGCCTGCGCAGCGAGGGCCGTCGGAAGGGTTTGCTCGCGGCGGAGGTCGGTGGCGCGGTCCTGGGTGGTGAGCAGAGACCCTGGAGCCAAGTTACTCACGGGAGTGGAGAGGACATTATTTTTACTTAATATTTTTGTCTAAAGCAACTTGAAAAATTTTAACCTTTCATTTGGAAACATAGATTCAGAGGAAATTTCAAAGATGGTACAGAGAGGTTTCATGTACTCTTCACTCAGTTTCCTCTGAAGGTTCTATTTTGTATAAATGTAGGACAATATCTAATGATGTCACGTGTCTAGGTCTATACCATTTTATCACATATGTAGACTCCTTTAACCACCGCTACAATCAGGATACAGAACTGTTCCACTGAAGGGGTGGCCTGCCCCTCCACACCTGTGGGTATATCTCATCAGATGGGATGAGAGACTGATAAAAGAAATAAGACACAGAGAAAAAGTATAGAGAAAGAACAGTGGGCCCAAGAGACCGGCATTCAGCATACTGAGGACCTGCACCGGCACTGGTCTCTGAGTTCCCTCAGTATGTATTGATTACTATTTTCACTATCTCAGCAAGAGGAATGCAGTAGGAGAGCAGGATGACAGTGGGGAGAAGGTCAGCAAGAAAACATGTGAGCAAAGGAGTCTGTGTCACAAGTAAGTTCAAGGGAAGACACCATGCCTGGATGTGCACGTTGGCCAGATTTATGCTTCTCTCCACCCAAACATCTCAGTGGAGTAAAGAATAACAAAGCAGCATTACTGCAAACATGTCTTGCCTCCCGTCACAGGGCGGTTTTTCTCCTATCTCAGAATTGAACAAATGTACAATTGGGTTTTATACCGAAACTTTCCATTCCCGGGGCAGGCAGGAGACAGAGGCCTTCCTCTTTTACTAATCCTCCTCAGCGCCGATCCTTCATGGGTGTCGGCCTGGGGGACAGTCAGCTCTTTCCCATCCCACGAGGCCATATTTCAGACTAACACATGGGGAGAAACCTTGGACGATACCCGGCTTTCCAGGGCAGAGGTCCCTGAGGCTTTCCGCGGTGCATTGTACCCCTGGTTTATCAAGACTAGAGAATGGCGATGTCTTTTACCAAGCATACTGCTTATAAACATTTTGTTAACAAGACAAATCCTGCACAGCCCTAGATCCCTTAAACCTTGATTCCATACAACACATGTTTTTGTGAGCTCAAGGTTGGGGCAAAGTTACAGATTAACAGTATCTCAGGGCAAAGCAATTGTTCAGGGTACAGGTCAAAATGGAGTCTCTTATGTCTTCCGTTTCTACATAGACACAGTAACAGTCTGATCTCTCTTTCTTTTCCCTACATTCCACCACCACGAAAATCCCCCTCCTGCTGTTCCTGTGCACTCATTCCTGGCTCTTCCCCTCCACTATTCCTACTCCTGGCAACCACTAATCTGCTCTCTGTCTTTATGATCTCATCACTTCAAGAATATTATAAAATGCAAAAATTAGCTAGGCATGGTGGCACCAGCTTGTAGTTCCAGCTGCGTGGGAGGCTGAGGCAGGAGAATCGCTTGAACCTGGAAGGTAGAGGCTACAGTGATCCTGCCACTGCAGCCCAGCCTGAGAAGCAGGGCAAGACTCTCTCAATGAATGAATGAATGAAGGCCTGGCATGGTGGCTCACATCTATGATCCCAGTGCTTTGGGAGGCCGAGGCAGGTGGAACCATTGAGGCCTGGAGTTTGAGACCAGTCTGGCCAACATGGCAAAACACTGTCTCTACTAAAAATACAAAAATTAGCTGGGAGTGCCTGTACTCCCAGCTGCTTGGGAGGCTGAAGCATGAGAATCGCTTGAACCCAGGAGGCGGAGGCTGCAGTGAGCCCAGATCGTGCCACTGCACTCCAGTCTGGGCCACAGAGTGAGACTTCATCTCAAAAACAAAATAAAACAAAACAAAACAAAGAAAAAAAGAACATTATATAAATGGAATCACACAATATGTGGCCTTTTGAGACTGGCTTTTTTTTTTCTACTCAGCAAATGCCCTTTGAGATCCATCCAAGTTGTGCATGTTCCTTTTTGTTTTTTTCTGTTTGAGATGGAGTCTCACTCTGTCACCCAGGTTGGAATGTAGTGGCGTGATCTCAGCTCACTGCAACCTCCACCTCCTGGGTTCAAGCAATTCTCCTGCCTCAGCCTCGTGAGTAGCTGGGATTATAGGCCCACATCACCATGCCTGGCTTTTTTTTTTGAGATGAAGTTTTACTCTTATTACCCAGTACAATGGTGCGATCTCGGCTCACTGCATCCTCTGCCTCCTGAGTTCTAGCAATTCTCCTACCCCAGCCTCCTGAGCAGCTGGGATTACAGGTGCCTGCCACCACATCCAGCTAATTTTTTTTGTATTTTTAGTAGAGACGGGGTTACACCACGTTGGCCAGGTTGGTCTTGAACTCCTGACCTCAGGAGATTCACCTGCCTCAGCTTCCCAAAGCGCTGAGTTTACAGGCATGAGCCATCGTGCCTGGCCCGCTTTTATTGTTGAAGAGCATTTCATAGAATAGATGTGGCAGTTTGCTTAACCTTTCACCTATTGGGGAGTATTTGGCTGTTGCCAGTTTGCAGCTATTACAAATAAATCCCATGAACAATCATGTATGAGTTTTTGTGCAGACATCAGTTTATTTTCTGGTACAAATGCCCAGAAGCAATTGCTAGGTCATATATTGAGGTGTATGTTTAATTAAAGAAGCTGCCAAACTATTTTCTAGAGTGTCTGTACCATTTTATATTCCCACCAGCGATGTATGAGAGTTAATTTTGTCTGCATTCTTGACGATATTTGATATTATCACTATGCTTGATTTGAGCTGTTCTAATAGATATGTAGTGATATCTTACTGTGGTTTTAATTTGCATTTCCCCAGCGGTTAGTGTTGAAGATCTATTCATGTGCTTTAAGTCAATTCATTTTTAAAACCTAAATAAATGTATTTAAAAAGGAAACTTGCTTTGGGAGGCCCAGGCGAGTGAATTGCTTGAGCCCAGGAGTTCGAGACAAGCCTGAGCAACATGGTGAAACTCCATCATTACAAAAAATAAAAACTATCCAGCATGGAGGCATGTGCCTATGGTTTCAGCTACTCAAGAAGTGAGGCAGGAGGATTGCTTGAGCATAGGAGGTCGAGGCTGCAGTGAGCCATGATTGCACCATTATACTCCAGCCTGGGAGACAGCAAAATTCTGCCTTAAATAAATAAATTAATTAAAGGAAATTTGTGATTAGTGATTCTCAAAGTGTGGTCCCTGAGCCAGCAGCATCAGCATCACCATCACCTGAGAATGTTAGAAATGCAGATTCTCAGGCGCCACCCCAGACCTCCTAAATCAGAACCTCTGAGGAGTGGTGTTTCAGCGACCCATGGTTTAACAAGCCCTCCCGGTGAGAATCGGTCTCACTTACTACAAATAGAAGGTAATGGTAAAAATAAATCTCATCTGCATATCGCCTAAAATCCTCTTGTGGGTCCCAGGTTGGCACAGCACACTTTTGGGCAGGAGCCCCACTCACAGAGGCTATGACAAGAATGCTCCTGCCCCTGGGGTTGTGCAGTGACAGCTCACACAGCTCCACGTGGCAGTCCTGAGTTTGGGAAGCACTGATGTAGTCCTACTGCAGCCCTTCCTGCCCTTCACTGGACTGAGAAAATCCAGGCTCTGAGGAGGGCGAGACTTGTCCAAGGTCACCCAGCAACATGGTCGGTCTCCTTTCTCAGGGCCCTCACAATGCCTGGCCTGTTTAAAGCCTGCCTCTATTCACTGCTGAGTGAAAAATCCAGCTCCAAAACAGAATATGGGGAAGGATACTATCTTGTGCAGCTTATGTTTATAGTTGCAGATACATGGGAAAAAAAGTCCAAAAATACTGTTGAAGCAGTTATTTGGGGAGAGAAGGGGTTTGCTGGTTTTTTGTGTTTTTAGATTTTTCTATATTTCATAATTTTTATCACAATAATCATGTTTAGTTACATAATCAAAATGTATTAAACATAATATTAAAAATCGACATGAAGCCTGATCCAGCCACGGCCTATCATTGGCAAAGTCAGGAAGCCTTCCAGATAGAGCAGTCCCGCACCTGCCCCAGGTCACACCCTGGGCCTGGACACATGCTAGGTCCTCTGTCTGGATACCTTCACCCCATTGTGGCCTTCACATCTGTACCCACCAGCACCTCCTGTGGGCAAAGCCCTTGCCTGCATCCAGCCCTGGGCACCCTCTATCCCAGAGGGTACCTCATGGTCTGAGAGTCCACCTGCCTGTCTCTAAAGAGAGGAAAGCTCCTTGGGACATGTGTTCCACTTGACCTATCACCCCTGGCCTGGTACAGAAAGGTGGACAGTGGGTATTTGGTGAATAAATGAATGATTGGAATGAATCCCCAGAATGGTGATTTCCTGAGGCCCTCCTCCAGCTGGCCCAGGTGGAACCAGTTCCACTTTTCACAGGAAAGCCAGGTGGGAGGAGTGGGGCAGGTGTGTGTGAGGGGCCAGGTTCTCGAAGGCTGCATGGACACGGAGCTGGTGGCAGGTCTGGGGGCAGCAGTGCTGCCGTGGGAGCCTGGAATCCCCCAGGGTATCCTGGTGCCCCCAGCTGCTGCGTGGCGTGAGAATTCCTGGCTGGTGGGGACACACAGGGGCTTGTTTGGATTGGCCACCTGGTCCAGACCAAGGAGCTGCACCTCCAGCCCCTCGGGGAAAAACTCACTTTTGATGTGTGACAACAGCTGCAGACAAGGGGAGGGAGAGGTGTGCTGGGCCTCGGCCTTAGAAGCCAGAAGCCAGTTCATGCCTCTACCTTGGTCTAGGTGGGAAAGGGATGCGGCCTCAGCTAGCTCTAGGGTCCTGGGTTATGGTCAGAACCCTCCCTTATGGACTCAGTGACTTTGGCTGACCCAGCCCCTCCCTCAGCCTCATCAGTGAAACTTGGACTGGGCCAGGGCTCTTGACACCTCCCAGCTCCAACCTCTGGCTTTATCCCAGGAGGGCAGGAGATCAGACAGAGGTGACCCGGGCTCTCCTGTTTACCTCAACCTCCTTGTGAAGCCTCCCTCTTTCTACCTGTGAGGTGGGTGGGGCCGGAAGGAGGGGCATTCACCTGTGGGTTCTGACTTCTCTGCCCAGGTGTGCCTGCGGAGCCTGGTCTATACCTGGTGCTCTGCTACACCCCACAGTCTGCCCACAGCCTCCAGAGCAGCCCTGGCCCAGGGAAGAAGCTGGTCTCTGCATCGAATGATAGGTAGAAAATGGAAATGGGGACGGTAGCTCTGAAAAGGAGTCAAGGAGGAGGTGCCTTCCCAAGGATACGGAGGGTTTTTCCAGAATGGAACTTGACTGGTGTGGGCAAACATCAGGAGGTAGGAAGGGTGGCTCCCTCTGTGGGAGCCAGGGCAACTTGCCTGGGCCAAATGGTGGTAGGCGGTGGGCAGGGTGGGCAGAGCTGCGGTGCCCAGAGCCTGGGGTCCCTGTCCTTGCAGAGGACTGGAATGCAAAACAAGTGTCTCCTGCCTTCTGGCTGGGGGACATCCTCTGCTTCCAAGCCCAGACATACATCATCTCCATAAGCCTCAGGGTCCCCATCAGCAAAGAGGAAGGAGTGCCCATTGTCAGCCACCCACAGTGCTCCCTATGTGAAAGTGGCTTGGAAATTGGCTACCATCGGGTGCGAGGCATCATTAGCAGTGAGGCCAAGTTTGGGAACCCTGAGAGGAGCTGTGCATCAAGAGGAGGGTTTGGCCTTAATGCTCCAATCCCATTGGTCAATGAGAAAGATGAAAGGAAAAGGAGGCGTGGCCAGGCAGCAGTGTGTCCAGGGGAACCTGTGACATCACAAGGAATGCTGCCCATGCAACTGCTGTCCCCGCCCACTTGGGGAGAGGGGCGGGGCCTGCCTACTCTGGGAGAGGGGAGGGCCAGCTTTTGCTTTAAAATGTTAAAAATAAACTTTAAAAAATATATGTGTTTATACTTTATATATATGTGTGTCATTGTGTGTGTGTCTACATGTTCCCCCAGAGCTGTCTTCATTATCCAGCTTCTATGCATGGTCTATGATTTTGGCCTACATTTTTCATCTTCAGATGGAGTATAAGAATTACCAGTATTACCCCAGTTAAGACACAAATCCTATAAAAATGGAAAATCCATAGCATGTTTGATGATTAATGAATGAAGTGGACTATATTAGCCAACATTCCAATAAGGTAAAATAATCACAATGATTTCTCTGTTTTGGAAAAAAACATTTCCCTTATTCTCCTACATTATTAAGATTTTTTAAAAAACAAGAAACATGTCTAATATCTTTAAAAACACAAAGCTTTTGGGCCGGGTGTGGTGGCTCACACCTGTAATCCCAGCACTTTGGGAGGCCTAGGTGGGTGGATCACCTTAGGTCAGGAGTTCAAGACCAGCCTGGCCAACATGGTGAAACCCCGTCTCTACTCGAAATACAAAAACTAGCCAGGTGTGGTGGTGGGTACCTGTAATCCCAGCTACTTGGGAGGCTGAGGCAGGAGAATCACTTGAACCCAGGAGGCAGAAGTTGCAGTGAGCCAAGGTCATGCCACTGCACTCCAGCCTGGGTGACAGATTGAGACTCCATCTCAAAAAAAAAAATTGTCAAAAATAAATAAAAACACAAAGCTTTCCATTTAATAAGCACTCAAAGCTCTTTACTGGTTTAAAGTATATACAAGGCCTATTTTTCCAGAATCACCTGGTCTCTCTAAGCCTTGCAAATGAAACTGAATTTCTCACTTGATACTTGGCTATGACTTGCGATCATGAAAACCAAGAATTGTGTTATGTCACTGTGTATTGCTTGTTACCTGAATTCCACACTAGGCTGGGATCAAGGGTTCAATCTTTCATAATTTGCTCCATAACCTGTGAGCTTCTTTTCCCACACCAAACTAAGCTTTGTTCTAGAGTTCTACAATTTACAGTTAGTAGACAAGAGTGGTTCTCAAAAATGTAGTCTCTGGACTAGCAGCACCAGCAGAACCTGAGAACTTTTTATAAGTGCAAATTCTCAGGCCCCACCCTGGACCTGGTGACTCAGAAACTCTGGAGTAGGGCTCAGCAATCTGTGCTGCAGTGATCCCTCCAGGTGTTCAAGAACCTCCGGCATACAGCAGGTAGAAAAACATGCTTCCTTCTGTAGGTCCAAAGCCAGGGATACCATATGTTCTGTCTTGATATGAAACAATGGCATGCAATTAAAAGACATAAATCTCCTTCCTACTCCCACCCTCCATCCAATGTGTTTTATTTTTATGAGTTAAATAAGAAAACAAATGACAATCAGAGATTCAGCCTAAAAAGTATATTTACAAGTGTCAGTTCTCATCCAGTCTGATCTCATACACTACCATTTACACCCTCTTACCTCTCAAGTTTTTTAAAAAGTGTCTTCACAATGTAAGTCTCAGGCACACTAGCTGTTCTATAATAAAACAGCAAGTAGATCAGAATGTCCAAACTTACTAGAGAAGAAAAGTGGAATCACTGGCTGTATTTTCAAATTGCATTCAACAAGAAATGTAAGTTTTGAATTCTTTTCACCTTCACACTTCCAAGTTAATAGCATTAAATCAGAATACTCCATTCTTCCAAAGCCTCTAGCCAGGCAAAACTTTACTGTATTACTTCTTGCTTTCTTTCAATGGATATAAAGCAGAGTCCTGCTAGGCAGATTTTGTATACCTGCAAAGATGCAGAACTAACCAGTTCCATCTATTCAATATGAAAACAAAAGTCCTGCAAACCTCAGATGGTGAGTGTAATACTTCAGCACTAGCAGCAAAGCCTCAAATATAAAAAGATACCAAGATCACCACTAGCAAACAAAATGAGCTCTCGGCCGGGAGCAGTAGTTCACGCCTGTAAGCCCAACACTTTGGCAAGCCAAGGTGGGAGGATCACTTTAAGTCAGCAGTTCAAGACCAGCCTGGGCAGCATAGTGAATTTGCATCTCTACAACAAATTTTAAAAATTAGCTGGGCGTGGTGGCACACACCTGTAGTCCTAGCTACTTGGGAGGCTGAGGTATGAAAATCGCTTCAGCTCAGGAGTATGAGGCTGTGGTAGCTATGATCAAGCCACTGCCCTCCAGCCTGGGTGACAGAGCAAGATCTAGATAATTACAGTCTGTCCTGCTCCTGTGTATGTTAAAATGCTTTCAATCAGCAGGATCAAAATTAAGTGAAACGTGACTTGGGAGCTTGGCCAGAAAATAGGCAATGGAGAAACAGGCACTTCCCACAAGAATAAAAATGGCCAATAAGCATATAAAAAAGATTCAAGGCCAGGGCCGTGGCTCACGCCTGTAATCCCAGCACTTTAGGAGGCCGAGGCGGGTGGATCACCTGAGGTCAG
Source organism: Symphalangus syndactylus (assembly GCF_028878055.3). Classification (NCBI taxonomy): domain Eukaryota; kingdom Metazoa; phylum Chordata; class Mammalia; order Primates; family Hylobatidae; genus Symphalangus; species Symphalangus syndactylus. The sequence continues at coordinate 30,560,592 of NC_072427.2, read as the reverse complement.
GAGTTTGAGATGGGCCTGACCAACATGGTGAAATCCCATCTCTACTAAAAAATACAAAAATTAGCCAGGCATGGTGGTGGGTACCTGTAATCCCAGCTACTTGGGAAGCTGAGGCAGGAGAATCACTCAAACCCGGGAGGCAGAGATTGCAGTTATCCGAGATTGCACTGTTGCACACCAGCCTAGGCCATAGAGCAAGACTCCATCTCAAAAAAAAAAAAAAAGTTTCAAAAGCATTACAAACCAAAGAAATTCAATGAAAACAATGAGATTTTCTCCTTAAATATCAGCAAAGGACAAATGGAAGGGGGACACTGGAGCTCTGCCCCTGTTGGGAGTATAAACTGAACCAATTTTTCTGCAGGATAATTTGAAAATTTCTATTAAAAATCTTAAAACTATTTTATGTTATTTTCCTCCAGAAATTCTACTTTATGAATTCAGCCCCAAAATTCTTGCTTGCGTCCATTAAAATATATATATAAGAGAATTTACTTCTGGGGTGGCAATGATTAACTTAATATACATCGAGCTTTTAAAAAGATGATGCCAAGGATATATTTACTGGCATAGAAATATGCCCAAAACATAGTGACTAAAGACTATATATTAGGATTCTACTTTTTAAAATGTTCATATGCATAAAAAAGTATAAAAAGCAACAAACCAGAAGGCTTTCAGTGGCAAAATTAAACACTTTTCTTCATATTTTGTCTTTCAAATTGTTACAAAAAGAATGCAATTTTCTTTATAATCAGGGAGAAGTATTATTTTCATTTATTTACATATAAATTTCTTTTCTTTTCCTTATTTTTTCTCATGTATGTATCACACGTACCCTAGAGAGCTTGAATCCCTACCTCTTGAGGTAAATCAGACCACTTCTGTCTCTATCAACTTGCCTTTTTTGGACATTTCAAATCAATGGAATCATACAATATGTGGTCTCGTGTCTGGCTTTTTTACTTAGCTAATGTTTTTGAGGTTGGTCCGTGACATATAACAGGTTTTGGTAGTTTGTTCCTTTCATTACTAAGTAGAAGTCCATTGATGGATATAGCACATTTTGTCAGCAGAGAACATTTAAGCTTTGATTTCAACTTCCTATGGTCTAAATGAAACCCTTGGAACACAGGACTTACAGCGAAAGCTGCTGTGCATGTCAAAATAACTACTTATCAGAACCAGCTTTGTCATCAGGAGCCTGAACTGCTGCAGAAATTTTTACCATTTTGCAACTTCCTTTTTACAAGCAACTTTTGTGCTACTACAAACACATCAGGACTTCTGAAGCATCTGACACATCCATCTGATAAGTATGAGCATGTGTCTGAGTGGACAAGTAAAACCTTCTATGCTACACTGCATATTTTTTCCTCCCCCAGACTGGACCAGGGATCTCTCAACTTTCTAGAGTATCCTGTCTCCATTGACAAAGCTGAACAGTATTAAAGATCCTGCTGCCTTTGTTAGGCAGATTTGGAGGGGAGGCCCAACAGCAAGGGTGGAGAGGAAAAAGAGAGGGGAGCTTGTGGAACAGGAAGCCCCCCGGGGTCTGCGCATGGCTCCCAGCTGTTGAGGATGTTGTGGATGGGGAAGTGCTGATGGTGTCCCGAGGCAAGCCTAGCACCTCCATTGGGCCCAGAAGGTCTTGACTTTGGACCCTTACCCACGTTCCAGAAGTGTTTACAAGCTGTTTTTGCTTTTGTTCTTTTCCTAAATAATCATTACTTGGTAGTTAGTTATTAATCTTTCTTTGGGAGAGGGATGGGGCTTTAAAACTGAAGAACATAAATTTCATTAAAATATCAAAAATGGAAAAAGGTTACTTTGTAAACAATTTGCTATGCAAACCAAATGACAGCTGTTGAGAATCTCAATAAAATGTTAAATGCATTTGCTGCTGTTAGAAGAAATAAAGAAAAAACATTTTGAAGAAATAAAGAAAAAATGCATTTGCTGGCAGTGGTACCATTTGCCTAAGGTTGGGTTGCCGTGTCATCATACTGTGGTGGGGGACATGTGTGGTGTACACGTGTGAAACTTTTCATGGCAGGATGGGTCATAATCTTAGCTGCAGTTTTCCTTCCAAATAGGGTTACAAAGCAGTAAAACATGGGCTTGGAAATGATAGACCTGAGTGAATCTCACCTGAGTGAATAAGCACAGCTTAAAGAAAAATCCAATAAAACTAACTTTTAATAATCCTGAGGTTGGTTTTTGAAACAATAGATACAATCATTTACTCTAAGCATCTGGTTATGACTTTGAATCAGTAATACATACTGTCTCGACCCTTTTTTTTTTTCATGGAAACAGACGTTTCACCTAGAAAACCCCAAAACAGTGACTTTTTTTTTTTTTAAGACAGGGTGTCGCTCTGTCACCCAGGCTGAAGTGGAGTGGTGGATCTCAGCTCACTGCAGCCTCGACCTCCCACCTCAGCCTCCCGAGTAGCTGGGACAACAGGCAACACCGTGCCTGGCTAGTTATTGTATTTTTTGTACAGATGCTGTTTTGCCATGTTGCCCAGGGTGGTCTCAAACTTCTAGGCTCAAGCCATTCACCCACTTCAGCCTCCCAAAGTGCTGTGTCCACAGGTGCAAGCCACTGTGCCCAACCTGCAGTGACTTTTTGTAACATAAGTTCAAGCATCTCTTCTTAACTCTTTTAATTGGAGGTATCTCTTCTCTCATTCTCCTCATCTTTGGTGTTCCCCCAGAGTTCACTGCTGTCTGGGTGTACAACATATGTTTCAAAGTCAAGCCTGGGTGTGGTGGCTCATGCCTATAATCCTAGCACTTTGGGAGACCAGGGCTCCAGATCACTTGAGTCCAGGAGTTCCAGACCAGCGTGGGCAACACGGCGAAACCCTGCTTATATTAAAAATACAAAAAATTGGGCGTTTCCGGGAGTGCCGCATGGAGTTGGTGTCAGCCACTTTTGGCATGGTGGCCTTTTCCAGCCTGGGTGGGCCTATCCTGTCACTGAACCCGCAGGTAGTTGCTGAGTTTCAGAAGGAGGTGGCACGGGTTTGCAAGCACATAGCCCGATGAAAAAAAGAACAACTGGCTGGTCGCGGTGGCTCACGCCTGTAATCCCAGCACTTTGGGAGGCTGAGGCAAGCAGATTACCTGAGGTTGAGAGTTTGAGATAAGCCTGACCAACATGGAGAAACCCCGTCTCTCCTAAAAATACAAAAATTAGCCAGGTGTGGTGGCACATGCCTGTAATCTCAGCTGCTCAGGAGGCTGAGGCAGGAGAATCGCTTGAACCCAGGAGGCAGAGGTTGAGGTGAGTTGAGATCTTGCCATTGCACTCCAGCCTGGGCAACAAGAGTGAAACTCTGTCTTAAAAAAAAAAAAAAAAAAAAGAACAGCTGTCTCCTGGAGGTATCCTATGTGCGCCACCTACCTAACCTACTGAATGAAACCCAGATCCTTTCCTATTTCTCCCAGTGTGGCACTGTTACAAGGTTCAGACTATCCAGAAAGAAAAGGACTGGAAATAGCAAAGGCTATGCATTTGTGGAGCTTGAGTCTGAGGATGCTGCCAAGATAGTTGCTGAAACAACGAACAACTACCTGTTTGGTGAAAGACTCTTGGAGAGTCATTTTATGCCACCTGAAAAAGTACAGAAAGAACTCTTTCAAGACTAGAATATTCCATTTAAACAGCAATCATATCCATCAGTGAAACGTATAATCAGAATCGGCACTTACACAAGAGCTACGGATGGAAGAGTGGTTTAAAAAGAAAGAAGGGTTACTCGGGAAGAAATTAGCTTAAAAAGGAATTGATTATGATTTTCCTTCTTTGATTTTACAGAAAATGGAAAGTATTTCAAAAACAAATCATCAGACGTCTACAAAAGGCCAGGTTTTATGTAAGAAGAAGAAAAAGGTTTTAGGCACTCCTGACACTCCTGAGAAGGCTATGGATACCCAGGGCCCCACACCGGTTTGTACATCAACATTTTTAAAGAGATGAAAATCTGAAGTGGCTGAAATGAATGATGATGATGAAGATAATGAAATAGTTTTCAAACAGCCCATATCCTGTTTGATAAGAAGACATACAAGAGACTCAAACACCTACACATTCACAGAAAAGAAGAAGAAGAAAAGGCAATCAGTGATTTTCAATGTATTATATATAAGATTTCTTCTGGACAATATTTTTATGAGAAAAATACAAAAAAATTAGCTGGGCATGGTGGCTCATGCCTGTAGTCCCAGCTACTCGGGAGGCTGAAGTGGATCACCTGAGCCCAGGAAGTTGAGGCTACAGTGAACCGTGATCGCGCCACTGCACTCCAGCCAAGTCAAGTCATTACATTTATCTTAACCTATTCTAGGCTGGCTTAAGTGGGATTTGTATTAAGAATAAAATAGGCAACCTCACAGACATCCAAGTACAGAACTCAAAATAGGGCCACACCATGGAAGGACTGGGCTGGGCGGTGATTTTTCTCTCCTGCATGCCTTCACTCTGGACTTCTGCTCCATGCTTGTGCTTTGCTCTGCAGATGAACGTTCGGCATGTGCTCCAGGCTCCTCCAGCCTCTGAGACTTTGGCTTGCCCTCCCAGTACCCCTGGTCCCAGTGTTACTGGACTTTCCATACAGATGCTCCTCTGCAAAAAATCTATCGAACACTCTGTGTGTCATTTCCAATGAGCAGGATAGAGAATCTGATCTGCCTGGCAGTGGGGGTGGGAGTTCCCTAGTTGTCCCTGGATTTGTAGTGCTGCCCTTTCCAGAGACTCGAGGAGGGGCCGGATATCCAAAAAGAGGGTGTGGGTGGGAATCAGTAATACAGTCTACTTCAACAAGAAAGTATAAAGTAGAGGCGGCGGCTCATACCTGTAATGCCAGCACTTTAGGAGGCTGAGGCAGGCAGATCACTTAAGCTCAGGAGTTTGAGACCAGACTGGGCAACATGGTAAAACCCCATTTCTACTAATAATACAAAAAATTAGCTGGGCATGGTGGCACATGCCTGTAGTCCCAGGTAGTTAGGAGGCTGAAGTGGGCATATTGCTTGAGCCCAGGAAGTAGAGGCTGCAGTGAGCCAAGATCATGATGTCACTGCACTCCAGCCTGGGCAACAGAGTGGGACTCTGTCTCGAAAAAAAAAAGAAAGTACAAAGTGGCAGCATCTGTATGCATGATTGAAGTCATGCTTTCCATCTATTTTTTTCCACCTTTCCTGTTTTCTCTCTCAAACACAATATCTTAAGATTTTTGTCATGTTTTCAAGTACTCATAAGCATTATTTGAATGGCTGTATCATAATCCATTATCTGGACTCATTGTCATTTATCCATCTGCAGTTGCTGGAGATACTGCCCTTTCTGCCACTCTCAGTCACCCTTCTGACCTTGCACTGTGTCCAGTTATCTACTAATACACATACTGGTCATTTAGGACTTCAAGTTAAGAATAAATAGTTATCATGGTTTCTAACACTTCAAAAAGAATGTATCTTCCTAAAAATAGAAAGGCTTTGTGGTTATGATAATTTTAAAGCAAAATAGACAAATCGATGTTGAAATTAATGATTTGTTTTATTCTTGTATCTATTTTTCACTTCTCTGTCATTTTGATGGATAAAGTTTCAATTGGAAGGATTTTATTTCAAAATAGAAATAGCATATGACATGAGAATGGGAACTCTGAAAGGTTCAACTTTCTAGTTTACTAAGATTGTCACGAAAGCTACTGACAGTCAATCATGATTGGCCTGTATTGAAAGTGAGTTAACATTATGTACAACTTAAGCCCTATACTTTCTATCTGATATAGAGAAATAGGTGGTGTGTTTGGAAAAGTATTGGGCTAGGAGTCAGGAAGCTTGACTGTTAGTCCCAATCCTGCTTCTTCAGCTGAGCACCCCGAGGCAATAATTCAGCAGCTATTTCTTAAATACCTAATGAATTTCAGGCTTTGTAGTTGGGCTGGGAATATAGACATAGACACTGCATTTATGATTCTCCAAGGCTCCCTTCCTCACCCCGGCTCACAGTGAGCTTTCTTATGCATTGTGTAAATTTGTCTCCTAACCGGCCCCAACTCTCTCTCCAACCTGCTTTCCAGGGCAGTTGTGAGGATCAAATGAGAGAGAATATGTGTGAAAGCAAATTCTAAATGATTTTAAAATGTAATAGAAGTATGACCCATGGAAAATTATTTAAAGATCCTTAGAATTTTAGATAAACAGTACGTTAACCTGAGTTCTCTATGGTTTTTATTTTAAATGGGTATGAAAGTTTTACAATGGACCACTGATATGGTTGAAAATCTTGGCTTGATTTTTCTCTAAGAAAATGACACAGTGTGATTAATTGTCTAAAATTGCCAGCCAAAAAAAACCAAAACCTTTTTTGAGTTGATTGACTGGATCAGTCAAAGGAACGTTGACTGTATAATGGAGAAATGTTTTCTGTGTTCACTAAAAGCTTGCCTTTGTTTGATTCCAGCTGCAGCACATCGTGAGTGATGAGATCTGTGTGCAGGTGACCGACCTTTACCTGGCAGAAAATCATAATGGGGCCACGAGAGGCCAGCTGAACACACAGAACTCAAGGAGCCTCCTGGAGTCAATGTATCAGTGGAAAGCTGAGCAGCTAATGTCAGATGAGAATTGCTTTGAAGTGAGAGTTGCTCAGGTAGTCAAAGACCTTGCTGGTGACAATGTCAGTTGTTAGGATTCTCTGAACCAGAAGTTAAAGCCAGGGTACTTTGACCCGTGATTCTACTCCTGGACCTTTTAATGAGTTCACCAGAGAAATACAAAGTGGAAGTAACTATCTTCCTGGACAATCTACTTTCTTTCTTGCCTTTAAAACAAACAAACAAACAAAAAACCAAACTAGTTATATATGGTTTTCACAATTTTGTGTTCTTCTTTTTCTCTGAACATTTTTCATAGTATGCTTTGTAAATATTACTGTTAGAAAAATGGTGGTACATGAAATCCATGGTCATGATCATTATAAAGAAGACAGGCCCAGCACACATGGCTCACACTTGTAATCCCAGCACACTGGGAGGCTGAGGTGGGCGGATCACGTGAGACCAGCTTGGGCAACATGGCAAAACTCAATCTTTGCGAAAAATACAATAATACAAAACTTAGCCAGGTGTGGTAGCGTGCACCTGTAGTCCCAGCTACTCAGGAGACTGAGGTGGGAGGATCGCTTAAGCCTGGGAGGTCAAGACTGCAGTTAGCTCTGATCACGTCACTGCACTCCAGCCCGGGTGACAGACGTGACCCTATGTCAAAAAAAAAAAAAAAAGAAAAAAAAAATGCAGATAACCAAAAAAAAGTCACCTTAGAATTCTTTCCTGAAATCACCATTGACATTTCTAGACTTTTCTATGCTTGAGTATATAATTTGAAAGAATTTATACTGTACAGACAGTCTTTAACTTTTTCATTTTTTGAGATAGGGTCATGCTTTGTTGCACAGGCTGGAGTGCGGTGGTGCAATCTTAACTCACTGCAACCTCTGCCTCCTGGGTTCAAGCGATCATCGTGCCTCAGCCAACCTACTGGCTGGAATTACAGGCATGTGCCACCACATCAGCTAATTTTTGTATTTTTGGTAGAGATGTGTGTCAGATCCCGGGGTCCAGGTCCAGCCCAGGCTGAAGTCTGAGGAAAGTGGGTGGGTGAGTGGCAAGAACACTCAAGGGGCCGTAGGCAGGTGAAAGATAGTTTTATTCAGCAGCAGCTCTCATTAACAGCTTTCTTACACTATCCTTCTTATTAGCAGCTTACCGTTCACCCTGTCTTGGCGGCTTGAGCCAGCTGCCCCCACACACAGCTGCGCAGCCGGCTCTCCCTCACCTTCAGGGTCAGCGGCTTAACTCTTTCTCTCTCTGGGCATGAGCAAGCCCAGCTGCGTCCTGGCTCCCTCCCATCCGTCGGCAAGATGGACAGTTTTGGCGCGCTCTCTCTTTCCCTGGGCGCCAGTGCGCCCGCCATGTCAAGCCATGTTGAGCCGAGACCAGCCAAGCCCCCAAGAGCCCTGTCCCTTATGCACAACGTCAACAGGGCAGTTATACCTTTTACAGACAATAGCGGCATAAAGCCAAGTATGAACTTACGCAAACAGGTTATATTACAAGTGGAGGTGTGCGTTTGCACACCAAACTCCTGAGTCACGCAGGCCTGGATATCCGCCTCAGCCTATTCCTTGACCAAAGCACATCCATGTACCTTACAATGTGGTTTTGCCATGTTGGCCAGGCTTGTCTCAAACTCCTGGCCTCAAGTGATCTGCCCGCCTTAGCCTCCCAAAGTGCTGGGATTACAGGTGTGAGCCTCTGCATCTGAACTGAAATGGTCTTTAATGTATTTTTGCTCAATTAGCAACACTTCTGGGTCTTTAATGTCCCTTTAATGGCTATTTGACATTCACTTTTTAGAGAATTAATGCCTGTATTGTTGGACATTTAGGTTGTTTCCAAT